>NC_089681.1:126965484-127268514 GCF_031753505.1 Anomalospiza imberbis
AAAGCAGTGGACAGCTCTAATTGCCATAGAAAGCACCAATATCTGCACAGGAAATCCTGATGTTGTGTGTTCCTCAGAATCCAGGGCAATCTCCATGGGAAAGAAGAAAGTCTGCATGTATTCAGAAGGAGCTCTTCCCAAACACAAACAACATCAGAGAAGAAAATACAAAGATGAGTGAAAATGCACTAAAGAGCATAAAAGATGCACATGGGAGAAAATTGGACATATTCGCCCAGTCACATTGGGCATAAAATCTCTAAACACAGTCCTGTGTTGGCAGAGTAGTTTGGAAAACACAGGAGAGAACAAAGATGTCAATAATGAATGGGAAAGTGCAATATGAACTTATATCTGCAGAGAACCTGGCTCATGTTTGTTTTGGTTTTTTTTTCTTTTAACATTCATTTTCATGTTTTGTCAAACCCATTCACAAAGATGTGACTGGACATTTTTGAGAAAACATTCCTTTGACAGAAGAGGTAACAAAACAATTTGATTTTCAATCACAATGATAGAATGGGCTTCAAGGGACACAAATATTTAGTTTGTAGTAGGTACAAAATATATAGGGAAGTAAACTATAGTCTTTATTGTTTTCATGTTACAGCTATGATGCTCATTACGTCACTAAAACTAGATAATGAATAGCTGTAAGCATTAAAGTCAATGCAAGAAAGTGAAAGACCTGCTTCAGAATGCTCTTTAGAAGCCTACCTGGATAAATAAAAAAGAGATAAATTCATGTAACTATTATTGTAATTTCATACCAGAATTTAGAGGAATGACAACAAAAAAAAATATAGAAATGATTTGGGCTGATGCCATTAAGAACTCTGTCTGACTTCTTTGCTTTTGCCATCAGGATGCTGTCTGCTGTCCCCAGCTGAGCAGTACATCCCTCCTGAGGCATCTCTCAAGTATAACACCTGGCTTTCCCCAACAGGGACATGGAGAAAATGCCTACCTGCAGCAGTGTGGCTCTGCCAGGTGTGAAAGGATGGCAGGGCTTGCCTACTTTCACGGCATCACCTGTCACAAATGAGACCAGATGGATCTCAGGTAGCTGTTATCAACACTGCAGCAGGGTTGGTCCTGATCTCACTGTATGGAAACAGAGGAGGCCTAGAAGATCCTGCAAAAGGCAGCAGCTTCACACCTTTGTGTGGATATTGGTTGATGTCTGAATAATCTTTTGAGTTTGCTTTCCTATCAGTGCCAGACATGTGCTGCCTCATGTCCCTACAGGTATTGGCATGTGCTACCTCAGCACAAACCTCACAGTATAGTCTTTTCATAACCTGGTGAGCTATTACTTCTTTGGTTTAGTCCCTGTGCAATGCTGAACTCATTTTAGCCCATGGATACACATCTCTGGTATTATCAAGCAATGTTCAACTTCAGAGAAATACAAACGAGGGAAATTAAAGCCCTGCAAGGTCTATTTATGTAAGAGGTTTCCAATTTGACTTTGGTGACTGAATTAAGGGCAGAACCCTTTTACCAGCTCTAGTTAGTTGGGGCATAGAGTATGAAAGAAGCCAATTTGCTTCCCTAGAGTATTTTGTGAGTTTTGCATCTGTGTAGTCTCAGTTACAAGAAGAAACTTTTATGCAGTTAAATAAGAATTAGGACTTGCCTGCACTATGCATTTGTAAAAGTGGATAGTTCAGACATATATTGGAGGTGATTCTTTGTAAATGTGCCTGTGCTAATGACAAGCTCAAAGCTTGGACCCAGTTCACCAAGCTGAAGGAATATGTTTGTGAGCATGGAGATGAATAGCTAAAAAGTATTTTCTTTCTTGTGGTTTCCTAGGAGAGATCGGTTTTGACACAACAAACAGAGCAAGCTGTGCTTGTCTGGATGCTAGAGAAGAACCCATGGTCTTTCAAAAGTGGCTGGTGAGTGAGAAATGAGCCTAAAAAAGGTTTAATTGAATCCTGTGTAATCCGACAGCCAGTAACACTGAGAATGACATCAAAATAATAGTGTATAACTCCAAATGCCACGAGCTCTCCTTTATATCAACTAGAAATTGAGAAGCATTTTGTTTGATGGTCTTGGCATGGTGAGCATTGAGAATATTCCTTGAAAGATTCCTAGCCTGGTACCTAATGCTGTCAGGGACTGGATTACTTAAAAACTAGGACTTAAAAGAAAAATAAACTGTTCCTTTCATTTAGCAGCCAAGGCTATCACATTGGGAAGCTCAGCATGGGAGCTCTGCCCAGCAGGCTGTCCCCAAATCACTGGTTTCTTGAACTTCTATCAAAATATCTACCTTCAGTAGGCACCTAAACCCCTCACGTGCACAGTGGCAGGGGATCTGCAAATGACCCTGTGGCACTTGTCCCACAAGGGAGGTGAGGCTGCACCCTGAGGGCAGGGGCTGGTGCTGAGCACAGCTGTGTGGGGTGATCCAACCTTCACAGGCACTGCTTCTGCGAGCCAGGAGCCTTAGCACCCATTTGTCACTGAGGGAAAGGCTGTTCTCTCTTCTGGCCTGGGGAGATGGGTATTTTCACACACCAGTTCATCCCACTTTGGATGGGATGAGTTACTCTTCCCTCTCCACTGATCATTCAGGCAGCCAAGACCAGAGTAAAATACTAGTTGCAGCTAACACTGAAGTTGTTTCATGCAAACATAGTAAAAATAACTTGTACAGATATTGGAAAAATGAAACATTATCATCTAACTATAGCAAAAGTAGATAGAAAGACATGTTCAAGGGCTTTTTCTGAGCAGTCGTCCTGTACTGCTGCTTTAATCTATTCATTTAAGAATTGCTTTGAGTAGAATCCAAATCACAGAACAGTGTCTCTCAAAAGACAATAGTCTTTAGGAAGTTTGTAAAATCCATGTCCATGTGAAACAGACTGGAAGTCAGGAAGCTGCTCTGATCAACTTATTTGTAAGCCCATAATGGCATCATCGCATGTCCTGCTCAAGGAGCAGAGAAAAACTTTCCTGAACTATCCTCATGAGTTGTGAATTATGGATGTATCTCTGTGAGCCCTTGAGTTTCTGTTTGAAAGTTAAATAAAGCAGAAGAGTATACTTTTTCTCTTTTCTTTAGGATTTGGATCCTCTGCACAGATCCTTCTGTTATTTTTACATGTCTTTTGTTTCCCTACACAGCCATGCAGACACATAGCCTTGAGGCTTTTCTGTATTTCCCCTGTGCTTTTAGTACTTTAAAGAATGTGTGTATGATCTGTCTAGATGTTGATACTTCTTATTTTCTGAGTAATCAAAGGTGCTTATGCTTCATAATTATTTGTACTGCTTTTTACATGCAAATATGTATTTTCATCAGGAAAATTCTGTGTCTTTTTCAGGCACCTGATATTCCTGCACTGCCTTTCACCAAAGGTCAGTGACTGGATCCAACTGCTTGAAATCCTATTAGACAGCTTTTAGGACATACTTCAGAAATAGTATCTAGACTTTCAGACATCCGCAACATGAAGCATCTCCTTGTAAAAACAACAATTCCTTTTTAGTGCAGGAATTGTTTTCTAAAAATACAATTCCTCTGCAAAAGACTGTTTTTGTTTCAGCACACTTATAAGGGTTTTGAGAGCATCTTTCAACAACACCATGTTCTGGAATGCTGGCAATTTCCCTAGAAAATTGTCCACAGATTCCTCAGTTTTAGTTACCTTAGGGGTTAAGAACTTCTACCATGCTGACATCCATTCCCATCCGTCTGGATGCTGTTTTCAAAGGCATGAGGCTGCATTATTCCTTAGAGCATCTCTGCCCTCTGTGGCCCTGCCCTCAGTAGCAGCTCTGCCCTCTGACTCTGCAAGGCTCCTGCTTTGCGTGCACACTTAGAGGCTGCGTGCCTTGAGCTCTACTTAATGTTTAATTAAACAGAAAGGCCCAAAGTATTAATAATAAACTAACTCCATGGCAAGCAGAGGAAGAAACATCTGCCAGAAACTTTATGCCTTTGTGTCTTCTAGCAATTCTGATTGTCCCTGCAGTTTTACCACGCTATCTAGCATCCCAAACAAGGAGCACACTTCCCCCACTCTCCTCCCATGTCTCCCTGGCAGTCCTATTATCTGATTTTCTCTAAGTTCCACAGAAGCATGCCGGGGGCTGTTTCTGCCTCATGCCACTGCTCTTACAGGAGGTCACTCCATCCAGGCTCTTACAGGAGCTGTTGTTCTGCACAGTCACGGGTAACCACCACTGCACATTTCCACATCCCTTTTTACTCAGGGTGACTTGTCCCCAGGCCCCAGTAATGTCCCCCCATGCACAGAGAAATGTTTCCATCTGACACACTCCTGCCTTCATCTTTATTTTCTCGATTCGGTACAGGTCAGCACTGCAGGCAGAAATCTCTGACAGAGCCTGCATGTGTTTTACACAAGACATAATCACCCCAGGCAGCAGTGAGAGGCTGAGGACCAGACACTAGGTCTCCAGATTCCCAAGTCCAAAGGGCTCATACATCCTTGCAGTGATGGTAATGGTGAAGAAGAGAACTTTTCTTTCTCAGTAAGGCTAACCTGGAAACATCACAGCAGTTGGACAAAAAGCCAGTGGAAGGAACCCAGAATATAAACACATAGAGTATGAGGGGAAGTAAAGGACAAGTAACTCACACAGATTCACCCAAGAGGCCATGGAAATGTCCACAATAAATTTTCAGCAGTATGTGTTCTCAGTCTTTTGGCCTTCTGAAATGCTTTTAAAAAGAAACCCAAACTTTTTTTTTTTTTTTTGGCTGTCAAACTGTAAAGTAAAGTATTAGATAGCCCAAAAGAATTGAAATCCCTGCTGCTGTGTAACTGTGACAACTCATTTGGGGTGGGGTGCATGCATTATGCACTAGGTGTGAGCCACTCTGACTATCCACAGGGCTCTTCTGGAGCCAGCTGTGCCCAGTTCTCCTACATCAGCTGCTGAGATCCAGGCCAGTTGTCAGGCTGCCCTCCCTGCCTCCTGTTCCCCTACCCACTCACCCACTCTGCCTATGCCAGGCCTCTCCATCCCTCTCCTGAGCTCTGATGCTTGGCTAAGCAGTTCCAGTTTGATTTTCTATCCTTCTTCAGGGTTACTTCTCCTAGAATAAAAGGAGGGAAGAAGAAATCTCTGCTCAAGCCCTGCCTTTGTCACTGCTTCCCTCCTGCCTCTGAAGCATGTGGCACCATCTGGTTACAGGACAAACCCTGAGCTCTACCGAGTCGATAGTCAGGTGCATCACACCCACTCCCCCACAAAAACACACACACCCTCTCCCTTTCCAGAGTCTCTTATGGGCAATGTTTTTGTCCTAAGGTATGAACATAGTGGTATTGCAGGATGAGCTGCCTGAATGCTCACATAATGAACACGTTCCAGAGATGGGGGAGCTGAAATGCTCATGATTGACCTCGGTGCACATCAGTATGCCCAAGGCTATAAATTACTGCTGGAGACTGGGCCAACTGGGCAAACTGTTCTCAGGAAGTTGCAGGGTAAATCCAGCTTGAAGACAGGGAACGCTTACTTTTGAATGGTTGAGTAGAAGTGCAAAGATCCAATCAAATATGGAGATAAAATCCTAAAGTAGCTACATAGGTGCTTTGCAATGGTGAATTCTGCAAGGCTGAAGATTGTAAACCTGTATGCTTCTAGCCAAACCTGCTTACATTATAACCCTCTTGGCATAGGCTGTGGAATAAATCTGAGGCTAAGTGGACCTAGCCACACCTAGACTTCTCTAAGAAGTTTAGAAAGCAGGGAGATCTCACTGAGGCTTGTTAACCCAACAGGAGGGATCATCACCTGATTATACTATAATCTATTATCATATATGATAAAGTTTTGATCTAGATAGCACACTGACACTATTTAGATACAGTATTTACAATAAATCTAAACATAATAATCCACATGATCACTACTGTGTCCTACTTTTCAAGCCTGGCCAAGAGCCTTCTTTTGATTATTCTGCCACTCAGTGTTGCCTTTCTAGACACCTGAAGGATACCTGAGGAACTGCTGCATGCAAAATCCAGAATGCTGTTCTTTGAGAGGAATCTCTGGAGATCGCCTAGTCCAACCTTCTGCTCAAAATCTTCTGCCCTTCTGCCAAATTTAAAGTTAGATCAGATTGTTCAGGGCAGTGTCCAGGCAAGTTACCTCCAAGTGTGTGCCTGCTCAGATGTGTCTCTGGGCACATGTTCCAGTGTGTGACCACCCTCATAGTGATTTTTTATTTTTCCTACTGGAAAAATACTTTCCTAACTACCTTTCCTAGAACTACCCTTGCTGCAACTTGAATCTGCTGCTCTTTGTTCTGTCACATGCACCTCTTGGAAGAGACTGGTCCTTCTTCTGTGTCTTCTCCAAGAGGGCAGCTGAAGAGGGCAGTGAGCTCCCATTTCTGACCGTTCTTACAAAGGCTGGGAGCTTACCCACTTCTCCTTACCCTTCATGTACTGCAGCCTTTCCCCTGTCCTGGTGTCCTCCACTAGACTCTCTCCCATGCGGCAATGTCTTTCTCTTTCTGGGTAGCCCTAAACTGCACCCAGTGTTCCAAGTGTAATCTCACTGGGCGGAGGAGAGAGGAAGATCCACTTTCCTCACCTGCTGGCCATGCTTTTGCCAGGACAGCCCAGCATGTAGCTGGCTTCCCTGCTGCCAGGCACAAAGTTTCCCTGGGGGCAGCTTGCCCACTGAGTTGCTGAGAGCACTCTCCGTGTTCTCATCCAAATCACCAGTAAATATCCTAAACCAGTGCAGCCCAGGTATCTCTCCCTGAAGGAAGCCACTAGTCACTAATCTATCTGCTAGATTTCTTGTGGCTGAACACCGCCCTTTGAGCCTGGCAGTCCTACTAATTTTCCGCCTAATTATTCATCCACTTATCCAGGCCTTATTTCACCAGCTTGGCCTTGGTCATATTATGGAAAACCATGTCCAAAATGTTCTAGAATTTGAGATAAACAACATCCACTATTCAGCCCTCATCCAGAGCCAATAAGGCATTAGATTGGTCAGGGGTGATATGTCCTTGGTAAATCAATGTTTGATGTCCAAATTATCTTCTTGCCTGGACTCACCTCTCAAGGGTCTGAGCTCAAGCTGACTGGCCTATAAATCCCTTTTAGGCCCTACTTGAAAATGGATGTAACATTTGCCCTCTGTTTATCATCAGAACCCTTCCCTGATGATCATGACCTTTCAAAGACAATAGAGAAATGTTCCAGAGTGACATTGAGCAGCATTTTTTGGATGATCCCCTGCATATCTAATTTGTTTTAGTGGTCCTTAACTTAATTACCTTCTACTGTGGGCAATGCTTCTCTCCCCTAGGCTCTGCTGCTCATGTAGATTAACTGACAAGAAATGTATTTTCTTTCGCTACAGATAATCAATATTATTTTAGTTGAAACTTCAGTTATTTTTGAAAGTCATGGGGTTTATATTCAATCCTTGATGGTTTTGCACTTTTTATATCCTTTGCCCAGCCATGGCATCAACAAAAAGTGTCACATAGTTATAATTATTAAAATACTTTTCTCCCATGCAGTGACTTGATATCTAGAGAATTTGCATTTATTAATGGATAAATGTCTGATTCAGGTGATAAACAAATGACCAAATTGCACCAGATGTGTGGAAAGTTTCAGCATCTTGTCTTAAAATAACATTCTGAGATCATCTCTGGGTCAGATATAAAGCCTCCTGGAAACTTTGAACCTTCTGTATCTTCCCATGAGTGCCTGATTAGAGGAGTGTGTTACTCAAATGTCAGGACTTTAAAATACTCTGTGTTTACTTAATAAGAAGAGCTGGACTGCCTATGGAAATTTAAGTTTTCAATGGAGCAGATATTTACACCAAACCAGAATTAATCCAGTTGCATCTGTAATTTCATGTGCAATCCAGAGAGCACCAGTTAGTCACTTTATTAGGAATTTATAAGAATGTACTTATAATATATTTTTGTTTATTAGCAGTTTATTGCCGCCAAAGCTTGAGTAGGCAAGACTGAGACTTGATATTTCTTTACAAAAGTGTTTCAGAGTAAGAGAAAGCCGTGTTAATATATTGGGCAGATAATGTTGTTGGAACTACTGATGAAGAGATTAGTGCTTGTAAAGGGTTTTGAGGCCCAGAAGCTAAGAAGCTGAAACCTTATATGCACAGTGCCTGTACAAGATCCTGCTGAATAACAGCTCCTGTGGACTTGCTAACAACATTTTCTGAATTACTTTTAGTAGCTTGCATGCTTCTTCATATGTGCAGAAGGTACAATATATAAATTGGAATTTCTTCCAGAGGTTCCAAGATGCCCAAGCTCAAACTAGCAAAGACAATCTTCTTTCACCCAGAACAGCGATGAATAATATCTTCTCTTGTCTCATTGACTTTGACATAGAGAAAGGAGTGCTTTACGTTTGAGCTTGCCCTTTTTATACAACTCTGGTCAGAAGAGAAGGACCTTTTCAAACACTGTGTAAAAGCAAATTACTTTAGAGGATGATCTGACTGCCAACCAGGGATTTTGAGGGATAGATTTGTTTTTTGTACAGTATGAGATTGAAATGAACATCTAAACTTAGAGTCCTGAACTAACATCTAATTGAAAGGGCCCTGGATTTCAGATCTGCAGAATGTGAACACTTTGAAAAGAAATTATAGGGAGCTGCAGGAAATGTGACCTTTCTGGTTTGTGGAAGTTTCAAAATTATTTAGAAACTAAATAATTGTTCATAATTCTTTATAACTTAATGAAGCAACTATGCACTCTAAGCAAAACAATTTAGAGATTTTAGCTTGAATTGCAAATGCTCTTGCTAACCCATGTCCCAGAGACATTGCATTGTCTGTAGAGACAGAATCCATGTCCTGTGCAAGAGAAAATGGATGTATCACCATGCACTGAAACAGCTTTGGTTCACTGTAGGGTGAGCCTCCTTTCTAGTTTGTCAGAGGTTTTTCTGGGAAGCACACACACAACTTTGTTTCACAGCTGTTCTTGCCTCCTTGGAGCACAAACACCAAGTTTTGAAGAAAACCTGCATCTTGTGCATGAATAAACACAGGAGAGGTAGAGAGAGACACACCTTGATAATCCTCTTCCACAGCAGGATTTGCAAGATTTTATCCTGAAGTTCTACCTGATCTTTGGGAGACAGCGCCCAATGGCAATGTGGCCCATCAAACTGACAATAACCAGCACATGTCTTGTGAGGACTTGTCTGGAACCTAACACCAAGAGCTGTTCCTGCCTCAGCCATGGCCCTGGGCAGTCACTGCCATCAACGTTTGTGAAACCGGTGTATTAACACAGACTTTTCACTACTTCAGGTTATCTTTTCCAGCCATTAATTTCTTTGGCTTCCTGGGTTCTCAAGTCAAGGAGGCCTGAGACCTGTGTCTCTCAAGACAACAAAAACATATAAGAAAAGGAAAAAAAAACACCAAACCAACAACCCCAAAATAAAATTTAATGAATTAATTAATAATTTTGAAGCCTTAAAATTGTTGTTTAGGAACAAAGCAACTTATCCCACCACATGTAACTTCAGTATGAACAAAAAAAAAAAAAAAAAAAAAAAAAAAAAAAAAAAAAAAAACACACAAAAACAAAAGCTTAAAGCCAAGCCTTGACTTGCATACTTGCATTTTGCATTTTCCTCTGTCACTTGAGAGACTTCCAAATGCTGTGCATGCCAGGGGGGAATGGTTTGTCCAATATGCCTTCTTCAGCCAGCATTCCTCTAGCATTCCATTAATAATGGAAAAGATATAAACTCTGTCCTGTGCAGCTTTTTATTAAATACACACCTTAGAGCCAAAATGTCCAAACAACCTGAAAACATGTTGTGTTTGCTCAGAGCTGTGTTCGAGTGCTCAGTCCCCTGCCTTGCCATTCACGAACAGAGCACGTTGCAGTGCCTAGCAGCCAACTGCTCCAAATGGCTTACATACAATGGCTAGAAATAAAATATGGGGGAGCTCTGAAAAAGAGATACAGACAGAAGGGTGTCATTGAAGGAATGTAGTAGCTTATCAGAGAAGCACAGCATAAAAAGCAGGTTAAGCAAGTTATTAAGCAGAAAAGCATCTTATTTATCCCAATCCATATCCTTGAATGCTGTTTAGAGATCTGCTCCTTCTGATAAAGTCTTCAGTGTACCAGGACTGAAGCTTATGAGACGCTCAGATTCACTCAAAGATGAAATAGGATAAATGTTTCCATTTTTACAGGGAAATAGTAACAGCAAACAAAATTGTTGTAACAGTATCTGTATATCTGTTTCAACACATGTCCACAAACCCAGAAACTGATCTGATTCTATGCCAATCTTTACAGTGTATCATCATTAGGGATTTCAGTCTGTTGGCACTATGTTAATATTTCAGTGTAATTGGGAAGATGCATCCTAGTCACACGGTTGTGGGCTGCTCCCTATTCATTAACCTAAGGGGTCTGTTGGAGTCCCAGTATTAGACCAGGAGCTGGACTCGATTTTCCTTGGGGGTCCCTTCCAACTCAGCATTTCTGTGATTCTGCAATTCTGTGATTTTTCTTTTTTTCCTAATGTAGCTCCCAGCCCATATTAAGAAAGAGAGAGAAGGCAGTCTCCCCAGACTGCCGCGGTGTGGGTCACTCCTCCACGGGGTGCAGTCCTCCAAGGACAGGCTGCTCCAGCCTGGGAGCAGAGCTCCTTTCTCCACAGGTCTCCCACAGGGTCACAGCCTCCTCTCAAGCACTCACCCACTCTGGTGTGGGCTGCTCCTCCATAGGCTGTGGGTGGATCTCTGCATCCCCCATGGCTCTCCATGGGCTGCAGGGGCACAGCTGCCTCACCATGGTCTGCACCACGGGCTGCAAAGGAATCCCAGCTCTGGCACCTGGAACACCTCCTGCCCCTCCTCCACTGACCTTGGTGTCTGCATGTTGCTCTTCTCACATGTTCTCACCTGCTCCTCTTTGCTGGCTGGGATTAAAAGTGCACCATAGCCTTTGTTTTGATTTCTTCTTAAACGTGTTACCACAGAGGCATTATCACCATTTCTATCAGCCCAGCCTCGGCCAGCAGCATGTCCTTCCTCAGAGCCACCAGGGATTGGCTCTGCTAGATATTGTGGAAGCTTCTAGCAGCTTCTCACAGAAGCATCTGTGAGAAAAACCAGGCTGTGCAACACCAATACACATAAAAATGTATTTAAGATACTTCACTAACTCTGTTCCTTGAATTCTCAGAAGCAACAGAACCACAAATGTCAGAAGGTATCAAGCAATCCTGCTTAATGTTCCTCACTTTTTTCCCAGACTATTTTTTTCTCTAGACAATATAAACAATTTTTCCAGCCAGTATCCCATCAAAATTTCCTGCTGTGTTAAATGTATCTCACCCTGAGATTCACACTTTGGTACTACGTAGGGAAGTAATGCCACCACTCCACTAAATAAAAAGTCATCAAATGGGTTGACACATCTTCAACAAAATGTCAAAATTAACTGCTTCACAGCAGGGAAGGTCTTAAAAATACAGAAAATTCCTACTATCATTTAAGTATAAGCAAGATAACAGGCACCTATGACATGGAACTCTTAATACCTTTTTATGAGGATTTTCACCTATAAGAAAGGAAAAGACACAAAAATTAGAGCTGAGGGAGCAAATGTTCTTTAAAAAGTATCTGCTCTTGCTTCTTAAAGCGTATAGCCTATAGTATTTCAACTGTAATGTCTCTGATATTAAGAGTTACCACCTTCCTGCATACTGGGGCCCAGCAGGACCCACATGCCAGAGAACTGCACAGAAAAAGGTGATTGAGCTGTTACAAGCTATTGCCTCTGACCAAAGAAAGGAGTTCTGTCATGTTGTGAAAACTAGCTTTCTCTTTTTTTTTCTCAGAGAAAACATGTCCTTTCCTTACTCTATATTAGTTAAGAAGATAATCACTACAAAAAAATTTATGGACATATCATGCACTTCCCTTTTGCGAAGGGGATGTGTATAGAGATTCAGTGAGCCAGCAACTACCCTTCCACAGTCTTCTGTATAGTAAATTTAATTTGAAAACTAAGCTTCTTTTCCTGAAAATTTCAGATTTTTTTCACCTATGACATCTGATGTAGTGATGTTTTGATTATGAAAGGAAATGGGACAGAAGTAGAAGACAAAATAGGAGCACCTTGAACCACTGGGGGTTAGGGGTTTTTTTCTGCTAGGACAAGCAGCAGATACATTACTCTCGTGTTGCTAACAGCTGGCACAATTCAAACTATTCGTTCTGTATACTCAGTGATTGCCAAACAAAAAGGCATCTACTCTACAAACAGCACTGAGCAAAGTCAGCCACCAGGTAACACACTCTCCTACTAGGATAAAATGGGCTTTTTTCAGAAATACACAATAAAAAGGACCCTCAAGACACCAGCAAAAATCAGAAGTATATTTGGATCCCCCTTCCCATTTTCAGAACTCTTTTTTATGGATTTACACGGCAGCAATCTGATGTTCTCTGGATAGTGACTGTTTTTGCAGGACATGTATACTTGTGTTCTGTCATAGGTTCTGACTGCTGCTGTGCTTTTACTGACAGAAGAGCTTCAATTGCTTTGAAAGCCAAGCCTCTGGCTCCCATCTGAACACACTCACTTCTTCACTTTTGTCCCAGCATCTCCACATCACTAGCATAAAAAATACAAAAGGACAACAGCTCCAAATAGATTATTCTAGCCCTGTGTAGGTATCTACGTACAAAATAGAGATACACATAGATATTTACATGCATATGTAACCAGAGATTTTTTGGGCTCCCATTTTTAATGCTTCAGGTTCACTTGCTATCTTTCTAGTAAAATAAATTTAACATGAAAGCTAAGAACAACTTTAAAAAAAAAAATCTTCTTCCTTCATATTTTTCTCACTGATGAAAATAGATATACAGAAAACAGATCTAGGTACATATACCCAGATAATACATCCATATATGAGGACATGGCCATTGCTGACATGCTCTCAGCATGGGCAGCAGAAGCAATATAAAGCTGTTGGGGTGGGTTTTTTTTCCAAAAGATTAGTGGTGAAAAGCAGCCTGACATTTGCTGAGATCTCGATTGAAAAGGACAGTGGTGCCTGGACAAAGGAATCAATCTGCCAACACTGATGCTTGCCAGGAGGTTTGGTGTTGTTTCAGAAGAGTCATCGTAATGGTGCAACCCCTCTATCTGCTCAGAAATTACTTACAAGTCTGAAGAGAAAAATCCAAATTTTTTGGGTGCTGATCAGTTTTTAGTATCACCCAGAAAAAACTAAAGTATGATATAGGCATACTAATCAAGTAACCTTAAAGAGCAAGATGAAATAATTATATAGTCTTTTATGGTGGCATAAGATACTATTCCTGCAATCAGTCAGAGGGAATAACAGGAAGAAAAACAGATAAGGAGGGACAAGTCACTACCTTTGGCAATGGGCACAGCCCACCAGACAAATGAGCCAAGTTTTCCTTGTTAAGTACAACCAGGAGAACATATTTTGTTGTTTTATGTTTTCCTGTCTCTGCAAATCTGTGCTGACAACTGACCACAGATCTCACCTGATGAGAAACCTGTGAGCTGTGTGATATGTGTCTGTGTGATGCTCCCTTCCTCAGGGAGGCAAAGTCCATTCATTTACACGTGCCCCATTGCGGTGTCCGTGTTACACAGAATTTGTGCCAGGGAGATGCCTGTGAGCCTGGGCAAAGAGCAGAAGAGACAGGGACTCCCAGGGGAGCAGCAGCAAGGTCAGTGCTGATGCTCAGCAGAGCGAGAGTTCACCCTGCATCACCCCTGAGCAGCATGGGGGATACACATTGCTATAGCCCCCTCAGTGGCACTGATTAAAAAGGCATGTTGCTTGCAATCCTGATCTGTTTACAGTTTCATGCTAGTCATTCAGGTCAGGGGTTGTAATTAAAAAATTAAGGAAGAATAAATCTACCACTTTCCAGCACGAAACTGCTCTTCTAATGCTCATTAGGCTCATTTGTGCAGCAAAACATCCCCAGGGGACAATTCTGCACTTATAAAATAAACATTTTCCACGCATGTGATTAAGGACCCTCATAAAATATGTAGTCAAGGCATTTCTGCTCCATGTATGCCTGGCTTCCTGGCATGAAAGTACTTGCAGTGGATTGAATGCAACAGTGGAAAGAGAAAAGAGTGAGATAATAAAAAAATCTATGGATTAAAGACAGAGATTGGCAGGGAACACGACAACCCATTACTCTTCTATTAGTATGTATTTCCACTGGGAACCAGGTTCTGAGAAGGATACAGGTTGTTCTCTCCAATTTGTAAGTCAGAGGAGAGCAAATCTCAGCAGACCGTTACTTAAAATTTCCCTTTCTTTTGATTCTCTATAGAAATCAGAATAGAAACAGTTTATTACCTTTTTGAGTTTCTCCCCACAAGCACTGGCTCTTCTGCAAGTTCTGGGGAATTTTCCCTAGAGCAAAACTCCCTCAGCACACATCACATTCCTCAGTCTTGGAATGCCTTCTCCTGACCTGTTCTGTGGGTTGCACTTTGTGGGAGAACAAAGCCAAAGCAGTCAGGAGTCAGCCTGATGGCATTTTAGAAAAATCAATGCCACCTGTCAACAGAACTGTCTTGGACTGACAGCAGGAATATCAGTGAGAACAGCTCACACCTTCACCAAGTCTAAAGTGCTGCTTCTTCAAGACTGCAGGGAAGAACTCTCCTGATTTATCATACAGCACTTCTAATTACTCATACCCTCTTTTGCGGATCTATGGCACACCAATTTATTAGACAATTACATTTATTATGAGATCAGATGTGATGAACCTATATTGTCCTTCAAATAATTTGGTTTTTTCTGCATTTTTGCTGTGCAAGTAATGTGAAACTGAAACAACAGGGTGATATTAAATAATAGATACATCATATTTAGGCTGCATGAATAATTTATTTTTATGTCTTGTAAGAGGCAGCCTCCTCCCTATCTCTATAATGCATGTCTAGATTGAAGAAACAGTTTGTTCAACCTCAAACTGATTTTTTTTCAGTTTTAAGGTGGAATTTTCAAAATTATTTAGATATCTTAGGAAGAAAAAAAATCAAATGGCCTTATTTGACGATGATGAAATAAGTGTTCTGACTTTTATAGCACTTCTCATATTTTAATGTACAATTTTATATTGATTCAGAAACACATTTAAAACTTAAATAAATCTGAAATTGACATTTTTACTGACTTGCGAAGAAAACATTTTTTCCAAAACATTGCTCTCACTTCAACATTACTGTTTGCCCCTTTGTGAGCCACAGCATATGTGATATAAAAGTCCTGGCCAAAACAGTATTTTATCTTATGGTACAAATTAAATTTGTTCCATAGAGTGCCAAAGATTGTGTGTCCCACCACAGAGCGCTGCCTGTAAGAGACTTCCACAGCCAGGTGAAACCATTACCTTTTAAAGTAAAATGAAATGCATAGTTGACCTTATAATCTGTACCAATTTTTATTATTAACTATAGGGGAGTGTTATACAGTCCATGGCAAAATATATTACCAATATAGAGATGTTGTCTTCTTTTATGAAAGATGCATTTTTTTGTTAATCAAAAAGTTCTAAAACAAACAATGAGGTTGCAGAGGGATAATGCCACTTACAAGAATCCCAGCTGAGACACTAGCCAAAGAAGCTTTTTCTTTTCCAGTGATTGCTTCCTTAAGCACAAAGTAAACAACTTCCTTTTTTTTCTTTTTAACATAATTCGAAACACTTTGTCTTTGCCTACCTTTTCCTACTTTTAGTTCTTTCTTTCAAGATGACACAACATGAGAAATACCAGCTGAATTTGCAGTTTAACCTATGTGAATTTCCATTTTTGGTTAATAGAGTGCTCAGTCAAAACAAACTTAAACAATCATCCTATTCTGTCAGAAAAGATTGTTTGTGGTCTCTTTCCTATTTTTATTTTCTTTCTAAACTCAAACATGTATGATTATTTAGCCATATCTCCTTGCTAATGCTCATGTAGGAGGGACTGATAGAGTGGCCTGCTCAGAACACTTCGGGCCAGGCTTTCTGCTCTGCTTTCTGAAACATCCCTAGAAGATGATTTGGAACAAGCATTTAGGTCAATTCCATAAGATGTACCCCAACACAACTCTACCATTCCAGCTGTACAGCAAATCACACAGAGAACACCAGCTAAGGATGCCAGTTGTAACTTAAAGCCATTTGGACACATCATGATAAAACTTTTAGTTACCTGAGCACAACATTCTTTTTGCAAGCTCTTCTGCCATCAGCTCTGCTATGCACTGCCCATGGCAGCAGCAACTGCACTTTGTGGAAAAGCCATCCATGCTCCCTGGCTTGCAGCCTGCATCCCTCCCAACATAGTGCTCCACTGGGCATGGAACCTACCTTTGTGCTCTGCCTCAGAGAGGATGCAAGAACTCAAGCCATTGAAGCACAATGAAACAGAAGGGTCAGCTTGTGCATCTGCCCAAATCGTTTTGCAGAACTCTCTCCACAATACCTGAATGTCTTGTTGGCAAAATCTGGATTTTGTTATAGTGAGGATCCCAGAGTGGGAAAGATGCTGATATTCAAACTCTATTGAGATATATATATGTATATGTACGTGTGTTGAAAGCATTTATGCAGTGCATGGGTTTCTAAGTGCTTCTAAAAGCTGATACTCCTCTGTCAGTTTTTGTTTCACAAACGCCTCTTAAAGTAATTTAATAAGTAATTAAAATATGTTTTAGAGGAGGAGTTTGCTTTTGATCAAGCTGACACAAAACGCAGCACTTCCCCATGGCAGGCATTTCACCCTCTCACTTTTATTGCTGTTTATCTCTACTGCTGATTAGAGCAGATGGAGTTCAAGATTCCAGCTCACAAAAACAATAAAGCTGTCTGAGTAAGAAAGAGATAGAGAAGGAGGAATCAGGACCATGGGACTAAAACACACCTGCTGTAGCTGAACTAATATTGAGAAAAGCTGAACATATTCTTTAGTTCTTTCCTGTTGTGAATATTACAGCTCTTGTTTTGCATCAGCTTGTCTTTCTTTAGTTTCTCATTGCAGAATGCCTGTGATGACAAGCAAAGCCTGCAGGATTTAGCACTTGGCTGGAAAAAAAAAAAGACAAAATGATGAGAGATGAAAAATACCTGTGTAAATGTGCTAGTTCCCTGATAGGGGCAGTGTTATGGTTGAAATCATTTCTATTCATCTAGTGCCTCGGTCTTCACTCACATATGCAACTTTCACACGCATGGACTGAAATTGCCTTAGCAGAGAAAAAGAGATAACGTAATATGTCATATCTACATTCTTCTTATTCTGTACAGATGCAGCTTTGCCAACCCACCAAATGGAGTCCTTCAAAATGCCTGTCTTCCAGATAGATGGAACTGTTAGAATATCACGACTCTAAAATTGCTTGGTTATTAGATTCAAATAATGTTACCAGTGCTCAGAGATCATAATCAAACAGAGGAAAACAGCATACAGATGCCAATGCCCTGCCTTTCTCAAGCTTTTACTGTAAGGTAGCCATCTCATTTGTTTACATATGAAGGTTTAAACAATATTAGATCTGAAAAGCAAGATTAATATTAATAATAGGCAAGGAACAGAATACCATCCATGCAGCAGCTGCTTTGGGAAGCTCGCTGCTCTGGGAAGACCTCATTTTGCCTTCCTAATCCTAACTGCCGGAAGTGCTTTTGCTCAGAGCCAGGCTTATAAACCAAAGCCAGAGTAACGTGATGTGGGCTAAAGCTGGGGTGCCCCAAGACATCCCAGCCTCTTCTAGTCTGCCCTGCCTTGTATTATCAAAATCCAAGTAGCTGTGTGGGCTCGCACAGCCTCAGAGATCCGTGTAATGCTGAAGAGACTCCTAAGAGGACCCTTTAAAGAGGAATCCCATGAATAAGCCAAGTCCCAGCCCGGCCAAGCACACTGGACAGGATGCACCACTGAGTAGCAAGACAAAAAAATTCTCCTTCAGGCTCAAGAACTGGGGACAACCTCCCTCCATCCCAACAAGGAGAGAGAAGAGAGTCTTACCATGGCTTCTCTGTCCATGGGTCTGCAGGCTCCTATCGTAGCAGCAGTCCCCACTGGGTAATAATTAGCATTGTGTCCATGATTGCAGAAGGCTGATCAATCACGTTATTGTACTATACCGGTACAATTCTATACTATTCTATTAAGAAATACTCACCGCTCTTGCAGACAGTCCTTGAAATCCAAACAGCATCACCAGTGTCCAATTAAGAAATCACCCTTTGGTAAACAAATCTCCATAACGCATTCCACATGTACACAACAACAGGTTGCAGCAAGTGAAGATAAGAATTGTTTCTCATTCTTTTTTCAGAGATTTCTCACAGCTTCGCAGGAAAATCCTGGGAAAGCTATCACTCTCTCTGTTCAGAGGATATGTGATTACCACAGGCTCCTGCCTTCAGAGGTCTGCAGGTCCCTGCAAAGAGCCTGCTCCAGCATGGGATACCTGGATATCTGCTCCAACATGGGTCTCCATGGGCTGCAGGGGTGCAGTTGACTCACTGTGGTCTTTATCACAGGATGCAGGGGAATCTCAGCTCCATCACCTGGAGCACCTCCTTGGCCTCCTTCTCCACTGACCTTGGTGTAAACAGTGCTGTTCCTCTCACATGTTATCACTCCATTCTTCTCTGATCACAGTTATATCTGGGCAATAACTTTCTTCTTTTTGAAATGTTATCACCAGGCATTACTACCATCACTGATGGACTTGGCATTGGTCAGCAGCAAGTCCATCCTGGAGTTTCCAGGGATTGGCTCTGTTGGACATGGGAGAAGCTTCTGGGAAGTTGTCACAGAAGCCAGCCCTGTAGCCCCCTCACTACAAGAACCTTGCCACACAAACCCAATACACTTAAATTCAGAGCTCCTAAAGTTCCAGAAGTATCATCTCAGTAGCAGCAGAGGAGTGTAGCAGCAGAGGAGGCTGTCTGTAGCTAGTGGCTGGAAGAGCTTTAGAAATGCAGCACTTTTTTGGATTCATAATTTTTGGAAATGTGGGCTGGAGTGAAGGGCAATAAAATTAAAAGAAAGAAAATTCTATGAAACAAGTAAACAATTTGGTGATCCATAGTAAAAGACGTTGACATGCTGGAGAAAGTCACAGAATCACAGAACATGCTGAGTTGGAAGAACCCAATTCATTGAATTCAACTCCTGGCCCTGCACAGGACACACCAAGAATCACAAAATGTGCCTGAGAATTATGGCCACCCAAACCATCAGGGTCCTGGGACATGCACATAAACACTGAGAGATTTGAGTCTCCTTTAAAGGAAATTCTAAATAGAGATTTTGCTGTTCTCTTCAGCTTTTTAAGGGAAAATCCTACAGAAGGTTAATTCATACTACTTTCAGACCTGCACAGTAGAAAAGGAAACAATCTCAAACTGAAGGAAGGGAAAGGCCAACTTCATCCAAGATAAAGGGTTTCACCACAACAGTGGTCAAGAGCAGGAACAGGTGTTCAGAAGTTGTGGAATTTTCATCCTTGGAAGCATCCAAGGACAGACTGAACACCCTCACCTTTGATCTTGCTAGGAGCAGGGTCTTGGAGAGGATGGCATCCCATCCAACCTACATGATTCTGTGATTCTAAAAGAAAATAATAAAAGGTTTGCTTTTTGCCTAACGTACCCCTATACCCAGCAAAATACCTCTAAAATATAAAAACAACATTAGGTAAATTGACCTTCCCAGTTTCTCTACTGCTTATTCAACAACAGTAGATCTCTTAAATGCTATTTTTCTCTGGAAGACCATGAATCAGTGTCCTTGAAAATAACTTATCCGTTTTGTCAACAAACCTTAGTCCATCTGGTTTATGCTAGATACACTCATTTTATTAAATTAAAGTTTGGACATGCTATCTATCCAGCAACAGAGAAAAACATTGCTAAAGACAATTGGTCCAGTCTGATCTCTCTCTGCTGTGTAAGGGCAGGAACTTCACTGAAGTCAAATGAATTTATGCTGGCATAATAGTGGTTCCTGGGGGAGTAGAACGGATCTCGGCTGCCCAAGGCTGTTTGACAATAGAAGAGAGCAGTTCAGCAAAAGCTAACGGGTTTATAGTGCTTACTCCTATAGTCCCTGGGAAGGCAGAATACTTGTGCAATTAAAAATTTCATTGGGTCATTAGCTACATTGGGTCAACAGCACAAAATCACCTCTGGCAGAAGAAAGACCTGTTCACCAGGTGCTGATGGGAATTGCTGTCATATATGGGCAAAGCATTCAGTGTGTTTGGTGTAGGGTTATAGCGGCAAACAAAGGAAACAATCTAGAATTCATCTATCTTCATTTTATTTTTGTTTTTATCTCTCTACTAGTGTGAATTAGCTCCACTACTATCTGAGCCGATGGAAATGTCAAAATACCACCTGCAACTACCACATTGATCTTTGAGGAGGCCAGACAGAAGGAAAACTGTGGGGGCTTGTTCCCTTTTGTGGATGAAATTCAATAAAGAATCTACTTGCAGTCTACTGATGAATTGCTTTGCTTAATGTGAAGAGAAAGATTGCTTGTGTTTTGTTCTGAGGGCCAGCAAGAGTAGATAAGAACACTAGCCTGTGACATTCTTCTGGATTGGTTTCTGTTTTCTGCAAACATTGAGTCTGATTTTAGTCTGCACTCTAGTTTAAGTCATTATAAATCTAATCAACGCCCTAGAATCAATGAAAGGAAAGACAATTTAAGGAGATTAAAAGAAAATTCTGGTAAATGAGAACTGAAGAAGTTCTCTTCCAAGGTGATACAGACAAAAAAGTTTAAGACGAGCATTGGTAGTATGCATACAACCTCAAGAAAGCAGGAGAAAATGCTTTTATTGTAGCAAATAAAAAAACTTTACCATTTATTAAGATTTCATCTCAAGTTTAAAGCCTTCTATCAATTTATGTTCCAGCAATGCACTTCTATAAAACTTCTGTAAGTCTTCATAAGGAAGACATGAATATTGACTTCAGAAAATACAGATGCAAATAGCCAATCTGAAGATTTCTAAAAGGTTATTTGGAAGAGGGAAGAGAGCTACAGAAGATTGCCTCCATGAAAATTAGCCTTAGAAAAAAATTTGCATTTCTTAAACTAAATCAGCTGAAGTTTTGTGTACCTTTAAGAAAATAATCTAAGCCGAGTCTTTTTATAAGCTTTTTCAAGCATATTGAGACTAATTTAAATTACAGAATGTCCTTTCTGGTTGAGCAACAGCTTTCAGTCTGAATATCACTTTTGGTACAATAGGCTTTTATAAAATTCAAGGTGGGTTTTTGTTACATTCAAAAATAGCTCAAGTCATTACTGGATGCTGCACAATGAATCATTACAGCATATAGAAAATACACATAAATACACATAAATGTATACATATATGTTTTTTCCACTTCTGGTGGAAGTTCTGGAACTTTCTTTCTTTGTTATACATTTTCTGCTATTGCCTCATATCACATCTGATATTTTTTCTGAGTCTGTGCTCCTTCAACTTTCAGTCTTTGAAAAGAGATGAATCACCACCACGTGTGAGAAAGACACAAATGGAGGGCATCAGGCCCATGTAATTCTGCCTCGTTTTTGCCCTATACCCCACAAGAGGCTGGTTTCAGGGCAAGAGCAAGGGTAGGAGGGGCTTTAGATCCCTTTCTGTATTCCAGATGTTAGTATGTTGAGTGTGTACAGACAGGGGACATAACTTGTATTCCTTTGCCAATGGCACATCCCTCCCTCACAACACCATCCCGAGGCAGCTGGATCTGGCAGGACAGGGATACTGCCTTTGTTGCTGGTGGTCTGTTTGATGTTATGCTCTTCAGATAAAATCACCTGCTGCCCCCTTAAATTTTGGTTTTATCTACACGTGAACAGTAGCAAAGTTATTAAAGTTCTAGCTAACCTTGCTCAAAACAATCCAGCTAAAAGTAAAAGATGAATGGCAGCATTTGCATAGAACACCTCACATCTTTTTAACAATAAGATACGTTTTAGAAAAACAATAGCAACTTTGAAGTATTTCTTGAGTGCTATAACAATGCACAGGAAAGTGCAAGAGCAATTAAAGTAGGGATTGATTTGAGACTGAGTAATGCAAAAACGTGTGGTGCTGACAGTGCCAGAGAGCCATGGAGAACTCAGAAATTATCACGTTTTCTGTCTCCATAAAAAAGGAACCAAGACAGCCCTTATTTCCAATAATACAAGGAAATTTACTGACATCAAGAGCTAATATGGGATTAGTGACCAACATATGACCAATTATCCACCAAAGTTCCTCTCCATACCGATGGATGTAGCAGGTGAGAACCTGCCTTTGAGGTTATCCAGAGCCCTCCATTGCTACAGTCTGATATTAGCCGTCAGAATCTTAGCTGGCCATTTCATCTGAAAGGTCACAAGATTTTTACTGGCAGAAGGGAAGAAATTGTAATGAAAACTATATGGCCATTCCTGACAGCTGGTTTGCCCTTCTGAGAATTGAGACAACTTTTCCCATGGGATTTGACTGGAGACTGTACATGGCAAGGATATCCCTTCTCTCACCCCAGAAAATATCTGCTCAGGTTCACCAGAGCTGAGCAGCTTCAATCAACAGAAGATATGCCATATGAAGTGTGACATTGCAATTCAAAATGAGATATAGTGCACAGCCAAATGGGAGCCAAATGCAGATGTATGGCATTCTCTACCTGGGTGTCTGGTGCTCTGCACCTCACAGGGGACACCTGAGGACACTGAGGCTTCGCTTTCCTGCATCCTAACCTGTTGTCCCTGAGTCCCAGCACCTGTTCTGACAGACAGCCCAGAGGAAGCTGACCTCCATCCTGTGGCACAGCAGGAAAAGGCACAGCCAGCTGCAGTGGGAAAGCCCTGCAGCGGCATCCACAGGGTGCAGTGCTCTGTTGTGCATCCCCTGACTCCCAGCACAGCCCAGTCACTTGAGCTCATGGTTATCAGGGTCTGGGTTGGAGCTCAGGCTTGGAGCCTGAACTTTCCTTGATCAACTATCCTCAATTTTCCAAAAAGCAAAGATGGCCTCTTCACCAGTCCAGAAAAAGTTTCTGCTTCATAGTAGATTTTATTCTTCCCAAGTTACACAGTCCTGGGATTTGAGATGAGCTGATGTTTTCTATTCAGCTGATGTATTGTATTAGCCTGCTCTGCGAATGCCATTATAATTAGAAACAAACCTATACAACTGATAAAATAAGACACTAATTGTTGTATTTATTCCCCTGTGAAGGCACACTCTGGCGCTATTAATTGTACTTAGTCACAATCTGTTCATCATCTAATAGTTTTCCACAGAGCTGAAGAGAACCAAATATTTACCCACATGAATTTATAAATATCTACTCATGAATCATAGCTGCTCTACAACAATTTCTTTTTAAAGGCAATAAAAAAATGCAGAAAATGAGACATACAAGACTGAACAGAGTTTGGGTGTCAGGGCTCTCTGGGCAGAGCTATGGGCCCTCTCTGGAAGCCCAGGGCTCATCCCACCACCCTGTGGAGCTGTGGACAGCTCCATCCCTGGGCATCCCTGTGGGCACCGCAGCCATGGGAGAAGGGGCTCATGCCCCACCATGCAGGCACCACAGCAGCTGTGGGGGCCTCTCATCCTGTGGGTCCAAGAAATTCTCTGAGGATGCAATCCTGGCCTCAGCTGGCATCTCTTCCAGACCTTGCTTTGGCTTGTCTGTGCTCTCAGGGTGATATTTCTACTGCATTTAACCTTAAGGCAGATTAATCTTTTAACTGCTGTAGCGACACCTTCTCTAAACCCAGCATGAATTAAACACATGAGTGGCAATGCACTGATCAGCCAGTAGGACTAATTGACTTTCCAGCTTAGCATAGAAGAAATGTACCAAAAATACTTCTCTGATAACATAACAGGTATTTTCAAACTCTAAAGGCAGAGCCTTCAAGTCCCCCAGAGAATTACCTTAGCTGCAGAGGTGTGAGGTTGGCTGTTGGCTCACATTAACTCTTGTTTTTTTTCCAGCTAGATTCTCCCCTTTACAGTGTACATTTATTGTGGTCATAGATGTGATGAATTATTTGATCATCTTGTAGGGAGAAAAATTACAGACTTTAAGTGGCAAGGGACATTTCCCTTTTGACACATTGTAAAATATGTAAAAACAATATGTGCTTGGTCAAGCTCTATTTTTCAAAGGATTGCAAGAGTCAATTTCATGTTAAGAATTACAGGGGATTTTATAACTTTTATGCTGAAAATAATGCAAACTCTCTCTCTCTACCTGAACAGCCGTCAGATTTAAAGACAGAAAATTGGTACACTAGGTAACTGTAATAAAAACTGAGTTTTATCAAAGAACACACAGCAGCTGTGGTTCTACTGCACATTTCATAGGAGAATATAAATGTTCTCTGTGATCTTAAATTTGGTAATTTGAGGTCTCCCTTTTCCCCTTGGAAGTTATGCAGCTGTGAAAGCTCTAGAATATATAGCATGGATAGATATGTAAATATTCTTCTGCAGAAAACATCTTCCCCCTTGTTCTGGGGTTTGATAGCCAAAATTACAGATCCAAACATGCCTAGGAATATTCTTTCTATAAGTCAAAGTGAAATTTATCTTATTAAATTATTTAAATTACAAAGTACTAGAAAGTTGAATGTGCGTATGTGAGAACTCCTGTAGATGAAGTGCCTTGATTGGGAAGCTTGAAAATATGAAGAATTGTAGTTTTAAGTCTGATGAAACTCTGATACTCACTGATAGTGAATGTCTCCCCTGAATCGGATGAAATCCAGAACACAAATATATATTTGTAAAGACTGTGGACCTCATTAATGACATCCTCCCCAAGACACTCTCTCAAAGTAACACTAAATATACTGAAATGCTGTTTTCTTTCACCACTGGCTGTGGCTCACTGTGTAGGATGTCTGGATAGAACTGCTACCATAGCACACTTGATGACAAGGATGAGATGTATCACCAAAATAAAATCTCCTGGCAGTAAAAGCTCACTATAACAATAAAAATCTCAACAAGCGATATCCTTATTAAAAAAAAAAAAAAAAAAAAAAAAAAAAAAAAAAAAAAAAAGTACACAGACAACTTTGAGGATAGTTTGGAAGATACTATAAAATCAGTGTACTGGCATATCCAAGTGAATGCATAACCAGTCCACATATTTTTGTTGTATATTCCTTGCCATGATGTAAAAATATAAATCAGAGTATCCACAACTAGTATCCCCCAGGGAAAGGTTGAACCACCCTGAGTGAAGACTGAAATAAATAAGTCATGGCCAAAATCCAGTATCCTTTCTCTGACCCCACTTTCCCAGCCACAGGAGATGAGTACAGAAAACAAAATGACTTCAAGGCTCCTTCTGCCTTGTTTCTCTGGGCTGGGATTTTTACACCTCTTGCTACAGCATGCTTACATGGAGGTGACCATGCTTACATATCCTGCTGACCAAAGTTTGCACTGAAGTAATTCCAGTCAGAAAAAGAGGGAGCAGAAATAAATTATCTGAATGTTTCTATGTTTTTATTTCTTAAAAAACGAAGCATTCTACCACAATAACAGCATTCCTTCCAAAATCCTCGTATATCTGGATTATAAGAGAAGACCCAAACTTGCCCTGTAGCTTAGTGAGTTTTTCCTTGTAGAATTCCATAAATGCATATTACAGTAACTGCAGTAATTTCAAGCCACGAGCAATGGCAGAAAAGCCATGACTATCTCTACTGCCATCAGCAGCTTCACTGTTTTCTGCAGCTTCAAGTCCTTGGGAGCTTCATTAACAGGGGAATTACTATCTTTGAAGGCATTTTGTGCAAGTTTAGTTAGCTTTATGCTGTTTTTGTGAAAGAGAAACCCAGAACTTTTACAATAAATGTCAGATTCTTCAGCAGAATACTTAAAAACTGTTCTATAACAAAACAGAAAACATTTAAAGTGCAAAATTCAGGAACAAATTAAAAGAGATGCAGAAAACTGATCCACCATAGCCCAAAGCAGACCTGACTTGTTCATTCCAGCCCAGTCATGCTCATCAAACACAACATCAGAAATGTCAAACCTGACTGTGTAATGAACACTTTAAGGAGTTTTGTGTTACCTTTTAAAACAGTGTGTGAATCTGTTAATGACTCTTTTAGCTCATTTTGGTATCCTTTTTCCCTCATTGTTAAACCCTACATGATAATCTTGATGCCAGGAAAGTATGAAGTATGAAGTTAAGGCTACAAACACCCCCAGTGCATAACCTGCACAATTCTCCTCTGCAAACCAGCAGCCTTTAGCCTGTGTTCTGCTTCTGCACTTGTACTTTTCACAAACCTGCCCCTCTACTCTGCTCTAATGAGACCTCACCTGGAGTACTGCGTCCAGATCTGGGGCTGCCCAAAGGAGAAAGACATGGACCTGTTGGAATGAGTCCAGGGGAGGCCACTAAGTAGATCACAGGACTGGAGCACCTCTCCTGTGAAGGAGACTGTGAAGGAGACTGTGAAGGAGAGCTGGAGCTGTTCAGCCTGAAAAAGAGAAGGCTTTGAGGAACATTTCAGTCCTTAAAGAGGGCTTATAAGAAAGCTGGAGAGGGACTTCTTACAAGGACATATAGTGATGTGACAAGAGGGAATGGCTTCAAACTGAAAGAGAGATGGCTTACACTAGATATAAAGAAGGAATTCCTTGCTGACAGATGAGGTCCCTCAATACGAGACTTTGCTATGAGGAAGTTCCACTGTGTACATTTATCTTTCAGCTTTATTTCATGGTACTGATTTTAGAGTAACAATACCCCTTTTCTCCAGACCCAGGTACACCACAGTATCTCTCACCTCACTGCCTCTGCATCAGCCTGAATGCTCAGTAGACTTCCCCCCTTCACCCACCTATATCCCAGCTACAAAATGCAGTGTGGCAAGCCTGCAGCCTTGGTGTGTCAGGTTGAGGAGAAGAAAAGAAGCACACCAGCAGTGTCACAAGGACTCTGATGACACCATGTGTGAGTCACTCTGATCCTGCTTTCTTCCAGACCACCGGGAGAGAGACCTGTGCCTGGAACCTGAGTTGCATACTCCTCTCGGGACCTCTACGGTCACAGCTGTGACAATAAAGGCAGCGTGAAATTCCCTCCTTGTGCTCAGGCACTCCCACATATACCCAAGCCATATTAATCCATGGAACTCTGTGTTTTGTGGGACCCCCACCATGAGCTGGCTGAGACACAGAAGCAGTGACGTGGTGAGCTTGGAGATGGGGCTTCTTCTGTCTGTCCAAGGCTCCCTTCAAGCTCTGGGTGCTTGCACTGGCGCTCCCAGCAGCTTCTTGGGCACACCTTCAGTCCCAGGACATGGCTGTCCCTCAGCACTTCTCTGTGCAAGCTAATTTTCAAGGCTGAGTTTACACAGGGTAATTTAATGATAAAAGAATAGAGGAGAGGATGACAGGACAGATATTTCAGCTTTTTTTTTCCAAATTCTTTGTGCATTTACAGCTGGTTTAGAGAGAACATATGCTGATGGATATTGAAAAGCTATAGTAACCACAAATATGACACCTACTTAACCAACAGATTTCCAGAATTTCTGAGGCATAGGTTCAAATTCTTAGTGTTATGACAGCCAGCATCCTTCAGAGCTGCTCTTGAACCAAGCATGAGTCAACACAGTGGTTTCAGCCATTAAAAACTGGAATATTTATAAGAAACTGATTAACAAAACACAACACGTACAGTCATCTGTCTGAGCAATTCATGTGAAATTTGGGGAGGAAATTAACCAATAATTCCACATTTTTATACATTTCAGTATCCTACTGACACCAGGTTCCCCATGGAGCAAGTCAGTCCATGCAAGCTGACAAGATACAGGTGCACGGTGGCCTAGAGAAGAAGTGAGAACACTTCCCAAAAGAAATGAAATTGCAATGAATCACTATGATGAATAGCCTGGGGCAACAGCTCATCCTGTGAAGGACCATTTAAAAAATGTTTTTTCTTTTCTGTCAATGAAATATTGTCCTATCAGAAAGCACTGATGAATGAGTTGTGCTGGACCCATCTCTGTAGCAAGATGAATTTGCCTATTCCTAGGGAACGCAACGTGAGGTTTAGCGAGCCCATCCATGAACCAGGACACTTCTGCAGTACTTCATTGCAAACCAGCAGCTTCTGGTTCGCACAGCTTAAGAGGAGATGAGCCAGCAGCTCCCTGTGCAGTGTGCTCCAAGAGCCATCAGGTGCAACAAAAAATTGCTCATATATGAAAAAACAAGGGGATCTTGGGGCTGTAAAACAAAGCAAAGGGCTGTAAACCTGTTTCTAAGTGAGCCAATCATTACAAAATCAGGATCATGTTTTTCAAGAGCATAACAGGGTTTCACAATGGAAATTAGGTCAAATCTGTGTCCCTCATCTGAAACACAGGTTACCAGGGACCTATTCAGACCATATATATGTTATACATATATTGTCATATATTTCACGAGTAAAGCAGATTTGCAAAATGAGATTGAAATAGGGAAAACACCATGCTTTTAAAGACTGGGGAATGTTTCATAAAGATCATGTGCCATTAAACTCACAGCAAGAAAAACAGGATGAAATATAACCCACTCATGCCTGCACCTATGGAGAACCTCCTCTAGCTAATTTGAACCAGACTGGATCCTGTAAATCTATAATAGTTTGAGACAATCATTCTTATCTCTCTGAGAAACTCAGGTTTCAAAACAAATCAGAGGAAATTGGTAAGAAATGGGAAAGGATGGGGTCTGTTTCTGTCTCAGGACAACAATATTGGACAAGTCCTTGCCACTAACATCTGCACCCCATCTAACTCTGAGATTAACAGTCAGACACTACTGACTTTGGGTTCATTTTCACAGCACAAGGTCCTCTTCTGCTTCTATTGTGACTTAACAAAATGTTAGCACTTCATGAATGTTAACTGCATTTCCCAGCAGACTTCTAATATTCATTCACTTCTCATGACAGCCCACATTTGGGTTTTTCTGGGTGTCTTGGCCAGGACCCCTGACCTAAGAAGTAAATAGTGTTTTCCATGTCTGGAAAGACTGACATTTGGAGATCTTATCATCCTTCTCACTGGAGCTTTGACAGAGGAGAAGGAGGTAAGACACCTGTCCACTCTTCAAGCACCTATCGCAGCACCTTCTGTCCTTCGCATCCTAACAGCACAGTAGCTTCCACAGTGGCATCCCTAAAATTCACTGGATGGGGCAGAAGACATCTAGCCTGTTTTTTCTAGTGATGCAGCAGAATTTTTAGATCCATTTGAAAATTATTATTTTCTTTCTTTTCAGAGACCAGAAACACTCAGGTTTACAGTGATAGTTAATTGCACCTCCATAATAACCTCATAAAAATTATTTTTTTTACTTTAGTTGCTAGCAAAGGGACTTGGATGTAAATTTGAACTCTGAAAGGGTTAGGATTACTTGGGATATATAATGTGTATATGCACGTGAGCTGCTTTTGCAGTGCTACTTACAAGAAGCTGGTATAAAACATTAAAATATTTTCAAATTTTGCTGCTAAAAAGATCCTCCCTCATATGTTTTACCAAGAGGTGACAACAAAGTTTCTTCCCTAACAAGACAAGCTCGGGAGCCCAAGCATCCTGCACTGAAGGAGTTCACCTGGACAGGTGAGCAAGGCTCAGTGCTCCAGCCCAGCTTCTGGGGAAGCTGTGCCAACAACAAGGAGCTTGAAAATGAGTGTTGGCAAGGGCAGAGGCATTTGCAACATCTGTGAGATTAATGCAAGCCATGCTTACAAAAATACACAGCAAACCTTGACCTTCATTAATCACATTAAGGGCAATTATTTTGCCTGTCACTGTGATTAGGCTGTGTTAGATGGAAACTTTTCCATATTGGCAGTTACTAATATTCACTGAAATGCTTTAAGGCATTATTTAAATAAACTTCATTTCATGTGACTAAGGCCTTCTCTCTTGCTCTTTTCACCCAATTGCCTTCATCATGCTGGTAAGGGGCTTTTGTCCCCATTTGTTGCAGGGCTCAGGGCTTGGGGTTTTTTTTTGTTTTGGTTTGGTTTTTTGGGGTTTTTTTTACTAGTTATGGAATTTTTAGTGACTTTTTGATTAAACTGAATACTGAACCTTTCTAGTTTCTGATTTGTTTCACTTTGCTGTAGAAACAGGAGGTAACAATAGTATGCAAGGAATTTTTCACAGTTTCTGTGTTTCTCCTGCCTGTTGGGAGGACTACAGAGCTCTCCAGGATATAAGAATTCTGTTTCATTCAGACAAAAAAAAATCACATAAGATCTGATTCCATGCAGAAATGACAAGGTTTTTTCTGGAAACAGAAAAGTTAAAAAAAAAAAAAAACAAAACAAAAAAAACACCACCACCACCAAAAAAAAAAAAACACCCCACATTAGATAGTCTTTAGACAAGCCAGTTAAGATTAACATTTGCAGCATCAGCAGGAGTGTTTGAATCTGGGTCTGCTGCATTTCCATGTTCAGCCCACTCCCTCCCTCTCTCTGACTCACCACAATTACAGCAAAAGATTCCATCTCAAGGGATGTCCTTCTGTAGGGAACTTCTTCTTCAGCCAATCTCCATTTTGTGATGGAAAAATGTTTCATACATCATACCTTCAGTTAATTGTAGTATTTCCAGGAAACAATTTTTTTAAAATCCAAAACTACTCTGGATGGTGGAGACTTTGCATCCAAAGATTCTCCTTAATATCTTTTTTTAAATTTCAGCACTGATCCATTAACTTATCAGGGATAATGGAGAGCATGTTGCTTCTCGTGTAATAGTGCTAATGTATTGCATTTATCAGATTTGGTAATTTTCTGTTTACAGGAAGCCAACATTTACCAGTCATTAGTCTTTATTCTTTTCATCCTTTGCATCAAGGAGTGATCTGTATTTTCTCCAGTGGAGCCACTGAGATTTGTAAGCCATATAGCCTTGAATCTGATATTATTCACAATGGGAGCACTCTCTCAAATTAACTTATTGCAGAGAAATGTAAATCAATTATGATTACAGTTCTCAACAAACAGAATTAAAATGTTCCACCAGTCTGTTTCGAATTGCTAATCATTTTTGTGATTAACCCAGTGTCTGGGATTTGCAAAAGAGTAGGAGATGAATTGGTTTCTCTTCATTATCTGACACAGTTCAGTTATTCCTGAGGTGTCCTGAAAAAACAAGCAGCCAAGCAAATTCCCCTTAAACAGTTAGCCATCAAAAAATGGTTAACACCCACTGCCATTCCTCAGGACCACTGTGCAGCATATGTGCAAGTCAGAAGGTCATGCTCTTGAGATGGCAAATGAAGCAAATTCAATCCCAGGCCAAGAATGAGCACACAAGCATCCTGGCAAGGCCAGCCTGCTCATGAACTGTGACTGAAGGTGAGAGAATTGGGTGCATGATATACAGAAATGCAACTTTCGAAAATAATGAGCAACATCCAAAAATGGGAAGCTCAAAGCACCACTTATCTCCCCACCACAACATTTTAACACTGTTCTCTGCAGTAGCCATCTCCCATTGATTCCATTCAATTTGGACCAGTACAATAAAAAGGTTTTGATGATCCCTGGGATCTGTCTGCTTTTGCAATTGCATTAAAAGCTAATCCCTAAGTGTATGTTTGTTTGTCTCCTGGCTCTGAAGAGCCTTTTGAGGCCACAGAGGTCTGCCTTACACCACCCTAAAGATCCTGCTCCCTGCGGGCAGCCATCGGGGGTTGCATCCAGGCTTCCCACCCCTCTCCTGGGGAGAGCAGGGATGTCCTTGGGGACACCTTGTCGCTCTCTACAACTGCTTGAAAGGACGTTGTAGTGAGGTGGAGGTCAATCTTTTCTCTCGAGTAACAAGCAACAGGATGAGAGGAAATGGCCTCAGGTTCCGTCAAGGGAGGTTTAGATGAGATATTATGAAAAATTTCTTCATGGAAAGTGCTAAGCACTGGAACAGCCTGACCAGAGAAGGGGTGGAGTCACCATCCCTGTGAGTATTTAATGGATGTACAGGCGTGGTCTTTAAGGTCTTTTCCAACCTAAACTATTCTGTGATTCTATGATTCCGTTTCTGAAGGACAGGTGTCTTTCAGATATGTCAAAAAAAAAAAAAATGGGGCTGAGAGCATTTTACCTTTTTGTACAGCAAGACACCACCATTTTTAACATTATAATTACTTTTGTCTTCCCAGCACACATGTGAAGCAGAAGCTGCCCCATCAGACAGACAGAAGACTCTGGCAGTCTGAGCATGTGATGGCTCCCTAGGTAACATTCCATAGAAATGCATTAATTCAGGAGAATCCAGTGTGTTCATACTGCCCAAGAGCCCAGACAACTTTTCTGAGATGCAATGGCTGGGTCAGCCCTGCACAAAACACCAGCCTGAGCTGCCAGGCAGATTGTGCTCACTCCACCTCATGAAGAATTTGGCCAGCTGAGTGGGAAAGGAGCAGCCTCCGTCCAGAGAAGAGACGAGCCTCCACAGCTGCAGGGGCACAGCTCCTCCTGTGCTCCAGATGTGCAGACGCTGCAAGCCTGCACCAAAGCACAGTTTCATGCAGCAGGAGCACTGCTCTTGCAAAGAGCTTGCTGTGCTCAGCAGGCTTCAGCCATCTCTGAATTTCAGCAGCCCAGATCCTTCACATCCTTATGTAAATCTCTGCTCAGTCTAGACTGACTTACGCAAAAGCCTGCACTGATTTCTACAAATCCAGCATTTAGTAGCTTGACACACTGATGAAATATCACATTTTTTATTCCAACCTTATAATCAGAAAGTCAGAATTACGGTAAATGGAATCTTTTCTATACTCTGTTTTAAAAAGTCTAATTATTTTATTATTCAGTGTATGTACACGCAGATAAGTAATAATTATTCAGAGTATTATCCTGCATAATAGACTCAGTTAATGCTCAGATATAATAGCACAGAGACAGCTCATTATACCAATTTGTACAAAAATAACATAATTATTTTCTTCTTCTGAACAAACTTGTTCTGGTGTGATAAGAGCAAGTTTCAATCACTTCTTTATTTGCCAAAAGATTAAATGCTATGCAGCCAATAAAATGATTATTATTTTAATGATGAATCATCATGTGCAATGAGGAATTAGCCATCCAAAGGATTTGAAGACAAATTCATATAAGGCTACATTAAAATAAGGATGCTCCTGAAATTATTGCACATTTGTTTCTAAATAGCCTTCTTACTGGAAATATCACTTAGGAGTTCATCCTGCTAACAGCTGAGAAAACTCACATGAGCATGGAGGGGCAAAAATGGTGATGTTTCCCAGTCTGCAAGTTTGAAATGCAGAAAACTAGTTCAGCTACTGAGTGTTTGGTTTCACCAAGGCTGAACTTACACTCCGAAGCAGGACAATGGCAACACAGAAGGTGGCTTTCCTGCAAAAAGACAGCTTTGCTCCCTGATAACCCAATGGCCTGGAGTATCGTGGTCTCTGGTGGATCTAGCAGCCTGCTGGATTCAAAGTGGGCGTGGAAGTCCTGTGACAAAGTATGTGTTTTATTTTTCCGGCCCTTTTTTTCCTTCATCGCCACTGATCCAAGCCCTCTTCATTCAGTACTTCTTTATCTAATCCCTTACTCCACTTTTACCCTGAAATAAAACATCTCAGGGAAAAAAAAGCAGAAAATATAAAAAAAATTAAATCGATGCTTGCCACTCTTGGCTCTTGTCTCTCTTAATCCAGTATGTCCCCCAAAGTCAGCTGTGCCCCAGAACTGTGTCCTGGGAGCAGGGTATGGCAGGGCTGAGCAGCAGGAAGGAGACTGACCTGCCACCACCTCCTTTTCTTGTAGGATGGGGCTGCCAGGGCCAGAGACTCTGGTGAGACAAGTTACTTTCAAGAAGGAAAATAAGGGAGTACAAAGGAAGAACTAGAATAAAATCTCCATGGAAAAGGAAGACTTTAATTTCAAGCTTTTCTGTCTTGCATCCCTTGGAGTCTGTCCTGCAGTGGAAAAAGAAAATCACCACTATATTGAACACAATTTCATAACTCACTTCTGCTTTTGATGAAAACTCATTCATGGTGGGTTTTATTCTGCACCAACATTTATGCATGTGCTCAGGGAATGGAAAGGTTCCCCTTAACCGAATGAGAAACTGTTCTTGCCTCTAGACAGACATTATGGATCATTGCAATTTCTATCTCCCAGCAGAGGACCTGAGACTGTGAATTCATCTGCAGCTGTGTGAGGGTGAGCAATGATCAATGAGCAGTGCTGCTCCTCAATCACAACCTGTGCTGCTCTGACTGGAAACTCAGGCTGGTTCTCAGGACAAGATGCTGACAAATCTCCTTCTCTAACACAAGCAGCAGGAGCCTGGCTCCACAGACCCAGGTGAACCTTGTCACCGTCTCCCCTGGATCTGGGGCTTACTGGAGGAATGGTGCTTGTCCTTGTTCTGGATTCCAGCTAGTCAATGACACTGCCAGCTGTAAATCTTATTCCTACAGTGCTGAAGGAATAGAAAGGGCATTTTTAGGAAGGGCATTTTTATCATCTGAATTGCATGAGCCAGCAATAAAATTCACTGGAATATAGTGCCTCTATAAATAGTTCATAGAAATATGCCAAGTACTATAAATTGTTCCATACCCTGCTCCCAAGCACCATGGAAGCACAGTGCACACCAAAGGCCTAGGAAGCTCTGTGGTCCAAAGCCTAGGAAGAGCAGCCTGTCCCATCTGTTGGGAAGAAAATACACCAAAAATCTTGCTTGGACAAGGTGTTCACCAGCATGTCAAGCCTCCATGACAGCTCTGGATTTTCACAGCATGCAATCTGGGCAGAATGTCAGAAAGAGTAGAAAAAACTCTTCATATTTATGACAGAGACTAAGTCTAGCAACCAGTTGCATTCGTGGGGCTTGAGAAGCCTTCTTCTCCATGCTGAATGAGGCTGACCAGGGATAGCACAGGGCAGGGCAGTGGTATGTGCAGCACAAGGCTCAGAGAGCAGCTGTACCGAGAGCTTCACACCCTCCACAGCCTCTTACATCTGCTTATCCCCACCCCTCACCATGCCCTCCAAAAGTGACCTCTGTGGCTGCCCCCTCTCCCCTGCTGAGCAGATGTGCTTTTTATGCAGCAGATGTTGCTGCATACTTGGTACTTGGCACAGGAGGTGAGAATCATTTCTTAAAAAAAAAAAAAAAACAAAAAAAAAAAACAAAAAAAAAACATGCAGCCTATTTTGGGGTTTATTGCCAACGTTTATTTGAAAGTTAATTCTTTTATTTAAAGACATGGAATTTTAAGGCCATGCTCTTTAAAATGTTGGTTTTCCAGGTGCTATGCAGTGACCTGAGGCTGAGGCTAAAAAACACATCTAAGCAGCCTGTCCACACCAAAGCATCTGAGTAATTTCTAGAAAGGCTCACTTGCAGTCCATGACAGATGGTACAAATATTCCCTCCTAATTCCCTCTGTGGTATGTTAAAATTAATTCACAAAATCCACACAGGTCCCTTGGAATGACGACAGAAGCCCCAGCTCATTTGCACAGAGGAGACCTCTATTGCAGAGGCCAGTGCAGTGGGTCCTGAGCTCCCCAAAGCTTCTGATGTTTCAGTAAAATAGCATCCATTTCAATAATCTTAGCCAGGTTTGCAAACCTCGAGCAGATTTTCTTACCTGCAAAGGGGAAGATATAAGAAGTCTTTTTTCGAAGCCAGGCTATCCATTTCTCAGTTGAAAAGCAAACCATTCTGGTCAAGAAATACCTCCTCAGGACTGGAAAAAATACAGTAAGAACAAACACAGCTAGGACCAGATTTGGTTTGATGCAATTTTTGGTTTCATCCATTCTGTTTCCCCACAAGGGAAGAAGTGTAAACTTTGCAGTCCAAAACTCAGCCTGCTGCGTGAGAGCAGAGGGCAACATAATGTCAGGATTTCCCTCAGAGGTTTGCTGAGCTGTGTCAGAAGAGCCCATCCTCACCATGGAGGGGATGGAGGTGGCAGCCCTGCGTCCCCTGAAGCTGCTCACAGTGCCTGGGGAAGAGGCAGGGACCATGGGGAATGGGTTCCCCCTTTCCATAGGAGGACATTCCCTGGCTCCCACTAGCATAAATACTGCTTTGCATCCCAGAGGATGTGGCACCCAGTGTTTACCTGATTTAGAGGGTAACCAAATGAAAGACAGAGTGTGGTTTAACTTAATCATTGCTGTATATCATGCCTCACATTTCTGAAACATCCACGCTACAGCAACAAGTTGTTAAGGATTGCTGCTATTGGAAAACATCAATTTAATCCCACAGGTAGCATTGATATTTCATGTTAATTGCTTTTCCCCGGCTACCTTTGTGCAGGGAACAAACTTTTGCTCTTATAAATGACTATTCCATCACTAATTACACAGTGATCAGTTAGTTATAATAGAAGGGGTTTTGTGATAACGATGAGACCCAGAAGTAATTATAAATCATACATAAGGTTTATGTAATATGAAGAGCTTCACAGGTATCTCATTATACATATTTTGTTCAGGAGTAATTAATAACATTATTAATTTTCTAAGCTTTTTTCATTGTTTTGTGTAGTATAGCCCAGGCATTTTCAAATTTCTCAAGTCTTAGTTACTTATAGGAACTTTTTATACAGGTGTTAAGAACCCTTGCTATCAGTTTTTGTATTTATTCCCGAACTTGAAAAGAAATAGCTCCAAATTTTAACTCATCATGTAGTTCTTATGGTAATAAAGAATTGAACTAAACTGAACAAAATAAAGAACAGAATCATAGAACCATTAAGGTTGGAAAAAACCTCCAAGATCATCAAGTCCAACCAGGCAAGAACTGTCTTCAAGCTAGAATCAGTTTCTTAACTTGCACTTTGCATTTGAAGACACTCTTGAGTTAGAACAATCCCCCAGGCCCCCTTTCCAGTTCTTTAGATGTTTTCTCAGGAGCTAATTTACTCTCCCTTTGAAGCTGATTTTTACATCAACTTTTAAATTTATCCAGCTTTTGAGATGAGTGGAATCATATTTTGGCCTGTAAACTTGCTGAAAAATTGTTTCAAAATAACATGCACATTGTAGGATGTCCGTATCATTGGAATACCTTTTACAGGGTTGCCTCTGGCTCCAAGCACCCCTGATGCCTTAAGTTTTAGTTTTCATATTTTCCAGATTCTGTCTTGCATTAGTATATAACTCTGAACTTCATATAATGTGTTAGCAAGTTCTCTTCACAGTTCAGACAAAATAATCCTTTTCCAGCCTGAGAACCAAGGACATTGTTGCAGCTCCAGGCACAAAATGTATAAACAACAGCAAATTGAGGAGAGCAACCCAGGAGGATGGGACTTCATAACTTGAAGCTGTAATTGGACGATTAACCCCAATATGTAAATAGACCAGAACTTATAAAAGTGTGAAAATGTGTGATCCATCATCCATCCTGGGTGTAGCCTCACCCAGGCTTTTGTCATGCCCAAGGTGTATCCTTTGAAGGCCTTCTTAATAAATACCTACTTTAACACTGTCTAGCCTCTGTTCTAGGTAGCCTCTCAAGGCATTATCCCCTTGGCATTCAGGTCAATATTCCTTGCTTTTTTAGACTTATTATATAGATTTTGGTGAGCTTTTGGTTTGATATGCCGTAGAATTCCTACAACAGTCCAACATAAGGGATCAAACTAGTAAATTCCTACAACATGTCCCCTGTCATCTCATTTCTGGGAGTTTTCTTAACACTGAAAGCCATTATCCAGTCTTTCAATAACTGTCAGTCAGCACAGACATCTGTACACCCTCTGCCTGGCTGTTCTTAATTAGAGGCAATACAGACGTTTAGGAACAGCCAGGAGAAACACTTCTTGCTCTGGGAGCCAGCTGCAGCTTTGCAGAGCTGAACAGTGAAAAAGAAGAGAAAATGGAGAAGCTAATTCCACCTAAATCACTTGTCCTGCAGCATTTCCACTTGTTGGGCTGCTGTTTCAGGACTGACACATGCATCACTGTGGAAAAGCACAAGAATGCAGTTATGTTCCCAGTCATGACAACCAGAAGAGGCTGCTGAGGGATCTGAGTGGTCAGGGATGGGGCCATATGGACACTTTCTTTGCTCCTTCAGCACAGGAGTTCAGTGCTCATAAACCAAAAAACAGTATTTCTCCATAATGCTCTGAAACCTGTTTGATCACTGTGTCAGGGATGAGTTTTGTCTCCAGTCCAGGGCTTAAATCCTGCAACACCAAAATACCTTTAGTCTGGCAGAGTCCCACTTTTTTGTACAGATATGTTAGGGGTTTTTTAAGGGCAATTTATTATGCTTAGAATGTGTCATTTTTTGAAACTTCAGAGCTGTTTTCAAATACTGGAAATAGTCTATTTACTGCAGCAATGTGATCAGACACACTTCATGTTTTGATCTCCAGTAGAGCCTGGTACAGACTTCATGTACTGTCATCATACCCTTACTGATCATGTGCTCACAAGGAACAGGTATATGTTTGTTCCCTTCTATGCTGCCATAGAGTTCCCACAGCAGATTTTCCTTCAGGTGATGGACTAGCAAGGGAAGAACACATCCATAGCCATTTAGGAGGAGGTAAAGTCCCAGATCGCTGTTGTTGAAAGATGCATATGACAGATAAAATGTGGGTAGGTCTTATTGTTAAAAGTGTTATGTTGATCTCTTAGCATCTGGCCATGACCAGGCTGCATGAACTGCAGGGCTGGAGCAGTGGCTCTGGATAGGGAACACTGGATCCTCCAAAGAATCTGCAACCAGTGGTTGCTCTTACGTTCACTGTGGTCCTAGTTCCTTTTCTAACTTCCTCCTAGTTCCTTTTCTACAGAAAGAGACTGTCTGGACACCCAAAGACTTTTTTCTTCTTATTCCTGTCATCTTTGTTTTTCTTTGCAATACTGTTGAGAGGTCAAATTGTAATCTCATGTCCCAGAGGTTTTGTCTGTGATATTTTCATATTCCTTTTCTCTTTTTTTTTTTTTTTTTGGCCTAAGATAAAGGGGAGAGAAAACAGAAAAAATCATTGCTGCATAAACTCCAGTCTCCATAGCAACAATGAAAAATGTTTCCCTTCCTCAGTTTTACAATTCCAATCCTATAGTCTCACCTGAGGCTTGGGAGAGTGGCAAGAGATTAAAATATTTTCTAACTTACTTGTTCATTGCAGTTTTGAAAGCAGGCTACTGGGGTGAGTAGCATAGGCCAAATTAGACCCAAAAGCTTTCCTGAGATCTGGGGTGTGAGGCAGGGGCTTAGGAAGGGCAGGTAGGAAGTACTGGATTTACCTCTGTAGGACTTATATGCAGTAAATCACACTGCTGTAACACAAACTGCCTATGGCAAAGAAAGCAATGGAGAAAGGAAAATGTTAACACTAAGCAGTCTTCCTCTGACTATTCCACCACTGTGGGATCAGGAAGGCAACACTGTACTAAATCCCTAGAAAATATGGGGTTGCATTGCTATATTTGCACCAAAATCAAAGTCATTGTCCCAGCCAGGTTACTGCCATGAACCTGCCACAGCTATGCAGAGTGAACAAGGCACGCAGGCAATGCCGCACTCCTGAGCACAGGGCAGCTGACAGACATCCGTGACCGCTCTCTCCTGCTGTGCACAAACTGAATTTTCTGGGACAAAGTGGGGAATTTTGAGCCTGAGGAAGACTGGACTCCACAGTCTGAGTCAGTATCTGGCACCAAGTCCTTGGCTGTGGCTTTGGAGTTCTGTGTCAGGGATCAGCGCTCAGCAGTGGCTCTCCAGAGGAAAGCACCTTAAAGTAACAAGAGATGCTTGGAAGACTTATGTTTTAGTAAAGTCAGTTCTTCCTAAACCCTTTCTTCCCTGGCTGCCAGTCTCCTGGGCAAGGGCTGCCAGTGAGCAGCAGGCAGGGGCTGCAGATGTGCAGCCGTGTGTGCGCCACGCTCCTGTCCACAGCACAGACACGTGTCTGTCACACATCATTAGGCATCCGAGTTGTTTGTGGAGAAGGTGTTGATTTCCCCTCTCAGAGTCTGAGCTAAGTTGCCCCATGTGAAATCAGCAACAGCATGACTGGTGCTGTGCTGGCCAGTCTCTCTGGTGACCAGTGAGAGGCCCTAAAGGACTGGCATGAAACTGTGCCAGGGAGATATAGGTTGGGTATTAGAAAAAGGTTCTTCACCCAGAGGGCAGCTGGGCACTGGAAAACGGTCTCCAGGGCAGCGATCACAGCACCGAGCCTGACAGAGTTCAAGAAGCATTTGGACACCACTCTTGGGCACATGGTGTGATTTCTGGGGATGTCCTGTAAGGAGCCAGGAGCTGGACTCGATGATCCTTGTGAGTCACTTCCAGCTGAGGTGATTCTGTGACTAGAAGGACAAAAGCAGGCTGAAATACATCTTCAGTGTACAAAAACAAACCTTACAACACATAAAAATATCCTTAGTTTCTTCTCCAAGGTCATCTTTTAATTTGGAATAGCTGAACTGGACAGGAATGGTGTAATTTAACTCAGAAGGAAAAAACAAAGAGTAGCTCAGTTTCATAATTTGTAAAGAAAAGTCCCAAGTGAGTTTTCCTTCTTACTGTATGTGAGGGTACATTCTGGGAGCACTGTACAATACCATCTTAAGCTGATACTTAGGACAGGTCCATTTTCCCACTACCCAGTAGTATGTGCTCACATTATAAATTGAATCGGATGGAGTTCTCAAATCAGTTTTAAGTGAGTATTTGATTAACTAGAGATTATTTTCAGCTTTGAAAAGTTCTTTTCATTTACTGGATAATAATCAAAAGTAACTTCAGCATGATATCTTGAATATGTACTCAAGTAGTCTGCTCTGCCAGACTTTCTGTGCTACAGATTCTGTACATTATTCTACCACAGTAAAGCTAAGTAAAATCCTGCCTTTGATACAACTCCAACAGGGAATTTCCATCTTAGATTCCTCTATGTTTTATTGGTTTTACTGTTTATCTCACAGGATAAACATGTATCAGTGTTTCAGATTCTGTACTTGTGTTTTCTCCAGTCAAAACCAGAAATAGAAACCTTTGGGGAAAAAACTGGTAAATGTGTTCATTTGTTTAACACAGATTTCACTTCAACCCTCAAGGAACACAACCAGCACAAACCAGAAGGCTCATCAGTGACAGAAGTTCTGTTGCAAGTAGTGGTGTTTCAACAGAGTACTTATTAGGGGCTTTACAGTGGTAATAAGCACTTACAAGAAGTTGATAAATACTCAATAACTAAACTTCACTTTATTAAAAAAAGGATTCTTCCTTGTTTATAATTCAAGTACTAGCTTTGAAATGGTTACAGAGATTAAACACTGAACTCCCCAGACACACATATCAGTTGTGCAGGATCATATATCCTGTAAATGAGGTTGTTGAAACACCTGATATCGCCTCAAACTCGTACAACCACTGCTCACTGTGAGGCAGGCACACCGAGCCTGGTCCAGCACCAGGACAGCAGCAGGAGAGGGGTCAGGCAGTCCTGTTTATCAAACAAGCCCAGCAAGACCTGTGCTGCTGCACCTATACCCTCCAGCAGCTACACTAGCTAGCAGGAGGGATTTACCTTGAAACTCTCCAAGAGGTCTGAAAATCAACAGTTAAGCAGGATAGCACACAGAGACTTATTTTGCCCTAGAATGTGAGCTGTGTTTCACAGTGATTCAGCTTTCATGCCACATCAAAGGTACATAGATCCTCCATGGTCCCACTTGGGTAAACCAGTCTGCTGGAAGATTCAGCCTTCCCTCTGCTACTAGATTAGCTATAGAAAGTAGAAGATAAAATAGATTATGACAGGAAGGGAAAGGCATGTTTCCTCCATTAACTGCCCAATATTTTTACCTAGAAGCCAATGAAAATTTGGCCACTGACTCATCCATGCATTGTCAGTGTCTCACAAATACGTACTCAAGAAGAAGAAACAGAATGTCCACTAATAATTCAAAAATAGCTAAGGAATAAAACTTCTTCATAAATCCTACCATCAAGACGTTAAATTATTAATTTACTTTTAAGGAATAAATACGTCCTAATAGCTCTTGCCAGACAGTCAGTTAAAAACAGCATAAACCCACATCATAGGCACAACAGAACACAGAAAGAAGGACGTTTCATTTGTTCTTTTTAAGATGCATAACTTTGTATATCAAAACTAATCATTTTTAATGACAGAGATTTCTGAAAATTCTTTACTTGTTGGTAAGACTTCAGCTCGTGCCTTTTCCAGATACTTAAAAATTCAGCTCCCTGCAGCTCATTGTTTACCTCAACTTAACTGTCATTAACCACACTTGTAAATCAAAGAATTTTATTAATGCATGGCAGTTTTGGCATCACGAAGCTTCTGTGGGGCCCCACCACTCATATAAGCCCTGCTCAGACCAGAGCACACCTTACTATTAGCACTGCCTGTCTTAAAGCCAGCAATCTTGAAAGATGCTTCATTAGTGTAATGGAATTTTGGCTTTTGTGAGAGTTGTTTAAAACAAGAATATAAATATTGTACCAAATACAAACTACTGTTGGGAATGAAAGAAGAAAATTGTTGGATTTACTAAACAAGGGGTTGTGGATGTTAAAGATGTTTACCCTCACCTCCAACTCCCTGTAGGTCTCATTATAAGCTGAAGTTTTTCATACCATATAGCAATTTTTCATTATTAATTAATTTAGCCTCTAAAAATCTAGGTGCATACATGAGTAGACAGATGCAAAACAAGTATTTTAACTAGTTTCACTGAACTAACAAGTTCCATTGCTAAAAGTAACGGTGCTTTAAATTGCAGTATTTGAAATAAATTGGAAGGAACTTGGATATTGACTGGAAAGCAGGCACAGGTTTACTACCCATCAAGGACTGGAAACAAACTCTGTTGTCAAGACCCAAAAACTACTTTTGGTATGAAAACCAAATAGATTTAGTGATGGAATTACTGATTACATCTGACAGAAGCACAACAGAATAAATCTTTATGCCCTAAACTCCAGAGTTGGATTAGATTTTTACAGCCTTTAAACTGTAAAAAGAAGACTTTAGGAATGTGCGAATGGCAGTATCAGAGATAGTTTTCAAGCTTCCAATATGCACAAGCCATTTGCTTCCCACTTTGATGCGGGGGCATCCAAGGCATGGAGCAGGCCAGGAAAGAGCTGCCATTCTCTTCAACCATGCCCCTGAAGCATCAGAATCAGGACCTGGAACAGCCCTGCAGCCTGGATGTCATCTCTGCCCTTCCACCCTGTTTGAACTGGGTGCCTGAGGCTACACCACGTTCCTACTGCACACACAACAAAGGCAGTGGGTGCCGGAGGAAGAGGCAGCAAAGCAACGACACGTTCCTCACAATCCTGCAAGTGAACTTTTAATAGAAGTGAGCAACCTGCAGCCCATCAAAGAACAGGAGAAAGAAAGAGGCTGCTCCCCAAATTGCTCCCCACTCCGTTAGGATCCTGGAGAGCAGCTTTGGCAAACAGCATGTTGTGACAAACTGAGACAGATGGTAATGTGCTTCCTTGCAAAGCTGTTATTCCCCAAGAGCAAAGGAATTTTGTTGTCTTAAACGTGCTGTGAGTAACAAAGAAAGGTCCAGAAATAGAACAAAACTAATAATACAAAACTAGGTTTGGAAGATGAAATTAAAGCTGCCTTTTGCACAGAAAGGCAAAAGGGGTTTTTTTTTGTTTTTCTTAAGATAAAACCCTCTTTTTTTTTTTAGTTCCAACAGTATGTGTTACAACAAGCACACATTGTCTTACTGAAGATTTAACCTATTAGAAATAAATTACTAATGTTCATCATACAGTATTATCAACAGGATCATTTCTGTGATTGAGTAATTTATAAATCCTGTTCTGTACAAAATACTGTATAATATGGGATCCCAAGTTTTTAAAGAACCTTTGAATTCAAACCACAGCACAACCCACTCATGGAAAGTTTTTAAAAATTTTAGATACTAACAATAATCTGAATATAGCTTTGAAAAAAAACACAGAATTTTCTGCATAAGAGTGATTCAAGGTTAATTTAATAATCAGCTACATCTTTTATTTTAAAGTCCATTTCACAATAAAGCTCAAGAAGAAAACCAACTTCCAATTTCACCAGCAGTATTGATCTTCTAATACTGCTCATTTCTTTCCATGCAAACAAGCCCACCCTAGTACCATTCCTTTGTCTACTGAATCCTCACAGGAAAATAAATGCTAATAGCATTTTTTCCATTAAGGAAGAAGATGATACACAAACAGAAAGATGTTTTGCCCTTTAAGTGCCAAGATTACAAAACAACCCCAAAACTAACAATTCCATATTTTAAAAATGTCAATTTACTTTTCCCAAATTCTCAGTCTTCAACATCCATTAGGAGGCCAAAAAAAACAGAGAAAAAAATTAATGCAATTAACATAAAAGTGCTGTGATTATTCCTATTCCATTTTTCCATTTATTCTTGCACAGAAAGCCAAACGTATCCTTTTCAGAGAGGTTATATTATCAGCAGTGTCCATTATCTCACAGAAACCACATTCAAGTACAACTGGAAAAAGCAGTTTCAAAATGCTTCCATATGCATTAAAATAAAAATTTTTATCTTTTAGGTTTTGTATTCTGTGTCTTTAGAAATGGTGATTTTTTTATTCGGTTTGGTAGCCTCATCCATCAGTTCCTTCAGCTGCCCAATCTGTTCATCACGGAAGTCATTAAGTTTTTCTTCTGTGAGCTGAATTCCATATACAGCCTTTTCTCTCAAGTTTTGTTTGTCCTCATTAATTTGTTGATGGATCAGTGCTGCATAGTTCTAATGAGAAAGAAATACAAAGGTCACAAAACTGACAAAAGCAAGATTCATGTCAACTTTTTTTACTAGCATTATATTGTAATAACATACTCTTACACAATCTCCTACAACAGTCTATTAATCAACAACAAATGACTAAAAAAATTTACGCTTTTTATAAGAAAGAAAACCTATTCAAGCATTTCTAGTATCTACAATCATTTTATGTAGCTAGTTTAAAATGCATATATGTACAGATTAATGCCCTATCATATACTACTGAAAACAAAATTTAATTATAGATCTAATATATGTATTAAAATAATCTTTCCTATATAGCAGGATACCAATAGGATGCACTTCATAAACTGATACATCCAGAAAAGCATTCTTCCCCATTTTCAGTGAAAAGAAACCTCAGCATTGCATACTGAATTGTTAATCCAATTACCAGCAAAGTAACTAAGGCCACTACTTCAACTGTATGTCTAATAATTTCAGAGAAGTGGGCAAGAAGAAAGAAGAATATTCATGAGCCTGTGATAAATTTCAAAATGACACCATTTACTAACATAAATACATTAGATTGTTACTGGATCATGTCAAGCCTCACTGAAGTCAGCAGGATCTTACCAGTCCTGTTGCAAAGCTTAATTCATGGCTATTTAAGGAAAACAGTCAGCTAAAACAAACTGAGGCAAACAAAAGTAAATTTTTATTTGTACAGACTCTGAACCAAACTGATTCTTCAAGGTTCTTCCGAACATCACCTCTCCTGCTTTTAAATTAAACAGGCATTCAGAAACTGTGACACTACAGTTAATTCCCGTGGTAAACCCACACCTCAGGGGTATTACCTCATGGTAGAGCTGCTGTAGGGTTTAAAAGAAACTAAATAGGTTTTTACCCAATGATTGACCAATCACGTGGCAATGATAAGATAAAAAAATTGTAATGGGTTAATTCTTCAACTTTGCAATTTACAGAATTTCTTATCAAGGCAGATGGGCAAATGTGATCTCTGAAACTACCCAGCAGACCAGTAACACACTGACAGTTACACACCAACCACTTTCATTACACCAAACAACAACATTCACGGCATATAATTCAGAAAAAATACTGAAAGCAAGCAATGGAAAACTCTTCACATCTTATCAAGAGATCTGACTGAACATACAAACCTCAAGAACCCCTCCATGCAGTGTGCCACCAGTGCAGGTTCCACAGCAGGAGGAAAGTCCTCCCCACTGCTCATAAACAACCACCTGGGAGCAGCCTGCAGCTATTGCTGCAGAATAACTCAAGTCCAAATAAGAAATAACTCAAGTCCAAATAAGAAACAGTTAAGATTTTACAAACTGTTGACTGTTTTCCAAAAATATCAAATTAATTACTGGCAAATAGTCTGCAATTGTTTTTAATCTAACACCAGAGCATCTCATCTCACAGCGCATCAGCATTACAGAATCCAGATCTCAGAAGCGGTGGTCCTCAACAAAGCTGCAATTCCCACTCTCACAGACACATGGTCATGGACTGTACATGCCCTATTCCTTACACCAGGTGTTCTGCTTCACAGCACTCCAGTGGGCTCCTACCTGGACATCACTGCTGGCTCTTTTCCCCCACTCATTTTCTAGCTGAACAAATGTTTTGTACATGCCAGAAAGCCTCAGTGGTTGCAGTTTCACATCGATCTGCAATGTGAACAAAAATTCAATACTGGACAGTGGAAACATGCTGGGCTCTGGTTGGCTCCTGACAGAAAATGGAGCTTTCTCACTTCATTTTACCAAAAGTCAGTGATGCATCAAAGAAAATATGCTTCAGCCTTTAGAAGTGCTGAAAATTAGATTAACTATATGGCATATCTCATTTTTTCTGCCTGTGTTATCAGATGAGGAACAAACAAAGACTGGGATATTTAACTGTTTAATACATTACTGTTCCCTCAGAAATTAATCCTATTACTATGTGATTAATGATTTGTGGAGAGGTACTGCATGATTTGATGGTACATAGTAATTTAAGATTCAGTTTCTATCTAGAAAACGTGCCATTTTCCTAACAGCACATGAACTTAATGTGCTAAAGTCCCAAGTTTTGTAACATGTTTAAAAGCATAATGAAAAAATAAAAAGGGGAGAAACTAACATTTGCTCTTTCAATAATATAACTTTCATCATAAAATAAAATTATCACAGTCCCTTTCAGGTAATAAGGAGCAGTATGGTCATGTAAGGTCTAAGTTTTCATTAGAACTTAATAAATACAGAATTTAACTATTTTCTAGTGTCATCTTCCTTACCAGCAGAACTGGAACCAACTCTTGCTTAGCTTCCTCAAACAAGGAAAGTTATTTCACTTCTGCCTTTCATTTTACGTTATATTTAACTGCATCTTCCAAATATAACAAAACTCCTTTGTCATCAGTCATTATACAAATCCTTAGCAGATTTTTCAAGGGCATCTTATTTAAATTATGGATCACACTGTGCTCACAAAACCAAAGACAGAAGACACAAAATGGAACACAAGTAATTCTGCACCCTCACAGAGCCAGGCTCAACATACACGAGGATGGCAGGAGGACACAGGAGATCTCCTCCCTGGTGGTTTTTTAGGTTGGTTGGCTGTTTCTTTGGAAGTAGGTCTTACTGCAATGATCCTCTGCCTGCACCAGCTGTAAACTTTCTGGGCTTTTACATGAGAAAAGCAAGCAAAACCCAAACCACTTGCTGAATGGCAAAAGCCCTTCCCCCTTTTATATGACTGCAACCAGAAACACAGAGGATCAGAACCAAGTTCAAGTTACGACCGCCTCTCCTGACCATTTACCGTCAGAAGATGGCTGATTTATTCCATATCAAACCCAGCCTGCTGCCCATCCATATCACAGACACCCTCCTCACCTTAAAGGAGGCCCAAGGTAACAGCCCAAGGTGCAGACTGGCCATGTCACTGCATTGCCATCAGTGTGTGCAAGCACAGAGACACCCCAAAACCCTCCACATTGCCAGTGTGGAGGCAGATCCCTCCCCGAAAGGTGTGATGCACTCCTCACACACAGGTCACGGTTCTGCCTCAGATCACTGGCCTCTGCAGCATGCATGCTGAACCCAAGCATCAGGCTCTCTTAAAATCCTCTATGAGTAAATGCTTGAACCTCTAAATTATTTATACAAAAAAAAAAAAAAAAAGAGAAGGTGACTATTTGCTATAATCAATAACCTTTGGGTTTTTTGTTTAAATTCACTAACTGAAGCAAATATAGAGTTCCCCTCTGCTCTCTGACTCATAGGCATTCACAGAATGCACAAATTCATTAAAATAGCAAGGGGATGGGTGACATTTGAGGTTTAAAATACCACACACTACAGAAAGACCATCAGCCTTCTTGTTTTCCAAGTTGAGAAAGGATTAAACAGAAAAATAAAAGCAAAAATCACACAACCAAAACCCCCACTTCCCTGACTGCCAGATATACAGACTCCTACCAGATCTAGTCCACACTGACACACATTTATCTCATATGCTAATACAAAGTGCTGATAAACATTTATTATTTAATCATAAAACCAAATGACTTAAGAACCCATTTGTTCATTTTCACTGAAAAGAACAACAATCATAATTTTTATTTTCACTGGCAACCTCCTAAACATGTACAATGCTGCATTTTAGACAACTGCTCCAAAAATCTCAGTAAGGTATGTCTGTTCACAGTAACTACCTGTACAATTCACTTTCTGGTCACATTTTCTCTTTAAAAAAGGTCTAAAATTTTTATCTCCTTTAGTAATTGAAGTATAAAGCTGAAGTATTCATCCATTCCAAAAAGGCTATCTCCATTTGCAGCCAAATTAATGACAGCACTGATAAAAAACATTACTGTGGCCAGATCAGAAAATGCTACTCTGAGATGTGTTAGACAGGGCACAGTCAGGCACCAGAAAAATGCTATCAGTTTATTTTAAATTCATTTTATTCAGGGTGACATTAGGGGAAAAAAAAAAAAAAAAAAAAAAAAAAAAAGCATGGCCTGACAAGCCACTGTCATCACTCCCTGGAAGTTAATTCCAAATTGCAGCATTTCAAGTGTTTCTGATGCTACTCAGAGCAAAATCAAACACAAGCTGCTAAGGGTGGCAGCATGAAGAAAGAGCTGTGAATGAACAGCACAGCAAGGAGCACCCTGTTCTTACTATTGCACAGAGATATGTTGAATTAGTTATTTCATATTCATTCAGATAGAATTCTGCAAATTATTTACTCTATTTTTTACTGCAAAACTGTTTTGATGTTAAATTGAGAATCAGAAAAATATACAGTATTACAGAAGTGATTTTTAAATGGTTGCTACACCCCATGAAAATGAAAATCCAGAGAATCTTCTTCATACATTTTATCTGAAGCTTTAAGTATAGTTAAAAATGCAGTAATAACCCAGGAAAATTCTACCACACTTAAGCTCAGCTTAATACAACACTACAGTGAACATTTTCATGCACTCACATAAACATTAACCCACAACAATCTATATTTCACCAGGTAAGACCATTAAAAATAGCCCTAAACACTTTTAAAATTGCATAAAATACAACTGCTGCTTAAATTAATGAACTGATGTGAATAAACACCTATGTAAAGTCCCAAATCCTCTAACAGGAGCAATGCATTATCAATTTCAAAATTTAAGTTTCAAATCACTTTTGTTTTTGTAAAGGTCACACCATTAACACGTAAAAAAAGAAAAATCAATATACTACAAAGAGTTCTGAGTAAGCCTTCCCCCTGCTTTTGAAAATACCTATCAAATGGTATTTGAATGATACCAAGTAATGACATATGGCAGCATTAGAAGAATTTTTTATGTGAATAATTAAAACAGTAATTGCTGGGAAAAAAGAAACAGAATGAAGAATCAAGACTTTCACTCTGAGGTACCTAGCACAGCAGAGGACCTCTAGGGAATAAAGATGTCCAGCTCCTACTGCAAGTCTTGACAGAAGGTGAAAAAGCAACTTTTTCTTTTGGCACTTGAATCACCTCAGCACCCACCATATGGGTAACAACACACCAAGTACATACAAGAAAGAAATAGCAACAAGCTACTGTAATTCATGAGAAGCTCTAAAACAAGTTGTCTAAAGTGCAGCTTGGATGAGCCATTTTGTATTTCAGTCCATTCTTAGATGGAAAGATTTGCAGAGATCATTTCAAGCCAAGTCATGCACTTACAATGGGACTGCCTACACCTAAATACCATGTGCCCAAGTGAAGCTGGAGATGTAGCTTGTCTTTGTGCTGGGCATTGGAGAGAGAAAATTCTGTTTTAAACACGCTGTGATGACTGGATACACTGTCCTCCTGAGATGTGGTTCTCACCACTGAAAAAGCTACTACATGTCTCTGTATCTCTGGCTGTAGATGACTATCTAATCAACTTCCTTGCTTATGGTAAAAGGAAAATGTTCATTAGTTATTTTGTTTTGTACTTTTTTGATTACAAAAGGCAAAAAAAAAAAAAAAAAAACATTTCTCCTCAAATGACTCTGCAATCCCTCCCCTGAAGTTTGTTCTATCTTTTCATAATGCTGCTGATATCAGACTTGGCAACATCCCAAAGTGAAACATGTGAGAGGAAAAAACTGTATTCCCTCTTTATCTTTAGAACTACCTTTGAATTATGCAGAATTTCATTTCTGGGGATGAAAGACCATGTCTTACAATGCACAGAGGTAAAACAGATTTCTCCAGGACAACATCTCTGTATCATAAAGAACAGGAACAAGGAAACATCAAAGTTTACTGAAAGTTAATCTGAAAAGAAAAGCCATGAGAACTTTAACAATATCAGATTTTCCCAGGATATTCAAGAAGGATGCTAGGATGTGACTATCAACCAATTTCTGGGAACTGATCACGCTGACACAATGATGCACATACTGTAACTTTAGAGAATTGTTACCATAAGGGGTTTGATTGGGTTTTTTTTTCGGTTGCTTGCTTGTTTGCAGTTTGGGAGCAAAGAATGAAAAAATGTTCAGCTAAAATGGAGCCAGGGAATATAATTATGTAATACTTAGTAATCAGCATGAAGAATTATTATTTGATCAGGAAGGTATAAAATGGACTGCTTTTTCTGAACAAAGTTAACTAATATTGTTAAACTCGAAGAAATGACATTTATTTAGAGGAATATGAAAAAAGCTCAAGGACTAAATCAGCTTTGTTTGTAGCTTAAATAACATGTCATTTTAATGTCCTTTTTTAATGTAAGATTTATGAGATCATAATTTGAGGTGAAAGTGGGGGTTTTATGGCCTGGCCATCAAGGTAAACATATATAAATGATATTGCATCCAAAGTGGAACACAGCACCATTTGTGGAAAAAGAAGCTGTGATTGTTTATTTCTTTCTGGGTGCAGCATACTTACACCACTCTTGTACATTGGGGCCAAAATACAGGTCACTAAAAGCTTTATGCATCACCTGGTAACAACCATAGTCTTGAAGTCTTTAAGATTCTCTCCACTTCGACCAATAAGCTTCATCTCAGGCCTTACACAGAAACCTTGATCTTATTCTAGGGAATAAGGAAGTTAAAAAATTTGGAACACACCTGAACATTTAAGCAAAAATAAAATGGTCAATTAAGTTCTGGAAAAGAACTGAAATGTGGGTGCAGCACAAGAAATGAAGCAGGAGGAAGAGCTGGGAGGTAGAACGAAATAAATGGGCATGCAGTTGGGTTCCAATGGCTAAACAAGATCTTGCCATGGTTCTCTACCCTTGGACAGGCTGTATCATTCAAAGTGTGAGTTTCACTGAAAAAAACCAGTTATTTTATGAGAGGCTTAAAAAAACATTCTTCTCTGATGTACATATCTGTATATGAAAGCCTTTTAAATTGGTATTGGAGACAAAAATACTTGGAAAAGAAATATATTAAAACCATCATTAGAAAACTTACTAAACTTAACAATATAAGAACAAAATATGAACAATTATTCCGTCTGGACCTTCATCTGTAAAAATCAGGATGAAAATACAGTGTTACTAATACCAAATTATCAGACTGCTGACAAATAAGGACAAATAAGTTACAGACCAGAAAAATTCAATTTAAAGAACACTATTTCATACTTCCATACAAATCCTAATAAAACCCCAACAATTTGAAAGATGGACATTTCTTAACTCAGTTTCTATTTTACTTTGACATTTTATGTCGTGCATAGCCAGGCAGCTCTCTGGTTAATAAAAAAGCGATATTTTATCTGGTACATTATGCTATAATTTCACAGAAAACCCAAGGATTTATCGCATGCTGTTAATTTAAAACAAGGCAAGGGAAAAGACTGGAAGTCATAGTATCAGTTTGGTTTTAGGAATTTCATTTCTAATGCATCAGTTACACTGTAATATTTCTATTTAAACATTAAGCTAGGAAATCTTGGCAAAGTGTTTCACTGCAGATAATTCCCAAATAGCAACACCAAGTACAGGCATTTTACCTAAAAAAAAAAATCACTAAAGACTGTTTTATCAACATAAGCACACAACTATAATTAAAGTTCACAATGCAAACATCACTTACAGATTTCTGTATCAATTCTTTAAATAGAGGACAAGTATCTTAAATCTGAAGTTATTTCTTTCAGAAGTATTACTTACAGATTTTCAAGGAAGATGATGATTTCACATCTAGATAGTCACAAAAGGAAAATAAAGCCTGTTTCCAAGACAACCACATTAGTTGCCAGACCACTAGATACTAAGAACATGCAAAAGATTATACATCCTTGATGATAACATTTCAAAGACTTCCATGAATGTTGTTCTAATCAATTTATATCTAATGATTCATTTAAAGTATGTGTATATATATCCAAAAGAAATTTGGTATTCTTATTTTTCCATTGCACTCATTTCTATGTGCTCAATAGAAACAAAACCTTTAACTAATACAGCAACAAAGAAAACCTCAATTATAAACAAAAAATTAATCCACTAAAAGGCATCTTGTATGGATTTCCATGGCACCACAAATAACCCTTCTGCTGAGGGTGCACTTAAATTTTTTACTTTAATGTATCTGTAGAAGAAATACGTGCTTGAATGAATTAAGTAAAAAGTCATGGGCAATATTTTAAAAACATACAAGGTCATCAGTGTAGAAGTCAGATTCACCCCTTGGGACAAACAGACAGAAACTTCCCTGGTTTTAAATGAACATAGTCAATGTTCCAATACAATACATGAGATACTAATTTAGCAAAGCAAATTTGGTGTCAGAAAACACTGAATCAGAGGCTGGTTTCTTTGGTCTGTATTACCATGGTCCCTCCAGTAACAGGGGACAGAGACAAGCCCTACCTCAGTGCTTGTGTGGGCATTTAAAACAGACAAACAAGGAGTCATGGAAGTTTATCTACCAGCTTCTTCAAGAAGACACAAACATTTTGAAGTGTGCTCTTCACAGAGCACTACTTGGGAGACTGGTCATCAATAAAAGAAAGCCTACACACAGGCAGACTCATTATTTAAAAAATTAAAAGCATACAGCCAGTGGGAAACACAGATGAATTCTTCTAAGGGTGTTACTTATCTAGGTATGACATTTAGTCTGGAACTTCTAAAGGTCCTACTCTGTAAAAATAAGTCAGTGTATTTGGCCACAATCATTTGGTTTCAATTCACTCCTTCTTGCTTTTAAATAGCAGCAATAGGACATCTCTATGAAAAGAAATACAAATAGATGTAACTGACATCTTCCTTATGACAACAAACAACACACTGGTTTATAATTGTAAATTTACTCTATGGAAAGAAAGCTTCTTACTGCAATTAACATCTACTTCACAGTACTTAATAAAAGGCAAAAAAGGTTAACTCATTACACTCGGTGCTAGACCCAGCGCAAATTTTTAAAGTTCTTATTGCTGCAGCAAAATATGTTAAATGGCATTCAAGTTTTAGACCAGAAAAATGCTTTGTATACACATACGCCTACCTCTGTCAAATGAAATTAATAACAGACATTGTTTAAAAAGTCTTCCATATCCTCCAAGCAGCAGAATAAATCACAGCATTTCCTTCATCTTTAGTTTTATTGCTCTCAAAATTACAACATAAAGTTCCTTAACACACGTAGCCAGAGAGTCCCCTGTAACTGCAGACAAAGACGGCCACAGAATCTAAATGTTCCCATTCTAAACCTGGGCTTATTTTTTCAAGAGTTTCTTAGGGTAAAAAACTCTAAAGCTTACAAATTTATGTATCTTACCAAGGGTTTTTAACTTGCAGATTTTTATATAATTTCTGAATTACTCCAGAACTAGCCACAAAAGTTAAATGAAGGAAACAAATGTGTCATCAGTACAGTCAAGAGCTGCTAAAAGGGAGCATGAATCTTTATTGACTACATGAGAACCCTCCAATCTGAGAAACCAAAAACCTTCTGTAATCATCTGCAAGTCACTATCCCTTTATCCAACAGCTCTGACATTTAAGAGGATCTCTATAGTGTCTGTCACAACACAGCAAGTGACGGCCACACCGTCAAAGAAGACTGGAGGGATTAAGCACAAAAATGAAAAAGGAAAATTCAGTCATCTGGTAAACAAGTTTCAAAATTCAATAATGTACTGTAGAGACAGTTAATCTGAAAGTACTTCTGAAAAAAATCCATCAAATATTCTGTACTGTTCTTGAGGAGATCAAATACATATCAAACTCAAGTCTCAACACGTTTTCCTGTAACCTCTATACGACAAATACTTCAAAAGCAACTCACCTATATCTTGTTCTATTTTTTTTTCTTTTTTCCTCCTATTGCCAGAGGTTTCCCAGCTATTAAAGGGGGCTTGCTTTCAATTAGCAAATGACAGGGAAAACAGGATAAAGGAAAAATAAAGGGATGGAAATCAAATATGTCAAATAGCTTAGAGGTATGTACTTCACTTTTAAGTGAACATTCAGTTAACAAAGCTCTAAGATTTCACAACAAAAATCCAGACTGCCTACATATTCCTAAAAATTCTCACCCACCTAGAACCTCTCCTTTTTCTCTGTGCAAACACAGGCTGTCTGATCCCAAGCAAACAGGTATGTGTTGAACTAGCATAGAAGTTAATTTACCTCAATACTTTAATTGCATATGAAAATACCAGAGCCATGAAAATGTCAGGGCAACCTTTCAGAAATAGGGATGCACCACATTAGGATTGGTCAGGAGAGCTCAGTTCTGTGCTCCGGCACCCTCGCAAGTGCTTCCACAGCCAAGTGCCACAGTCTTCACTTAGAGGTAAAGAAAGCATTAACATTTGGGGCAGACGCAGCCTGCCTGTGGCAGATAGCATGAATGGGAAGTGTCACATATTAGTTGTACCTTTATGTCCAAAACTCCCATGATAAACTACCTCTGCTCCAAGTGGTAGCATTTAATCATTTTGGTATGGTGCACCCATATCTGCTCAGCCGTTCTCCGCACACTAACACAGTGATACTGCACACTAACACAGTGATACTCCTATTGTTAGCATCAATGTCAAACCACTGCACTGTTTGCTTACACTGGATTAAGAACCAAGTTATTTTCCTACTGCATATGATCAGGAAGAGTTTTAAATTGACTTATTATAAGTTTAGAAAAATCCTGCCATCCACTGATGATGCAATAAATATGGTTCCTACCAGTGAGAGAATACTAAAGCTATCCAAGAAGTTTCATTTGTGTTTCAGGACTTTTCAACGCTAAGGAATTATCTCACCTTACATTTGCATGGCTTTAAAATTATTCTGAACTTACTTAAAATGATGCAGTGCTATTTGAGCAATAAAAACTTGAATTATTTTTGAGTTGTTTATACATCTTAATGGATTTTGCTTGCTAGACAATACAAATATGGAAAAGAAAGTCTTGCATACATCTGCCCACAAGCAGAGCAGAACCTCACAGATCACACTGAATGGCAATTCATGGGGTCTTTGTAAGCAGGGGTTTATTTCAGTCTTAAAGGGGGGGGGGGGGGGGTGAATACTAGCATGAATTGCTGTCCTGCGGAATGTTTTATGTACCTTTGGAAAAAAGTAATTTGTGAAGGCACCAGTTGAGAGGGGAGCCTAGACCAGTCCCACTACATCTGTTTAGTGATGTAGGAGAAAGCCCTCCCCCTCACCTGTATGATGAGATGCAGCAGAGGAGCACAGCACACATTTGCTGCAGGTCACAGCTTTGAGCACTGGCCATGCACAGGAGGGCATCAGACTGCAAGGGCTCCTCTGCCATCCCAGCACGTGCATGGTTTCTATCATAGAACACACAGGTCTGGAAAACTGGAATAAACACTTCTTCCAAAAGCCACTTGTGGGCTGCTTGGGAAATGTCCCTACGGGCTAGACATTGAAAGCTCCCCATGGACCTCTGACCCAGTCATGAGCACTACAGTAAAGTCAGCCTGAAGTCCACCAGCTGCGATAGTGAAGGACTAGCCTTGACTAGTGACCGCTGCCCTAGAAAAATATAACAACTCTGTGTCAAAGCATAACTTTTTAATGCCTCAATAGAGGAAAACACTGGAACAAGACTGTACAGCACTGGGGAAAACTGATGAGATTGTTTGTATTCTACTATATTTACAAGACAGATAAGGCAGATTTCCTCATTTTTACTGAACTCTTCACTATATCCACTACAGCAGTGAATTTACAAATAACGACTTTGCAAAACATCTTCCTTTACAGATCCCAGCTTGGTAATGCTTTATTTCATCAGGTAGGTAGAGAATTTCCCTGGGAAAGTTCTGCTACAGCTGCTGTCAAAATAATCATACTTATTTGAAATGTTTTTCAGAATCTATCTTCCCTCAACAATGCTCCTACAAGCTACCTAATCACAAATGAAAACAAAAATGTTCCATTACTCAGGAAAAAGGAAACCTTTGGCAGGTAACTTGGTAAGTACTCAGTGATAGGTGCATCACTGTACCAAAAGTTTTAATCAACAAATGGGATATACTAAATAGCACAAGGGATCATGAGAATTTCATCTCACACAAAAGAACTCAACATCTGAAGGTGAAGAAAAAAATAGACAAAGCCAAATAAAACAAATTCAAAGTGAATTTCAAATTTACAATTAAATCCACTGCACATTGCTGCATGCTTTCTGCTAGACTACTAAATAAATTCAAGTGAAACTGTCAGATATCAATCTAATGCCATGAAAGACTGGAACTAAGTCTTTTAGATACCATAGCATTAATTTAAAAAAAAATGCACAAACTCATACACTTCATTTATTCTTATACTTGTTACCATGCATTGAAAGTGTGTATTTGTGCAAATAAGTACACAAACAATCCATCAAAAACAATACAATAAAAATTAATAATGATGTAGACAGAATTCACAGCAGTATAATACAGGTTTCCAAGCTCTTGCTAATTACCATGAAGGTTGCTCCATCACAGCTTTATTCCACACTGTATAGCACATTAATCCTCATTTCAACAACATATGCAATTTATATGGCTGACTTGTGTCTCTGTATAAAAACAGATAAACTAAACTGAAGCATACTAAACATATTGTGGAAGCATAAACACACTGCTAACATCACACCTACACAGTTACATTTCTATATAAACTTAATAGGCAAAACTCAACATAGTATGATTTAAAATGCTTCAGATTATATTAATTTTGGACTGAAACCAAGCAATTAAAAGTGCCACAAAGGATACCAATGTGTGTCAGTGATGATGTACCTTCAGAATGCTGAGTCAACACTTGTACTTCCGTACCATTCAGCTGTGAATACAACTTAGGTTACAATTGACTTTTAGAATTGTAGTTAGTTTTGCTTGAACATAAATTTTGGTAGCCTTCTCAGCTAACATTTGAAAATTATACTTTAAGTCAAATCTTTTCTGCACATCCTCTACCAGCAATACCCAAAAGGGTTTGTGTAAAGGACTGGATGAGGTCACAATCAACCTGATCTAAAATGGCCCTTCCAGGCTACCTCTGCTTTATTACTCCATTCATTAAAAACCCAAGATTAGTCTAAGTTATATTTTAATGACTACTCCCGAGATAAAAATATTTAAATTACAAATCTCAGGTTATTGTTAAGATCTGACACTATGTTTTGAGGACCATCAGATTTCAGATTTTTTTCAAATGTTTTAGTACTGAAGATATCATACTATATCAAACAGTTCTCTTCTTCCCCCAAGGCAATTGTTTCAAAATAACTAAATCAAGAGCAATGTTCACTAACACAGACAAGTTCACACACTTAAAAGATCAGTAATATAATACTGATATTATTCAATAATCAGCTATTTATTCAAACTCTTTTAGTATATAAGCGTTCACTAACACACAAAAGCTAGTTTCCATCCTACTTTTTCATAACCAACACAAAACTTTATTAACAGCTATTTTTCAGAAAAGAAACAGACTGTATTTATAATTTTCTTCACTATACTGAAGTCACTGAAGCTTTACTTCTACAATATGCAAGTAAAGAAAAGAACAAAACCTCCTTTCTACTGGAAACACAATACACGCTATAAAACAGCACTCCAAAAAATTCTGATCAAAATTTACAAGCAGTACATCTTAGCAGTTCACCAAATAAGGCTCAGTGACAACAAAGCATAATTAGAAATGCTCTAATACACAAACTGGCATTACTCAAAGGTTTATTTTCTCCCTACTTGCCCTTGAGGTATTGTGTATGTTGATAGTAGCTCTAGTTTTTCCAGGGAACTCAGGAGCTCCCCTATACCCATCATCACCCAAACAAGTTTTAAAGGCTTCTTCATGCAGGTTTTCCTTCACCCATGTAACACTCTCTCAGAGGCACCACATCAAACAATCTTCCCAAACACAATCTCATCTCTGTGGCCCATGAGAGTGTAAACCTGGCCCATGACATTTCAGAAGCAGGCCAGTAAAAGGGAAAGATGAAAAAGTGTATGCTTACTTGTCTTATCAACACAAAGCACAACCATGAACAGCAGCTGGACTGTGTTCTCCAGAGGCCTCTGAAATAGCAGTGAACGCTCTCTTTGAATTGAATCAGAAACTAAATTTTCTTAAAATGTTAGTATTCAAATAATATTTGAATGGTACTGAATATTACAGATCTAGGATGCAGAATAATGAGACACATGTCTGGCAATCCCTCCTGGTTAGAAAGACAGCAAAGGTGGCTTTTTTCACTTTCTTTTCCTTCCAGGAACGTACTTTCCACCAGAGCTGAACATTCACAAATGCTACTGTGAAGCCACAGTGCCCAGCTTTGACATACAATTTCATTATGGCCTAGAACGTCTCCCCTTTTTTCACCAGACAAGACGAAGAACAGCACCAGAGAGCTCAGAGCTTGTTTCTTAGCTCAACTCCACACGGATTTCAGATATGACAACTCTTGATTTGGAGAAAGGTAGATAAATCCAACAGCTGTTGAAAATCTGCTAATGTGTGACAGAGAGAATTCAGAACAAAAGCAGCACCTGCACTTGACAGCAGAGGAGTCAGTGCTCTGTCTGCAGTAACAACTTATAGCAGTGCCAGGGAATGCTTTGAGAAGGTACCAGAACTCAACCACCCACCCTGGGAGCTTGGTGCCACAGTCCCTGGCACAGGTTTTGATCAAGGACAACCATCTTTATGTGAAACAACTCCCAAGTTCAGCCAGTGAGCTGGCACAGATCAGGGACTGCTCCCAACAGGCTGTTTGGATATGGCCACCCTGCTTTGGAGCGTAAGAGTGTAACAGCATGGAAATGGGCTGTTCCACTGCCAGGTGCAAAGCAGCCCAAGCACATCAGCTCAGCAGTACAGACCCACCTTTAGCTCAACAACACTGTGGCCAAACAAACAGTCCCCAGCACACTCTGCCAGAGGTGTATTCCTAATCCCAAACCAAAAGCTTATTTCATACACTGCTTGCTTTTGTCTTGTCCTCTGTGCTGTGTAGTTTTTGTACTGGGATAACTTCTTCCAAAACCCCATCACCGGGAAGGCTCCAAAGGCTCTGCATGGCAGAGTACAACATTTGGAATGTTGTCAAACAGAATTAATACAAAGGTTTGCTTGCATGCAAATAGGAAATGTTTATGTTCTCTAACTGCAAAATTCCAACTATTTTCTCTCAACCAAACACTCTGATACTTGAATGGCTTTACCTTCATACTTGAGTAAAAGAGCTGAAAGGAACTTCAACTTCACCCACAGCTACTGTCCACTGAGGAGACTGTCCAGCACACTTGCAGTTTCAGAAGAACTCACTGAAATCACCCTGCAAAATCACAGGGTGATTCACTGAATTCACTGATTACCTGAAATCACCCTGTGATTTCCATGTTTTGCTTCAGGTCAAAGCCATTAAACACTCAATGAAGTAGATGGTGCCAAACCCCTGAAATACACCATACATATATACTGCTCAGTTGTAGATATGTGAATATAGAAAAAAAATTCCAAAAGGTTGTAAATAGTTAACATCTAGAAAACTAAGTCTTTGAAACACTTAAGTTTGTTAACACTGAATAACTGATACTAATCATTTCTCCAGAAAACATCTTTAGAAGAAGCACATTTGTTGCAATGTCAAATGAAGTCAGAAACACTATTTCCTGAAAGTGATGGGAATAAAACAAAACGCAGAATGCACTATTTCCAAGGAAGAGCTGATTAAACCCAAACTACAGAACACAAACTAGAAGTTAAAGGAGAACTTTCCCAGGAAACATGTGGGAGTGCAATAAAACTGCCACTGATGGCTTTTTTCACAGTTTTTTCTCCAGGGCTCAAGTGGCATCCCCAGATCTTCACAGGTTTCCCACCAGCCACAAGAAAGTAGTCTGCATTATTTTTAAAGTTGAGGAGGCATAATATGTGTGTGTGTGTGTATATACACATACACACACACACACACACACACACAGAGAGATATGTATAACATATCTTCTCTCACCAGGAATATAAATCAAAACCCTTTAGAATGAAACAACACACAGAAGTGGTTCTGTGTGAAAAGTCAAAAACTTGTCAGTTATATCAGGAGTATTTCCATTACTGGCAGATAGATGGAAGCGGTCAAGGCTGGAAAGGTGAAACCCATCACCTCAATCCAGGGTCTGGTGGTCCAACCATATTTACCAATTATCAAAGTAGTCTTCTACTGCAGATGTCTACAGAGGCCAAGAAAGGCCTTGCCCATATCCAAAACACCAGCTGCTAAAAACACCAGCTGTTGAAGTTTAGAGATAGCAGTATGTCATTATTCATGTCCCAGGACATGTCATCACAGGACAATGTCTTTCAAAATCTAGAAATGACGAACAGAATACTCTTACCAGGATTTCCTTTTCTATTTTCACTGCACAGCTTCTTAGTTCCTTCTTACACTTAAAACTGGGCCATCTGGTTTTCCATATGCTGAAAGGTTTTACAAGGACTTGGCCTATTGCAAGCCATGGAGACTTCAGCTTCCAAGTCTTTCTCATTACATCTTTTCAGTAATTCCAACACAAACACCTTTATACCTTCTGTAATGAAGCTCCCTGAGTCCTAAAGTATTTCTGGGTCATCCTCTGTTCAACTAAAATACTTTGAAGAACAAAGGCATCTTACCCCACATACTACCATTTTTGCAGTCTTGGGGTTTAATGCATCAAAAGGAAACAAAGCTTTAAACAGCTCCATTGTAAAATATAAATATTTAATTGTTTATAGCAATATAAATATTTAATTGTTTTATAGCTAAAAACAAGGGTCTACCACAATTATTTTCTTCTATTTGGTGAAGTCTGGGAAATACTCTGCTGCTGAGGAGTGGCATCTGCTGGCAGACAAGGACTCTAGAAAAATCAGATTCACCAGTAAAACAAATAATAAAAATTTTTAAAAGACAAATCAGAGTCGACATTATTCACAAAGCAACTCTCACTTCCTTCTTGATTGATAGGACGATGATATTCTTCTCAGAAGTGTAACTCCTTTCAGTTACACTGATGGTACTGAACTGCCCATGAACCACAACATTGCTAGTGCCATCAATGAGATTTCTTTTCACCTCTCAATCGGCAGCTGAACTGAAGAACAAAAGACATGTTTGCTATTTAATTAAAACCCTTTACATCATGGATCTCTTAAATAAGTTCTTAAACTGACTCACTGTAATGGATGTCAAATAGCTCACCAGGGCACTTCACTGTGAACAATAAATTGCATTTAAAAGTTCAAATATCATGATTTGCTAAACAACTTAAAATTAATTCTAAGCATAAAATCAAGTTTAAACTACTGCAAATAAAGTACATAGACAGAAAAACTAACTGAACATGAACCAAAATATCCTTAATTTTAGAACAGCTTGCTTGTACCACAGCCAAAAGCTGACCTACACCTTCCATAAGGTTTTACTATTGGAACTGTGGCAACCTCTAACTTTTTGGCTTAAAATATCACAGTGGACAACTGACACATGCCATATTCATTTTGAAATAGGCAGAAAAAAGATAAAGAGATCCAGCTTAAGTGTTTCACTAGCATCCAGGAATAAAAGCAGCAATAAATAGTATTTTATACTATATTTTAATTTTTAAAGAAAACTTCCTACTCTAAACAGTACTATGCAATACCAACATACTTTGTAACAGCATCTAAAATGTGACATTACTAACAATAAAACTTTTTATTTGGTGAAAAATACATTTGCCTTTGGGCTATTACTGTACACTTCCAAAAATACAATCGCTTTAAAACTCAATAGATCCATTATGAAAAAAATAAAATAAATTTTGAAAGAGTTTTGTATCTACATACTGAGGCTCCATCTGCTCTGGGCATACTCTCCTGGGGACTACCACGGCCAATCTGAATTTTATAATCGAAGAATATGCCAAGTTGGAAGGGACCCACAAGGATCAGTCCAAGTGCTGGCCCTGCCCAGCACCATCCACAAGAGTCACACCCTGTGCCTAAGAGTGTTGTTTACCAATGCAAATCCAAACCAGAAAGCACATTATGACAATATTATGACTAAACCAGGTGGAAGGCCCAGTAAAGTTTTCCAGTTGAAAAGCCTTCTCAAAATTTGCAGCAGTAAGTTAACAATTCTCAATATATATTTCAATAAATAAATTAACAATAATTGAATCTGTAGGAATTCTAGTTTATATTAGGAAATTCAGCAGCCTCTTTTTTCTAGCATAGGAAAAAGGCTTCTCTAGCTAATCATTTGCTGCCATCATGTGTATACTTTAAAAACTGCAAGCTTATGAACAACACTTTACCTTCATCAAGTCAAAAATCAGCCATGAGACTACACATAAGGGCATTACAGACTTCAGTCAGAAGGTGATGATGTCTCAAGGATTGCTAATGTAATACGAACCTCAATACAGACTGCCTATTATAATCCACATTCTACTACAAAGACCACATGCTTTCACTATACAATCATAAGAAGCAAGAAACTGATTATAAATAAATGGTATTTGATGGCCCACCAAAAAAAAAAAAAAAAACCAAAACCAGCAGTTTCTCTGGCTTATTCCATGCAAATATCAATACTTCCAAAACCACCCAACACCTTCAGCCATTCAGCCATGACATCTCCAAAGCAGCAATGATGCTGGGGACTTAAACCCTTCCACCACATTTCTTCCAGTTCAGGAAGGAAAAAAAAAAGAAAAAAATAAAGTTTCGGTGACCTAATGTTCATTTCCTCTAAATTATTGAATAGAATAGTTCAGCAAGAAGAAAAAAATACTACAAAGTTGCATGAAACTAGTTTATCATGTTTACACCATTCAGTAATTCCCACAGAGAAATGGAAGATGCATCTACATTGTGTCTCTTGTTAGCTAGTCATGAAATATGAGTGCAAGATCAATTTAGAAGGTATTTTACAGATTTACCTAGTTACTGCAGTGAGGAAAAAAGTGCATCATGCTCTCTTTCACCTTAGACTGCTCTGTCTCTCACTAATATCCCTGAAACAATTAAAAACAGGCATTAACAGGACTCAACCCCCTCACATATCAATAAGCCTAAAATCCAACATTCAGTAACTATGCTTCTAGTAGGACTTCTAACTTGTTCATGAGAAATACCTCATTACTATACATTACTTCTGGAAATGACCTTTAAAAGGTAGAAGTTCAAACATTTTAACAGATACTATGGTTAAATATATTTTCTAAACTATATCCTTCAAAAATACTGTTTGAAATTAGCAGCTTTGAGACACAGAAACAAAATTTATTTTTAGAAATATATCTTCTGCTCAATTGATTCCCAGGAGTGAGCCGCACAAAAAGCAGGATATCACTAAGAAGATGTATGGTCGTAAGTACAGTCAGCTTCAACCTCAAAATAGGCAAAGCTTTCAGTATTACAAAAGACACCTAAAGCAACATGAATGGTGATAAAGATGCCACTAAATAGAAGATTATGAGATTAAAACCTGAGGCTCAACTTCTTGCAAAAAACAATATTTAATTAAATTACTTTAATATCAATGAACTGTGTAAAAAAACCTTTCATTCTTCAATGGATACACATCAGTATGTCCTAAGTATAGCTCTATATATAAAAAATCTGGGGCTTTAAAATACTCCAGTAAGAATAACTCTATTTGTGCAATCTCACATTATGCTGAAAGAAGAAAAAAAAAAAAAAAACAGTTTCTAAACAATTATTCTGATGTGCTCCAGATGCCATTTTAACTCACAGAAAACATGAATTTTCTGTCTACACAGGACAGAAAAGCACATCTATACAGTATATGCAATTACAGCACTCATAATATTATTGCAGTAATTACAAAATATGGTACTTGACAGCACTTGTAGAAAGTTGGCAGTGTTTACAGTGTTGATAGTGGAAATGCACTGACAAGGTGGTAAAAAAACCTACCATGCTTACAAAACACTACATGCTGACAATATTCACACAAGTACCAAACAAATGCTAGAAGGAAGGTGTCAATAAAATACAAACAAGCAGAAATCCTCATAACTTAGCAACTGCAATTCATACTCAGTTTGTTTGTTTAACCCATGTAGTATTTAAGACACTACACATTGTCTAAAAATGCAACAAAGTTCAGACTTCGATACCTTGTGTTGCAGAGCAGAGTAAGTTAAAGGATATGAACAATACTCTTGAGTTACTGAAGATTGTACAGTAAGAGCTGTGAGAAAAAGCTGTGAGAAAGAATGGCAGAAACTGAGAAAGATACATAAAGAAGGACCTGCAGAAACTGTGTCCCACTCCCAAAGAACATAACAGCCTGCTGTGGTAAGTAATTGTGCAAAAGAAAAAAATATACATTATGGCCTGCTACGTACTAAATCACACGTAGACTGAAAAATTGGAATTTTTTATGCAGAAGCTAAAACAATATAAATATCTGTGCCTTTTGTCAATAAACGCCCTTGCAGCATCACACTGTTTGGCCTGTCTTTCAATCACTGCTAACCTTAATCTGAAAACCTAACCTGGTAGGTTTTCTAAATTCTACTGCAATTTTTTTTTAAATACAAGAAACAGGGCTATAACACTGGGGCAAAAGAATCAGAATACCCATCTGTTTCTGTTTCCTTCTTTTTCTGTTTTGTTTACATAAAAGAGAAAGCAAGGCATCTAACAACACTCGTACACATATAACTTGAAGAAAACCTTTTAAGACACACATTTGCTTTCAGTAACCTGTGTCAAGTTAAACTTTTTGAAATGGATGTCATGGAATAATGAATAGGAGGGATCAGCCTAATTCCCAGCAAGTAAGATAAACATACATTTAAAGGGTATTTGGATATCTGAATGCACGAAGTAACAGACTGCTGGTCATTGCAGCTCTGACTTTAAAAAAATCTGGAGGTCCTGAGAATTATGTGCTCTTACACATCTAATTTACACATAATAAAGGCTTTTGATTCCCTAAGTTTCACACATATACACAAGTACAATAGTATGTTAGGAACATGGCTATGCACATGCTGTCTGATATGGCTTGGACAGAATTTTATACCACCACTAGATGGAAACCTGAATTACCTTTTAAATAGACAATTCTGTAAATGCTCCATTACTGGTTCTGCTTCTACTTTGTCTGGCTGTTTTCTTATTTAGAGACCTATTCTCACACTGGCTGTCACTAACCTGTACTCATTAGGAAGATGCAGGTCTCTGCTCATGGAGCAGACATTCACAAAACTTCTACAGTATCTTCAGCCCTGAGAAATATGCCCCGCCAGTGCTATTCAATGTAAGGAATAAATTGTTAACACTCATTAGAGATGCATCCCACTTCTACAGCAATTGAAACTTCTCAATCTAAGTTGTAACTAATAAAATTGCTGTACTCTGCCAAGAAATTTCAGTTCAGGGATTCAATTCATGACACATTTTAAATATCCAAGGCATGCTGCGAAACTATCTGAAATTTATAGGCCTATTTGCACATCATGTATTTATACTTGCAATGTACCTGAGGTGACTGGCACAAGCAAGTGACTGACACTACTGTTGGATGTCACCCCTATGACTTTGATATGACTTCCTGCTGAGTCAAAACAGTTGTAAATAAAAATTTCAACTAGCAGATAAGCAGTTATCAAAATAGCCATCTGACTAACTACATGCAATCACAGATATGACAGCATACTGATAATTGGCATAGTAACATGACAGAAGCATTGAGATTACTGATGGTACAATTTATAAAATTTTGAATTTAGAAAATACAGCAAAGGTCTAAAACCAGTATGTACACAGGGAAATAAAAAAAATTAAAAAAAAAAAAAACAAACCAACCAATCCAGCAAGAAATCACTTGCCTCCACAGTGGCCAGGTGAACCTGAAAGAGAATGATGCTGCTTCCCAGGTGAGAAGTAACAAATTCCCCTTCCTGCAATGGGTGTGCATCATGCACAAGGCAGTGGGTATCCACCAGGCTACCCCAAGTCTCACCACTTCAGAACTTCCAGACTGCCTGGATTCTCTATGGAAGAGAAGGAGACACCAGCTCCTGCTTGTAAACTCAAATCTGAAAGAGTACTGAAAGGATGGAAGTGGTGGCATAATATGAAAGAGTTTCATTTGCATGAAACTTCACAACAGGGATTCACAACAAAGGTCAACCTTCACAATTGCACATAAATACTAATTCAAGACACTCACCAAATCATGGGTGCACCCAGGCAAAAGTTCATCAGAGGTAGATTTCAAATCCTACAACCAAGCAGGCCACCAGGAACATCAGGTCAGAGCAGCAGTGTGATTTCCTGCACCCATTCATGCCTAAATCCCACATGCTCTTCAGTTTATCAGCCATAACTCCCTGGCTCTCAGAAAAGTGCAGAATTCCTTCCTACCTTTTGAGGAATATAAAAGAAAATAGAGGAAATTGACTCCTATTTAGTTCTTACAGATTAATAACTAGTGAACACCCTAAGTGGGGGATAAAAACATAGGACTCACTAGGAATTTACTCTTAATAAGAAGGTTTTCATCTATATAGCCATAAAAATCACTTAAAAGCAAATTCCAATGTCTCCAGTAATGTTAATATGAAATACTACTCTAAAATCCTATTACACAACTTTAATAAAAATAATAAAATGGAAAAAAACCTAAAAAAAAATTTACTTCCAAAAAAATTTATTTTTTTGTCAGGTAAAGAAAACATCTCTTATATAATGTATTTCACTGAAACTGAGAGCAGAATTCAGAATGCCAGCAGCTGTTTTATACTTATACTACCTACATTATTTGCCGAAAGACAGCACAAAGGCCAACCCACACATCCCATACCCATTTCAGTCTGATTCCAGGACTGGCCACAATTTCCTCTTCCACCCTCTTTGACTACTGGCTCTTCAAATTCTCCATTCAACATTTCAATATATTGAGTGCTAGTAGTTTAAAAATAAATCAAGAAGGGGAGGGAAGACTATACTCGCCCAGAATATTAAGAAGCAAAAAGTTCTGTAAGTGTATCCGCTCATGAGCAGAAAAAAACATCAGAACTACTATATTCTCTGAAATACGACAGCATCCCACAATCATCCCAGCAAAATAAATACTGCAAGTGACACAGGCAACTGAAAATAAATGTGATGAATGACAATTACTTTGCGTCAAATACACTGATTCAAAAATTTAGTCATTCCTGAGAGGCTACATGACTTCATTTGAATGCCTGTAAAAAGATTTTCAGGGTCAAGAGTGGCCACAGAATTTCAAAGGCAATTTATTCAATATATTAAATTGAGAAAATGTTGCGCAATTCTGCAGAATGATTCTGCTTGTCTTAGAGACAGTCCAGGCCCTCTCACCTACAGGGTCAGGCTTTTTAAAAAAGCCAAGTACAAAATGGTCATTTTCAAAATTAATACTTAAATGCAAAACAAATTGTTACTGAAATTATTTAGCTGAATATTGTACCTATTGCAATCTGAAATGAAGTAATCAATACTATCTTAATATTACTTATCTTATGTAAGCATTCTCATAAGCTACCATGATTTAGAAGACTGTTGAACTAATCGACCTATCATACCTGTCAACATTAATTCAGTACCATTCCAAGGTAATAATCAGTATCAATCTAATTATATCAGCAGTCTCCTGTAAATGAGTACCAATTATTTTAATTAAAATATTAAATATTTAGAAAATAGATAGGAACATATATGAATAATTTATATGCTTAATTTGAATCTACCTGAACAAGCATAATTCCTGAATAACAAAGCTTACTTTCTTTATATCCTCCTTTAATATTTTCCAGCAGGTTTCCAGACACAAACTAGCAATCTAATGCCAATGATAGGAAAACCATAATATTTATATTCTTCTACTTCTACATAAGCACATATGGACTTGGTCCTACTATTGGTCATACCCACTTAAAAACTCTTCCAAGAATATTCAATTGATAGTTTGCCTATTTTATGAATGCAAATAGGTCAGCTTAGGTTTCCTACAAATACTCATTAGCCATTTACATGGTTGGCTCTAACATTAAATCCCTCATTTCCTGTGCATTCTAAACAAGATGAGGTCCCTTCTCATCTCCTTTACAGGAAAACAACACGAACCACTCACATACTACAGCAATACAATTTCAGAGCTTTTTACCTCTTGTTTCCCCCCCTTTATTTTTAAAGCTGATCTTAGAAATCTCCCTACAGGTTTTCCACCATATTTCACAAGAAATAAAGGAAATTTGTTCCATTTGTGAGACACAATCACAGACTGTAAAAGATCTTTACGGTCATGGAGTCCAACCTTTGATCAAACACAACTTTTCAACTAAAATACGGCACTAAGTGCCACATCCAGTCATCTCCTGAACACTTCCAGGGATAGTGACTCCACCACCTCCCTGGGCAGTCTGTTCTTAACAACCATTTTTGTGAAGAAATTCCTTCTATGTCTAACCTGAACTTCCCCATGGCACAGCCTGGAGCTATATTCTCCTATCGGGTCACTAACTGCCTGGGACAAAAGGCTGACTCCTACCTGGCTACAACCTTGAATTAACATGCCCAGCTCCCTTGAATCAACATAATTTAAATAGCAAGAAGGGCAGGGGCATCATTTGAGGCAACCATAATGTGATTGAAATGCCAGGTCTGTTTTCTAAACATTTAGCTACAAGGAATCAAACTGGAGGACAAGAAAACACACCACAGGCTATGAACTAGTATATCCAGGCACACCCAGAAGGCCTGACTACCCAAAGAGAGCCTGAAGAGTTTTAGCAATAGTCAAGTAGTTTCATGTTAAAATAAGACATCCTTGGAAATTTTAATTCAAAAAGCATTTCAGATGACTTATTAAGATTACACTTCATATTGAAATCCTCAAAGTCAAGAAATATCACTGCAATTATCATATCCATAATCTTTACCCTCTGATGAATATACATCAAGATATATTACTTTAGCATAAAATTAAGAATACTCATTTTCTGTAACATGAGACATCATGCCAATCTGTACCAGATGCCCTGCCCTGCATGCAATAGAAGGCATGAGGAAAGAACATTTCCAGATGGAAGCTGAATATTGACAATACCTAAGTGCATACATCAAGGTATATGCTTAGCCTAATGAAGAAGCAAATTGGGAAGAAAAAAGCTGGAAACGCAACATGCCAAAATACTGTTATCAGAGCTGTAAGTATGCATTTTTCCAAAAAAACAAAGAAACTTAACAGGATATTTAAACAACCAGTTTGTATTAATGTTGTAGTGATTCGTTTCAGTGGGGTTTTTTGTTTGGTTTGATTGTTTTTTGTTTCATTTAATAAAATTAGAGGCAACAAGTAGTTATGGTCCATGAACACGAAGCAGCAGCATTATCTCAGCTTCACTCATGGCCAACTGGGTGACTCTTAGGCAAGAACCTAAGCACTTCACAGCTATGCTGGTGTGTCCTGCAAGAACTGTCCTGGAGCCCCAGCTTATTTCAAAAGGGTGTCCTGCTGCCCACGAAGGGTGCAAAGAATAAAACACAAGAGAAACAAGTGGTGCACAGTACGACTGCGCACCACCTGCTGACTGATGCCCTGCCCAGGCCTCAGCAGTGATCAGTCCCTCATGGCCAACTTCCCCCAGTTTATGTATTGAACATACCAGGTTGTATGGTATGGAATATCTGCTTGGCCAGTTTGGGTCAGCTGTCCTGGCCATTCTCCCTCCCAGCTTCTTGTGCATCTCCTCACTGGCAGAGCATGGGCATCTGAAAAACACTTGATTTAGAGTAAGCACACTTAAGAACAGCTACAACACTGCACTACTGTTGGGGAAAATGAAACAGGAAAGCCTTATAAATATGATTGCCTGGCAAAAGATTTTGAGAATATAGAAATTATAAGTGAGATTGAAATGAAAGCAAGCTTTGAGATACCAAGCCTTAGTTACTGAACAACTGGAAAACAATGGTATGGCTGGCTGAAGGTAATCCCCTTTTGATGAAACAATACCCTCTGCTTGCAGACAGGTCCAAGGGTCAAAGCAGACCCTACTAGCTTGGTAGAAGGGGTCCAAAGAGTAGTTTTTAGGGTTTAAAATGTAACACAGTATGGCAATGTCATGATTCTTATAGGCGGTAGGTAAATGCTATAGGATTTGTATCTTGTACTAGATTGGTTCATGAAAATTAGAATGTTCAGCACAGAAGAAGATTTACTGTATTGTAACGGGAACTTCTCTCTCTTACACTTACACTTACTCTTGCTCTTGCCTCTCTCTCTCTCTTGCTCTTTCGGACCTGCTCCGAGCTGCGGCTCGGAGCTCCAAGCAGGGCCCCTGCAGCCACGCCCTTTGTAATAAACTGCATGTTCCAAGACCTGACTTCAGAGATCTCTCGTCTCCGTCCGTCCCTACCGTCCTACCAACCAATCCTCCTACACACTACCAACATTATTCTCATACTAAATCCAAAACTCAGCACTGAACAAGCTACCACAAAGAAAATTAACTCTCTCTTAGCCAAAGCCAAGACAGAGGACTGACTCCAACATGAATTAATTAGCATGTAATTAGAGCCCAGAGTTACCTAATCCCAGTTTGTCCACAGTCCACTTTCCTCAATTACATCATTCAAGTCTTCATGGGGCAGGGAACCACAGCCTAACATAACATGCAAAGCAAGTCTCACAGGCCAAAAATGTGAAAGTCTGATTTAAATTTCACACTTGAAATAAATTATTATTTGGGTGAGAAAAAGACCCCAGAACAAAAAAAAAAATTAAAGATGAGAAAAGACAAGTTAACTACGTGCTAATATCTCCCAGCATCTTGTTAGAAGACAGACATATTTGCAAAGTTCTTTATATTCACACACTCAAAACAGTTATTAAATTAGTTTCTTTTCCTTGAACATATCATAGCTAATAGCACTAAATGTCAGGTTTCAAAATTCAGCTTGTTACTTGTAGTCTAATTTTTGTCACCATTTTCCCTATAATCTACCTTTAAAACATTTCAGAACTGAGAAACATTTTCACTATTTGTATGCTTCACTTTAAAAATGGCTAAAGATATTTCAATGTAAACATTTCCTTCCTTTTCTAAAACTATTTTAAGGAAGATTTTAGCACTGAAAATAGTAACCTGTAACTTGTCTCTTTAGCTCATGTTAAAATTGAAAGCGGTGATGCAGAAACATTTCAGCAGTATTAAGTAAACGGCAATTGAAAATTACAATAGCATCAGGCATTTGAGAGGTTGATACAAATTTCTCTGATTTGAGGATCTATCAGTTGGCAAGAGGCAATTAAAATACACCTATTCCTTTCTTATGTAGAGAATACCAGGCAGTCTTCTCCCTGCTTACTCCTGATGCCCCAGTCTGTTACTTTAATCCTCAAGATTTCAGCTACTGCAGGTAGAAGGGATGGGGCAGTTCTCCCCCACTACCCTTCTTCTGGTAAACTGGGAGGAAATGGATGCTACCTTTGCTAACCACCTTCCACTGCAAAGCAGAACAGAATTCCTTCCATAGAAAGGAAAACAGTTTTGAGATTCTAAAGTACTACCAAGCCAGTAGTTCAAGGAGCATGAAAATTAATGGGAAGCTTGTCTATTCATCCATCTCTTGCAGCTGTGTTAAAACTTTAACTGAAGCTCCTCCTCTGTCTATGCATCTGCCTGCCATGTGGACATCTTGAGGACCTATTAATATGTTGATATCTACTGGGGTCCAGGCATGTGGGGAAAGCACCTGATGGGTCTCCTTCCTCTGCTGCTTGGGAAACTTGTTACAACCTCATCACTTGGGAGCGATCGGCTTTTCTCTCCTTGGTTCAGGGGAAGGAGTGTTAAGCAGAGAAGCAATGTTCACAGAAGAAGACTTGTTTCCTTAGGAAACACTGAAAAAATGTTACTCAGAAATGAAATGCAAGTTCACAGGGAAGCTATTTACACTTCTATTTAGCTAATTATAATTATACAATTAGCTATGTATGTAGTCATAAATGTTTATATAGACTTATATAATGCATTATTATAGATTATACAAAAAATTGTGCGTGTACCTTTATTTCTATATTTCTACACAGCTAATTATATGACGGATGCCACTCTGTTACATATACCTGTCTGTGCATAAGCATGATCACACACATTCGAGGCAAGGCACCGAGAACCATAAAAGATAACCTGCCTAGAGACATGGAGTTACAAGGCATTCTGCAGCTCTGTAAGGAAAAGGCCGGAAAAGACCTCTGAGATCACCGAGCCCAACATCTGAACAGCTGCGACCGCCCGGCGCCCCTGACCTTGCCGGGGCCTCGCTTGCGCCCCGCCGCTCCCGGCCGCGTCCCTGCCCCGCGGGGCGGCGGGCACTTGCCTCCCATTCCCGCAGGAAGCGCTGGGCCTCGGCGGGCCCGGCCGCCTTGTGCCTCCGGAACTCCTCCTTGACGTAGCGGTCGCCCAGGTCGCGCAGGGCGGGCGGCAGCGCGCGGTGCAGCTGCAGGATGCGGCGGTACAGGCGCCGCGCTCCGCCCGCCATGGCGGCGCCGTGGGGCGGCCCGAGGGGCCGGGCCGGGCCGGGCCGGGCCGGGCCGGGCCGCGCCTCCTCCGCGGCCGAGCCAGCGCTCAGCGCGCCGTGCGGGGCGGCGCTGCCGCTGCCTTGGAGCCTGCGGGCGGCGGGTGGCGCTTGCAGCGATGCCGAGCAATGGGGTTACAGGTAGTACTGGTAAGAATGCGTGGAGGATGTCGTTTCACAAAGACGGGTGCGGGTGGCAGAGCTCACGATATATAGATAGATGACGAAAACAGTTCATTTTTGGCTCCAGGTTCACCACGAGAAGAATGAAATGTGGACTTTATACCAGAGTAGAACGTGGCACAAATTAATTAGGCCACTAAGCCCAAGCTTCATACGCTTAAATTTGATTTACTTGCATTTTTCCCTGTGAGACAAGAGGAGCCATAGCAAGAAGCCTTACTGCCCCCGTGGGACTTTGTGCCACCACGTTGTCACTACCGAGCTCCTGCTTTCTCCTACCTCCCACCTTCAGCTCCAACCCCAACTCCCTAGCTCTCCATAAAGCTTTTCCAGCAGCTTAGCATCACATCCAACTCACCCATGTGGAAAAACCTCCAAATGTCAACAGTCATAGATGTAATGGAAAAAGCAGAGTCGGGCAGTGGCAGCAGTGGCAAAAGTCCTGTCTCGTTGCGGGTGAGTGTTAAGCTCCTTCCAGCCATTAAAATTACTCATGATTCAAAATAAAAAGGAAACGTTTCCATAGGGCCAGGGAGCACTGGGCTTTACTAAAATACTAGGAAATGACAAAAATGTACTTCCTCGTAGAAAGCCCAAGTCATTATATGAGAGCAAAGAGTAAAGAGCAAAGTACAGGCTATTTTACTGACTACTATTTCTTTATGTTTATTTATTGTCCTAAGCACTTCGTTGATGGAAAACTGAAGTTCCCAGTAACACAAAGTTACTGAAATAAAAGCAAATGCTTATAGGTTCACTATTCTCAATGACAGTCTCCTGTCCTTTTCATGCCAATGGTGCTGTCAGAGTGAGCAGTAGGGCCCTGGCAGAAGTGGCCTGATCCTCAAATGGATTGGTCTTGCTATATTTTCAAACTGCATTTTCTGCAGACATTTCTTTGAGGGAGGATTTCTGGACCTAAAGCATTTTGTCTACCATATGTCCTTCAATATTTTCACAGTTTAAAAGGATTGAGGTTAGAAAACTGATTTGCTGTGTCACTTATTTGCAGTGATGCAATTCCTCTGAATCATCTCAGGGTGCTTTCATTTAGAGAATTTATTTAAATATTTTATTATATCTTGACCACCATACTCATGTTGCACATTGAGAGCTTTCTCCTTGCTACATCCACCCTGTGTGGGTATTAGGAGTCCTCCTCTTCCATGGCCTGCTTAAGCCCTCTGCTGGGCACTCATTTTGCCTCTCAGATACCCACCATGCTCAAATACCAACTCAGGCAGATCTGTGACTTTCAACATTTCTTACATCTTGTCTTTCTGTCCACAGAGACCAAAAGCTATTTTTGCCCATCCTGTGGGGCAGGTGGTTCCTGCCCAGGAGGATTCCTGCAGCATCTCTGCGCCTCCAGGCTGCTTCAGCTGCAGCTCTTGAGCCTCGTCCTTGCACCTTCTCTAGGTGCTGCAAGAGGAGTGAGGATTTACCAGTGAATTCCCCATGGAGCAGAAGATAGAGCTGTAAATTTATTAAGCTGCTGGTAACAGTCTAAGTTGTCAGTCTTTGTCTATTAACAGTTTTTATATGCCTAAGTCCTCAAAGGTCTCTGCACTATCAGGCAATGTGGAGAGGCAGCAAAGGCAATTGAGTGCCATATTCTTTGTGTACAGGCACAAGAGGACTCACCATCAGAACTCATAGAGATGTGATACAATATCACAGGTATTGCTTCCATATAATGACTTCTCAGTCATCAGTACTCAAAATATCTGTGCCACACTTCGAATCCAGATACAATTTTAGTTAACACACGAGCGCAACTCCTTTGCTTACCTTTTGTTGGTGCCTGCCTCTGCTTCCAGGCAGCACTGCTTCTGTGCAGGGCACTGAGGCATCTATCCTGCTGCTCCTGGTGCTCCACAGCCTGTGAGCACTTCTTAGCTTGCATCAAAGAAAGAGGTACCTCAGGAGAGTGTTCATCCCACTCCTTTTTGGGCAGGTGGAGGCAATTAAGCACTACTTCCTTTCAAGTGTCAATAGAAGGATGTACTGTGGTACATGTGATTTAGACAACATATAATGGATTATTCTGTATCTGACTGGGCTTCAGAGCACTAGGTCAGTGTTTGTTGTGCTAGAATTGGTGTGGATCCTACAAAGATACCAAAGTGTCTTTGTGCCATACTCCATCATAGTGCCTTTGGATCTGGAGGGCCAGTGTCAGCCCTGCAATAGGTCAGCACAAAGGCAGGTGGAGTGGCTTAGCCAATATATTAAATCTCTATTTGCATGGCTAGTGACTGTGTGAGCAGCATCTCAGCCTTTTCCCAAGGATATACAAGAAATCTGTGGTAAAGCATGGATGCAAAGTGGCTTCTTAGCCATCCTTCTGAGCTTTTGACCTTTTCAATCTGCCAGACTGGCCATGTTGTTTGCTACAGTCCTAATTCCAAATGTAGAAAGACTGGAGGAACACTTCCATGTTTATTTTTTCCTTTTTTCTATTTTATATGTTGACTAAAGAAGATGAAGCTGAAGTATTTATTGAGCTGGTATAATTGCTGTAATTTTTTAAATTATCAAGAGCATCCTGAGAGAAGTTCTTTTAGTGAATCAAAATAAATGATCAAATATAGAATGCAATGATGTGGTATTTCTTTCCAGAACTGTTGGTAGTCCTGGTGAAGCTAAATAGTATTGTCATATTTAAAATATTACCCACAGAATAATATGCATTTTTTCTCTAAATTGTGGATAAATGTTAAAGTACATTCTAATTTCCTGCTATTAAAATAAAAAAAAAGTATAGCCCTGTTCCATGTTTCCTTTTTTTGCATTGTGCAGATCACAATAAAATTGCATCTCTCACTTCAGAATTATGATGCTTTTAATAAACTCTCTAAGTATTTGAATATATTCAAGACAGTTCCTTTTCACAGACCAAAGCAGATTTAAAAACCAAGCCAAAGATTTGTTATGACAGCACAAGTTGTCTACTAAACATTCTGTGGCATCTTCCAATATGCCTCATAAACTAAAAAGACATTGAATTACCCCTGCTCTGTAGGAAATATAAACAGAAAATTAATACTTTCATCAATTATTTGGAAAAAGACATGGGTACTTAGAGATTCTGAGGATGCTTCTGCCTCTGTCAAAGTGGAGTAGACTTTTGTCCTTGATTCAACAGAAGCAAAATCAGTCCTAGCATGGGACTGTCTGCTTCAAAACCCACCCAAAAGTTGGACATGCAACCTACTCTACATGGATGCTGCTGAAAATGGACCAGCTCTTTCCCCAGGGCTTGGGGAAATACAGCTGATAAAGATGCCAGTCATGTTTGCTGTTGGCTGCAGAGGCAACTGCCTGTCCATGTCTGGCCCAGTGTTCTTCACACAGCCTTGGTATGCTCCAGCCTGCTCAGCAGAGCATGGTTGTGAGAGCAGGACAGATGATTTTCTTCCAAAAGCTCCATTTCAGTGAGGAAAAAAGATGCCATAAATGTAATTTGGTGCAGCTCATCAGGATGGCTTCAGGTACTCCTGCATGCATCTGATAGTAGGATGAAAACAAATAGAACACATTTCTGATGAAATAAATACAGCACGTGACAATTTTGAAAGGGAGAGGCATTCAGCTGGTTTTGGACTACAGTCAATTACATGCTTGGCTGGTAGCTTTTGGACATTAAAAGGAAGTTCTGCTTTGGTTCAGCTTATGCTTGAGATGCTCATTCATTGCAGGATTTCTTGTACTTTCATCCGAAGCACATGATCCATATTATCCAAAACAAATTTTTGACAGTTCCCGAGGAAGCTCTGCTTGCCTCCTGCAGACATGAAAGATGCCAAGTGTGTTAAAATATTCAAAGTATTTAGCTACCAAACTCTATCAAGTTTCTGCTTGAATATGTGAGAGGAGAGCTTTGCAGCAAGCCAAGTGTAGGCAACATCAGACCAGCAGAGTGCCAGGCTTGCACGTGGACCCTCCTGCTCACCATCTCCCCACCTTCATCTCCTCTCCCTAGTCCAGCACTGGATTTCAAGGCACACATGCAGCAGCATGTCTCAGGGAAGTGTTGTGAAAGAAAAAGAGAAGATTGTGATTAACCTTGTGAGGGTTTTCTTTAATCTCATTTCAGAAACATCTAGTATTCAGTGGAAATTTTCTAAAAGAGTTCTACTCAGTGAACTGATTCAAAATTAAAATTTTGTGTAGAATGATTAAAAAGCATCAAAATTCAATGTAATGGCAGGCAAAATGATTTTAGGGGGAAAATCCTACGCTGTCTTTTATAGATGGTGCCAAGTCAGACTGTGAACTGGAAATTTTTTTCATCCTTAAGCTATTGTTGTTTTCAACATTCAAAGAAAGCATCCAAAAGATTGCCTATATTACAAAACATTTCTTCTACTTTTGAAAATTCAAATAGAATTTGAAAATGTCATTTATTTGGAATTGCTGTATGTCTTCTTCTCTTGTGAACAATCTTTTTGGTAAATACAGTACTAGTTCACTTGGTTAATCTGCCACATGTGATGTTCTGTTTAACTGCATTCAAATTCTGTAAGAGATGCAATATTCTGCTCTTAATTCACATAATAAATGTATTAAAAGCAGAATGTTGATGCTGAAATAAATACAATTTGAAAGCACACATTTTGTTATTTCAAATATAATATGAAGTGTGCTCCATTCATAGGTAAGGCTTTGTTTTCCTGTTCTACTTAGTAAGTCGTTGTAAAACTTAAGGCCATGCAAAGATGCTTCCACAAATCCATTAAAATTTCTAGAATAACACAAAAAGAGCACAGAAATTTTTATGTTGATGCTTTTAACAGAGGGGAGAATCAGAAGAAAAGAGTAGATAATCAAATTTTAAAAAATTAATATCCTGAAAAGCTGCGGAAAAGACCACATATATGTGACTGCAAAAGCATAGCCCAGCCTCAAGGCATCAGGAGGGGAGCAAAAGCGAGCCCCTTCTGAGCAGTGGCGTCCACGGGTCCTGGGAGCTCCAGATGATGTGCTGTCAGGCCCTGAAGCCTAAACTCAGGGAATAAAGCTAGCTAGGCTACATCACTTCCAAACTTTTAGCCCAGCTTCACATTAACCCAAGAGGAATTTAAAGTGCAACGTAAACATGTTTAAATTAAGTTAGAAGAAAGCTTGTTGTGCCGTCTCCTGTTTTCATTAAATATGTTTTATATGAAAACCATAACTTACAAATGCAAGCTGTGAGGTTTCTCTGGCAGCATTGCAGCTCTAAGTAAATAGACCATAGTATTATTTAGTTTGCTTTCTTCCCTAATTAAGTTTTTTTAAGTTTCCTCTGCTCTCTGTGTGGCTGCTTCAGTTTTGGCATTAGTACTAAGCCAAAGGGGACTGGGAAGAAGACTGTGCTTTCTCTTTCTCTCTCCCTTCCTCCACCAAGTAACCACAGATCAACTGGAAATCCTTTCTTGCTTTTTCAAGATATATAGATAGCAGATTATATGTCACACATAAAGCATGAGCCCTGTGGCTCTTACTGGTCTGGGAGCCCATACCTTCCCACTGGGAGAGAAACAAAGCCATTGACTGCACTGAACATGGGAGGTGCAGCTGCAAGTGTCCAGGCAGTGCTGCACACTTCAGAGCAGAAAGCAGGGCAAACCCACAAAATTTGAAGGCAAACATAAATTTTGACAGCTTTTGAGAGTGTTTGGATTTCTCCTTTTACCATGCTCAGTGGTTACATGTTTTCAGGTTCAAGGCTTTGCTATAACATTGTTATTGTTGTACAAATCCAGATCATTGTCTGCTGTTTAAAATGAAGCATGCATAATCCAACATCATTCATTATTTTGGCATAAACAATATGCTATCAGCAAAGCACATGTTCCATTTCAGGTCTCTAGTGCTTTAAAAGCCTTCTGAATGCATCCAGTCTGTCCTGAACAATTTATCATGCAGACCAAGTTCTGGAATATTTAACTAGCCTCATGTTAAAACACTTGGCATCACCTTTGATGTGCAGCCTTGGATAGGCATCTCTTGTCTCTATCCAGTTTCTGATGTTGTAATCAATCAGGAAAACAAATCCAACATGAAACTGTGTAGCTCTGAAACTGTTTGTGCTCTTTTGTTGTGTTCCCTGCCCTGAAACTCAGCACCACACTGCAAACTGGGGGTGTATCTGGATGGCTACTCATCCAAGGTTTATTATTCACTGGATCTAGTAACATTTGTAATTACATTTCTTGATAAGTCAGGATTTTCCTATGTGGTTTCTTGATATAACATCTTGTGTTAATGGTTGGGATTCAGGATAGAACAATAGGATACCACATGAAAAAATATTATTTTAAAATTATTTAAATAAATACTCAAGGTTCCTTAAACCCATTTTATCCAACATCACTATCACTGTTAATCAGTTCCTCCCTCCGCCCCCTCCCCAAACCACCTGAAGGCAGGATCAGTGGTGATCAAAAGACATGTAGCATTTCTTAGTATTGAAATCATCACCTCTGTGAGATATGGTTTTTAATGGTGAGTTTAATGATGTTGCTTTGTGAATTATGGCTTTTCACTACTCCTAAACCAAAACAAAAGTTATTTGCAAGGTGCCACAGGAATAATTTTTAGACTGAAAAACAAGTAAGTTAGTGATCACAAACTGCTTGCTGCTTCGTGGAAGTGGCATTTGGTTTTTTACTTCTTTAAGATTTGCTTTTAAACTGAGGTGTTGAAAGATATCTTGTTCTGTGGAGCAGTAGCAGCTCCAGGTGCTATACAAAGCACAGACCAAAATGTAGGGAAAAAAATTTCAGCTGTTTCAGTCTAATGTGTTAGATAGTAGGATGGTCCCAATCTCTTGAAAGGAAAAAAGTTGGAGACTTTTCACTGATGGGATATAGCAATTACAAAGTGTCCTAGCATTGTTTATTCTTCAATTTTATTTTCCCACCATATAGAAGTTATGAATTTTTTATATTCATTAGTAGGGTGTAAAGATAATGTGCATTTAAAAATCCTTTACAATGAATCTTGAAAGCAAACTGTTTAATGGGGCAGCGATGTACTCATGGAGCTTATGGTGAAAACAACATTCTGTAGGACAGATGATTTTTCTGTGAGCTCTAAAATTCATATGATTGCTGTGTCATCTTGAAAAATTGGAGAATCCCATCCAGGTCTAGGGTACAGTGTCCATTTAAAATATCAGGCTGTGATATCAAAAGATGTACTTGAGGAGATCAGCACTTCAGAAATTCTTCAAAAGGACACGAATTGTACCTCTTCTGTTGTTCAGCTTCATATATCAAAACTGTACTTTTCACAGCTTCCAGAGGGCTTTGCTGGGACTCATTTACTGTCTTCCTGCGCTCTGCTTTCAAAGTTATGCCCTGGGAGCAAAACTTCTTATTTAAGAACTGGATTTCAAAGTGCTCTGAAATCCACAGGCATCTCCAACATGTTTTGAAAATTGTTACACCTCACCAGAGCCAGAGGCATCATTATCCATGCAGGTCTGAAGTCAGTTGGTCTAACAGGTCTTCAGATAATACCCCTTTTTTCAACCTTCCCAGGAGAACTGCATTTTATATGCTTGGAAATCCACTGGGATGTGATGATGGTCTTGAAAACTTAGTCGTGACAGTCATTGGAACATTCCACAGTGTAAATTTGGAGTAATTCCTCCCTCCTTGTGGAACTGCTAGAACTGCTAAGCAATTTTTCATTCTTGATTTTTTTCATCTTTTTTTTTTTTTTTTGGTAAACAAGTCCGAGAAATCTGAGGGTATGAAACCCATGAAATATGTGTATATTGCAGACTGATCCGAAGGTTAATTCTTCAGCTAACCAGACTGACTATTGAAATTTGGTAAACAGCCAGTTGAGAAATACTTAACACTAGTGATGGTTTAGAAAAAGTAAAAAAAAATCAAAAATTACTTTTCTGATACTAGAACTGAATAATTTCTCTTGCTATCAGTAAATACTTTCAATTCCTTCTCAAGTATTTTCTGTTTGATACGTGTGCTGCTGTACAAGCAAAGGAATAGATATGCCACACAAGTAGTACGCTTTATATGTGCATATACCTGTTTTTATATAAATGTATATACATATACTTGCACCTACATGCCCCTCCAAACCCACATACTTATGTCCATGGACACGAATACACACACACACACACACACACACACACAAGGGCACACAAAACTTTGTTACTGTAACTTTCTGAAATAACAAAACAAAACCATTTTTCCTGGCTTACTTTGTAATCAGATTTCTAAGGCTTTTAATATGGTGCCTTTGTTTTTCTTTCTGGTAACTCTTCCCAGTACTTTCCACAATATAAACTGTGTCCTGTGCGTGTGTACTTGACACTCACCAATTGCTTTGCACACTTGCCTATCGAAATGTGCCTCCAGGTACACTGAGATTGTCTGAGAGTACCACATCGCCATTCAACATATAGGAAACTTGAGAAACTGAGTCATCATGCCAACCGAGCCTTCAGTAAGACAATGTCAGAGATGGCACAACTTAAGGCTTTCCTGTGTCTCAATTCAGCGCTTCAGCCAGTAGTTGATATTGTCCCTGAGGTTTGGACAACTTCTATTATTTCATACTCTATCAATGTGTCAGTTTTTATTTAAAACTTTTTGGACAATACATTGTTGTCATCATCATCAGATATATCACCCATACAGATCAATCTAAAGTCTATGAGGATTTTAGTAAATGCTTTCTATACAACCTGTAGAGCCTCTCTCAACAACAGGAACACGTAGCTACTGAGATCTGAAGCCTTAACCCTAAAATGAACTGAAAGGTGCTCCCACAGCAAAGGTGGAAATGCCCTGGCAGCAAAAGACTTGAAAGACACTGATTGTCTCTAGATGACATTCAGTAACAAAAATATATCTTAAGGCAAGATTAAAACATTAATTAAAGAGTGAAAATAAAACATCATTACAAAAAAATGAGGTTTCTCTCTTACTCTTTAGTAGTTACAAAACATTCTTCTGGTTCTTTAATTTCTGCTTGCAAAGGCTCTGTACTGAGTCATTTAGTTTCTGAAAGTAACAACACTGTCCTAGCCTTCTTATTGGCATTTACTCCTATGCCACCCACATTGAGCTCCAAATCTGCATCCAAGGATTGCTGAGCTGTGAAGACTGTATTTGTGTAATTCTGCCAGCAACCACCCATATAACCTCAGAAGAATCAAAGAGAAGTAAAGATATGCTGAAACATTCAAAAGTCATATGAACACCAACTATGAGGAGATGCTTACAAGCTTAAGGATTATTTTATATGCATCCTGTTCCATTTTCTGGTTGGTCTTTTCAGGGTGGATAAGGATGGGAAGTGGTCAAAGACAATTCTTTGTATTTGGTCATTTAGCAAAGTGGACATTTTTTATTCTATCCATCTCATTTCCAGATGGTGGTAAGCCAAATCTCAGCTTTTTGGGACTGCAGGACTAGAGAAAAGCAGTTGAGTGTTGCCACAGGATGAAAAAAAAAGGTATTTTAAAGGAGATGAGGACTAAAAACTGCTAAGAATTATTAGCATGGTTATATTGTTTAGCCATTCCACAGTTGGCTTATTCACTGTCTACTAATTGTCCCTTCCTCACTGGGTGTCTCCTTGCTGAAGAAAATGAAGAGATTTTCCCAGGACCAACAAGGGATCAAGGCAAGATGAGAGTAGCTTCAATATCAGCATCCTCACCTGCCTCCCTTGGCTTCATCCCTCACCCAGGGTGTTCCTGTGTCCAGTTTTGCATGTCCTAGAGAAGTTTTGTCTTTAGGCTTGACAGATGAGGCTATAAGGTTGGAAACAGTGTTCTTCAGATCCAGAGTCTGGATTAAGTGTCCTAAGGATGGTATAGGCTCTGTACTCCCAAAAAGCAGGATCTTCCAGGATGTCTCAAAGTGAGCACACAAAATGAATAATGCAGTTCACTCCTGAAGTGTATCCTGCAGATGGAGACTGCAGTTCTGTGCATGCAAAGTTCTCTGGTTCATCTCTACATATGATTATGGAGAAGGTTCATATTTATGCATCCACATATGCAAACAGATCTCTGTATTGAAGACAGGAATGAAGGAAATTATGTAAAAGGCACCTCCTAACTTTGTTTAACTGGAAATAGCAGTGATCTGGCATATCTGAGGACAAATGTTCTTTCAACTGTGTTTTTAACAAGAGTGCTTAACACTCCTACCTTTACTTTCTGAGATTTCATAAATATTTTTCAAGTATTTAGCTGCCCCTCTGTATTTTCTCTTTCTTCCTAATTAAACAAAATTAGTTGATTTGGTTCATGTTAAGTAATTAATTTCTCATCATTTTTACTCCCTAACTCCCATGCACGAGCATAAGGCTGCATTGTCTGGGATGATTCGCTGAGTGGAAAATGTTTATTTGTAATAAGGATTCAAGAAAATCCCCTGTATCCACTGGAAATTATAAACATAGAAATGTCTCCACAAGTCTTTGGTTTGTTAAAAGAATTGTGTTTAAAATTGATATTTTTAGGTTCCAGTTTGACATCACAGTATCTCTTTAAACAAATAACCCAGGCAGTGTAATGCTTCTTGGAGGGGGAATGAAGGTTACCAGTGAACATCTTCTTGGCTGGTCAAGACAGTCAGCAGATCTTTGGGGTTTGGAAAGAAGGAAAAAAAACCAAAGTTAACCCTTTATTATCTAAATAAATATTTTTTAATATTTCTATGTAAGTAAGTTCATAGGAAATGTAAATTAAAGTAAAATGTGGGAACACAATAACTAGGGGGACTCCACAAAGTGATTATTACCCAGAATTTTTGTGGAATACACCCACTGACACATGGTGCACCCACCTGCCAGCATAAAAGACAGAGGGTTTATATCAGCACTGAACAGGGACACGAGTATCACACTGACTGTTTTCAGGCTGCATCTCAGTTACTGCAGTGTGAAAACCACTAACATACATGACTACTTGCAAAAGTCATGGATGATGTGGTGACATAGGACAGCAGCCCAGAAATCTGCATCTGATTTATTCTTTACTCATTGTTACGTGTCACTATGTTTAACATGACAATTCTCATCCCAAGAGCTCTGTTTATAAAAGTTACACATATCAGAAAAATATGGAAGACATTTCCTTGTTCTTGCTTATGTTTTTTGTCTCAATTGAATGTAGCCTTTCAGAACCAAAATCCAGGATGACATATGCCATCAAGCAGCTTCAAAATATACACATTCCTGTTTTGTCCTGCATCCTCAATGCTGCCAGTCAGGAATCAAATGTCAATTCTAATGCTCTGAACTTATTTGAGGAGGGAAATCCAGCCCACAGTTGTCCCATTGCTATGCACTGTACAGAAGGAATCATCTGCTGCATATGGTCTGGTAAGAATTTCCTGCAATATTTTGATGGTCAGACCACTTTTATCACAGATTTCTCTTTTATTGCTATGAGGAGGACCCTTTTAGACCTTTATAATCACAGACTGAACCAGTTTTTACTTGTTTGTGTTATGCCATCTTCCTTCTCCCCTTTTCTTTTCTTCTTTGCAACAGCACTGTGAAAGGCCCATTGTTGAGCAGTAGCGTTGTGACATTAGGGCCAAATCCCTTTGCTCACATTCCCTCATCTCCTCTGTAAGGGATGAAATCTAAGTGAGGGAATGACATGCAAAATTGTACAGAGCTTTGGAGTACTCACTTTATACAAGATGCTGCTCCAGTTCAAGCACATTCTTGACTCCTGCTAAACCCAGCGTGAAATGGTACTAAAGTCTACATGGATTGCAGTGACTGCATTAAATGCATTGCTGCCCTTACTTCCATGCACAATATTCATTAATTTTGGACAGCCTCAATTTCCTTGTCACCACCTAGAAGCCTGTATAACCATGGACAGGATCTAGTCTATGCTGTATTCCTTAGTTCTGGATTGATTTGCTTCCGTGAATGGAAGCCAAAGGCTTCTTTCCCACACAGCTCCTCTTCTGGATGCTGCACTGATATACTGGCTGTATGGCTGTATAACATTTCCAACCCAGTGCCACTTACTGAGTAAATTGCACAGCCTATCCATTTTAGAAAGCAAACATGATGATTTTCAGAGGTGCTGGTTCTGCTGAACTGCATCATCTTGTTGAAGCAACACAAATAAAATTATAGGAGAAGAGTAGATGGAAGACAAGGGATTTCAAAATTATACACTTTTTGAACATAAGAAGTGTGAACTGGTAGAAAATTCATTCTCATTGATATTGCTAGCATTCACAGTTTCAGAAACAGACAAGTTTTGATTGCCTCCTTTATTCATTTTTAATAGCACTATTTGCAAGAAAAATACCGTACTGCTGGAGCACCATGCCTTTGGGGTAGATTAGGTATAGTCTTCTGCACAAGACTTACAGAGATTGAATCATGTTAAGAGGAAAAAATGCACTAATATCAGTGCCATGCAGAACTGTGTCATTTTAGGGTATCAGAAAGTGCTACTTACATGTATCCATTTTTTAAGAGGAGTGGAGGCACTTGTGCATTCTTGTTTGTGAATCTTGTTTGTGAATTTTAGCTGGCTACACCCAGTGTAAGTTGGTTTAACTTTTTTAACTCTGACAGCCACTACTGAGGACAACAGAAAAAATTTGACCCTCAGAGGATTTGTGTTGCTTGTTTGTTTGTTTGTTTTTCAATAAACAAGTGGTACATAAATGAAACACCTTATATTTTCTGTTTTTCAATCTCTTTGTATTTCTTGAGATATCTATGGGTGTTGTTCTGATTTGTCATCCTGCCTCTGAGAAGAATGTCATCCCCTTTCCTTGCAGAGCCAACTCTGGGCTGTTTTGCTCCAGCAGACACTCTGACAGCCATCTTCATCGGCCAGTAGATGTCATTGTGTTTCCACCACAAAAGCACATCAAACATATTCATCTGGCTGCAAATGCCTGTCTGGTCCTGCAAACAATACTGTTGAGTATTTAGGATTTTCTCTACCCTGCAGCAAAATATTTGTTAAAAATGCTTAGCTAGAAAAGAGTGAAAATTAAGTTCCAACCATTTGATAGCTGTGACTAACTAGGCAGAATACCCTTGGCTTCAGCTAATGTAGTGCCAATGGTGTTATACAAACACAGCTTACTCAATAGGACACAAATCATTGTTAATAAACTATTACAAAAGATGCCAACAGAAGAAGATAGAAATAATGTCTCATGGATTAGCCAGCTTCTTTAGGCAACCAGCTCATTCTGCTGTGAGGTCATCTGTTCTTCAATACTCAGGTAGAGTTGAGAATTTATACTTCAAAACTTTTTAGACCTTCAGAGTGTAATGAAAAGAGGCTGTAGTCTGTTATTTTTCAGTTATTTTATTCTGGACTATGTTAACAGGTTCCAAATTTGCATGATATAATATTTGTGATGTAATTAGAAAGTTCCATTTGAAGTCAAAACTTGGTAGCAATAAAGAAGGAAACACTTGGCAGTAGTACAAGAGCTAGGGTTTTCCAAAAAGTCTGACATAGTTTTTATCAGTAAAAACTCAAGAGAAATCATTTAACCATCATCTTGCAACATCCATGCTGGAAATGGCATGGAGGGCCAAATTCCCTGCTGGCAGCAACCAGTGAGGCCCTGCTGGCTCTAACAACACAGGAGATCCTTGATAGATTCGACAGAGAACTGGCATTTTGCAGTGTGTTTTGAGTCCCAGGGGCCAGTGTGAAACTGAGTGAAGTCAATGGAAATCTTTTGCTTTTTGGCAATGGGCTATGGATGAAGCCATGAATCAGGTTTTCTGCAGGCTGGCGCAGCACATCTGTCTTGGGGTGAGGCAGCTGAAAGGCATAGGCTTGGAAAGGACAAGCTTCATTTCACAAGTCTCTACTCAGGCTTCACTAGCTCAGGAATAACCTGAGATGGCACAAGAGAATCTCTCTTTGTCCTTTAGAGTGGCTCATCCTCTTGCATGATCATGGAAACATCTAAAACTCTTCCTGGACTGGAAGACTTCTGCACAGGTAGGTGGCTGGTTTGGGTTGAGAGGGTCCTTTAAAGATCATCACATCCAATCCCCTGCCATAGGCAGGGACATCTTTCACTAAATCAGGTTGCTCAAAGCCCCATCCAGCTTGACCTTGAATACTTCCAATGGTGGACAGAATGGCTGGACAGTGGCTGGGCAGAAAGGGACCTGGCTTTTCTGGGTGCTGGTCGACAGCCGACTGAAAATGAGCCAGCAGTGTGCCCCGGTGGCCGAGAAGGCCAGTGGCATCCTGGCCTATATCAGGCATAGTGTGGCCAGCAGAAGCAGGGAGGTCATCTCCCCCTGTACTCAGCACTGGTGAGGTCGCATCTTGAGTGCTGTGTCCAGTTCTGGGCCCTCAGTTTAGAAAGAACATTGAGACGCTTGAGTGTGTCCAGAGGAGGGCAACAGGCTGGTGAGGGGCTTGGAACACAAGCCCTGTGAAGAACAGCTGAGGGAGCTGGAAAAAAGGAGGCTCAGGGTGACCTTCTCACTCTCTACAACTCCCTGAAAGGTGGCTGTAGTCAGCTGGGGGTCGGACTCTTCTCTCAGGTAACCACTGACAGAATGAGAAGACACAGTCTTAAGCTGCACCAGGGGAAGTTTAGGTTAGACATGTCGCCCTGATTTTTTAAGATTTTCTAAAGCCTTCTGAGTTTACATTCTTGTAGCAAAATTTCTCACACGCTTTCTGTAAATAACAAATTGTTTTTGCATTCCTTCATAGAGGCAGAGAAATTTGATGGACTGGTAGTTTGTCCAGTGTCTTTGGAGAGGTGGCACTTTCACCCTCCAATCCACTGCCACCTTTGGAAAACTATAAATGCTGGAGTCAGAAAATAAACGTGCTTTTTACCTTGACAATAGCAGAGGCTCGCGTTGTGCTTTCTCGTGGCCTATAGTCACATAGATATCAGGAAAAAAAGTCTTCACTGAAAAAGTGATTGGGCACTGGAATCATCTGCCAAGGGAGGTGGTCGAGTCACTATCCCTGGATGTGTTTATAAAAAGAGTGGACGAGGCACTCAGTGCCATGGTTTAGTTGATGAGATGGTGTTGGTCATAGGTTTGACTTGATGATCTCAAAGGTCTTTTCCAACCTAGTTCATTCTGTGATTCTGTGGATCACCCACAATTATGGATGGGAACTGTGGCTGTTTCCAAGCTTGGATGTGGGGTGTATGGTATACATACAGAGGTCCTGTAAATGAGGACCCCTTGTACTATCTAGACCACCAAACTCTTGCTCTTGATTGAACAGCCAGAAGTCTACAAGTGCTACAGCAGTGTCCTCTGGGCTGTACAGTGACAGAACTCTGTCTGTTCCTGGTTCCCTGAGTCGAGAAACACCTCTCATCCAGGTAGCTGGGCTTGCAAGATGCAGAACAGACAGTGTTTAAGGATCACAGCAGCCTCACCTGCTGTCTTACAGATAAATTCACCTGCAATTAGAGCTATCCATGGTGCAGAACTAGTCTTTATTTATATTCCAAAGTAGTCTCTTGCAAAAAAAAAAAAAAAAAACAAAAAAAAAGTGTTGTGACAAAACATCAGCTTAATAATTCAAGGGTCAGGCTACAGGTGGCATGCCCATTTCCTACACACCACTCCACATTCATGACATACATGCTATGGCTTCTCGCTTTCCAAAGCACATGGAGGAAACTTTGTACTACTCAACTGGGGGCAGTGTCAGGCTGCTGAGCTCCCACTGCTGTGCCTCCAGACTTTCACATTTACCTGGGATTTCTCATTCAAATAAGATCATTTAGAACTGCCTCCTGGTAATTTTTTTGATCTACATCAGCTGATCCATAAATATAAAATAAAAAATATGCAGCACAGTCTTAAATAGTTGTATTCCCAGCTCACTACTTCCTCATCTGATTCCTCTCAGTCCTGTTCCCTAGCCCATGCAGCCAAGGCTTGCTGGAACATTTATCTGAGGATTTAGCTGACTAAAAACACACCATAAAATTTTCTTCTTTCAGGTGCACATTTTTTTCCATGCAACCGACTATGTCATTGCAGTGTGAAAGTGTAAAGGAGAAGAAAAATATAAAGGATAAAATGTAAAGGAGAGGAAAATAGATCTCTGTTTTTCTATCTGCCTGAGGATATCCTCACAGAGGTGGAGACAGTGGCGAGATGGATGTGGGAGTCCAAATTGCTGACTTTAATCTGGACTGCAGTTAAGTGTCCTCTGTCTCATATTCCCATCTAAAACAGTGGAGGTAATGCTATTTATTCACTGTCTCATTTCACCTTAGGAAAAATATTAACAAGGTTGTTAAGGCATTTACATACTACAGAAACTAGACAATTCCCACTCCTTCAAAAGACCATGAAGAAATGACTGATTCTACTTGTTGTACCAAATGCACTAGTGAAGAAGATCACTAATTTTAAAATGACAGTAAAAATATTGACCTATCTCACTTCCTAAGTATGCCTTGGATATCCTCGCCAACACAAATGTTCCAATTTATTATTTAAAAAAATAGTAGTTGATGATGTAATTAGAGCCTATGTTAGAACACACTTTCAGAAGGGACATGAATGAAGACTTTCTGAATATCGTACATTTTGATAAATCTAAGTTTTGCTGTATTTGATTCTGCTGCTATTTAAATATTCTATAACTCTCAATGTAATTGTGCATGATTTTGCGTATCTTTTCTTGCTTAGAGCAAATCCAAGTCTAGGAATGCTCAGGTGCAGGTGGAGGCTTTGCAGCAGGGTTCAGGTGTTAAGGAAACTACCCAGTCTGACCATCCATTCTGAGACCCTCCGCCAGTCACGTTCCTGAGACCAGAGACTGAGACTGCTGGGTCCAAAGGTCCTTCAGAGAAGGCAGCTCCAGTGGGCTGACGGAAGCCCCGTTTGACTTGCCCCACACTGCACTCACACAGTCAGCAGTTTGGCTCTAGTTTTCCCATGGCAGAGTCTCAGATGTCTAGTTCCATTTATTCACAGCACAGTAACACAGAAACTGCCAGAGCTGGTGTGTTGGAGGAGGACCCTCAACAAAGGAGCCTTCACCTGTCTTCATCTCCTTTGTTATCCAAAAGGTCAGCAGTTCCTGGCTTCTGAAGTGTCTCTCAGTGTCCATTCACCTTGACTCTTTGTGGCCTTTGTTATCCCAAAGGTTTGCAGTCCTTTTGTCTCGGGCTCCCACCCAAAGCTCAATCTGCATCTCAATCTGCATCTTGCAAGCCCAGCTACCTGAATGAGAGGTGCTTCTCCACTCAGGGAAATAGGAACGGACACCAGCCATGGCACCCAGGGAGATGCCTGATCCTGGGATGTCGGCACTGCCGGCCTACATGAATGTCACTTCAAGAGCACATCAGCTACCATGGATTCCCTCTAATCACAGAGGGCTCAGAAAGGCATTTGTCTTAGGCTTGTCACTTGGGATTCCTTTGCATACCTTAGCTTGTGAAGCCATGAATCTCTAAAACACAGCACTGAAAGACATAAGAAGAGATGTGTTGGAGATTAGGGATTCTTCCTTTTTTGTTTGTTTTCTGTCATGATGTTTTTCTCCAGTTTCCTTTTTTTTCACCCCTTTGGATAGAACTAGACTCTCCTAAGTTTAATTTTTTTAATTAAAGCAGTGATGCTAATTCACAGAATCATAGAATCATAGAATGGTTTAGGTTGGAAGGGACCTTAAAGATCACCTAGTTCCAACTGCCCTGCCATGGGCAGAGACAACTTTCACTTCTCCAGCCTCCCTCTGCAGTTGGTACCACCATGGTCCCAACAAAATCCCATCACATCATAAGAAGCTGGTCTAACACTGACAGGTCAAACCCCCTCTGGTTCCTCCTGCTGTCTGTGGTGGGAACTGAGACACCTGGGCTGCCCAGCCCAGGCACCTGACTTCCAAGGAGTCAAAGATGACGAACTGGCTCCTGACTCCTGGGGAGTGCAGTGCCCACTTTTGCTAGCCGTGACAGCAGTCTGTGAACCCACTGGGCTCTGCATCCTTCAGGTGCAAGGTAGCTTTACCTATAACTTGAATCTCTTGACCAGTTGTAAAAGATAGAAAATATGAAATTTTGCAGCAGCTGAAAATTTAGGCAAGAAAACCTGTTCATGCTCATGCATAATAATTAATCTTTAGCGAGCTTATTTGTAATCATGTTAATAACCTATTTATTCTAACTCTTCTTAGTATGGCATCATCACAAAAGCCTCTTGGTGTGCTCAGTGTGGAAAGTTGAGATGCTATAATGATGTCGAAATGAAATGCTGTCAGTGCAAATCCATAAAATGACATAACGATGCCAGAAATGAAAGGGAATCATATCAGAGTGTGTTCCAGCACCACACAAAAATTTGTGAGAGGAAAGGGTGCCACAACTGGGGGACAATGTTTGTTATGACAGAAATGCTCAAGAAACTAAAAAGGGAAACCATGTTTGCCAGCCACATCACTTTTTAATCCAGTAGATTTAAGAAGTTGTGCTAATTTCCTCTATAAATATCTCAGTGAGCAGAACAGTGCTTTGTGTTGCAGAAAGTGGTTTTTAACGAGTTATAACTCCAGGTTTCTTCTGAAAGGGAATAGAAAGGTTCATTGCATTGTTTGTGTAAATAAACAGTCATTTTTCATTTGAAAGAAAAAGAAAAACAAAATGCTTCTTATCCTGTTATCCTCCTTAAGGAAACTCCCATCCCATGACTCAAATAGCATCCTAAAGAAAGGACTCTTTAGGCATCGCAGGTAGGACAAATCTATCCCTGTATCTATTTTTTAATGGTTACAAGTGCTTAGAAATTCACACATCCTTTGAGGAAATATCAGTGTTTTGCAGCTGTTCACCTCCTTACCCTGTAACATCACGCTCAGCAATAAAACCTGAGGCAGAAGAAGGAGGGATGCAGAGCCGATTTCCAAGTTGATCATGTTCAGCAAGTGTCTGGGCATTGGTCTGCCCATGGGAGGTGGTGAGTGGTTGCCTTTGCTTTGCTTGCTGTTTTTTCCTCTTCATCAATGAAACTGCCTTTATATCACAGTGGGAGATCTCTTACTCTTTTTCTCTTCCTGTTTCTTCTGGGTGGGAGAAGTGAATAAGCAGCAGTATGGGTACTGAGATGCTGGACAAGCCCAACCCACCAGGGATGTGAACTGACTGAGCTAAACACACACCTCCCAAGTTTAAGGAATAGCTTGCATTTACCTTATTAAGTTTGTGACACAGACTTTGAGAGCTAAGCTCTCTCATAACCAAAACTATTTCTAAATATATCTCAAAGTCCTGTTTAAAGCCAGGTGCTGTGGAGAATGTAGTAAAGGGTGAAATAACATGCTGCAAGAGCAAGCAGCCAGCTTCATCTGCTGCAGCACAGATACAAAATTTCATCTGGTTGCTGTCATCCATGCCTTATTCAATGACTAAACTAGAGCCATGACAATAAGCTGAGAATTTGCAGAAGCTGGGTGCTCACCTGACTTGGCTACTGGGGCAGGCCATGGTTAAGCTCCCCTGGCACCAGTGGGAGCAGCCTGGCTCCAAAACACTTTCAACATGATTTGCTGATGGTAATGAATTTGCCATGACATTTGCTTAGACTATGGTGTCTGAGGTTTAATTACCTTCATTATTAAGAGTTGTGTCACTGCTGTTGGGAGTATTCTGACTTCAGATTTTCCTGAGACCACACTACACTTGTCCCTGTGATTGACTACCTATCCATAGTGCCTGGAGTGGCACTCATGCCAGGGGATGGGTTTAACTAAGAGTTTGAAGAGTCAGACATTAAACTCATGGAATATGTGCACACAGAACAAAACCACCTTTATTTGCTGGTTCTTGGTGATTGACCTGTGTTATATGCCCATACAGTGCTAAATATTTAGACTGTATTATAGGTGATCTGGAAAGTGTTCCTGACAGGTTATTTTTGCTTACATTAGCATCCACTTGTATCCTAAAAACTTGAGTGTGACCATATTGTTGGTAGAAGTTCAGGGTTTCATCCCCACTGCTGTCCCATAATCACTCCTAGGAGAGAGTGATCCCACCTTGAAGCACATCCAATCCTTCTTCATGTCAGCAATAGAAGCTGAAGGCACTGGACTCGACTTGAAACCTGGATTTTAAGTGGCTAAAATAAGGCAAGCTGCAAATACCATGTTAATGAAGATTACTGACCAGGTTATGCCCAAAGTTCATGGGCAGAACCTTCAGACAAGACAAAGGAGATTACCTAAAATTTCAGCTGCTGAGAAGAACTTTTAGAATCACAGAATCATAGAATCATAGGATGGTTTGGGTTGGAAGTACCTTAAAGACCATTGAGCTCCAATCCCCCTGCAATGGGCAGGGACAGTTTTCACTAGACCAGATTGCTCAAAGCTGCCTCCAACCTGGCTTTGAACACTTCCATGGATGGGGCAGCCACAGCTTCTCTGGGCAACCTGTTCCAGTGTCTCACCACCCTCACAGTAAAGAATTCCTTCCACATATCTAACCTAAATGTCCCTTCTTTCAGTTTGAACCATTACTCCTTGTCCTGTCACTAGAGTTCCTGTGAGTCTCCGTCTTGCTTCCCTGTAGGGCCCCTTCAGATGCTGGAAGGTTGCTATGAGGTCTCTGCACAACCTTCTCATTTCCAGGCTGAACAGCCCCAACTTTCTCAGCCTGTCTTCATGGGGAGGTGCTCCAGTCCCCTTAGCAACATCATGACCCTCCTTTTCTAAGTGCCTGTCTGCTCTCAGGGCTTACACTTCATTGGCCAGGGCTTGATTTAAACAACAAAGTAGGTTCCGATCATTTTTTTTCAGCCAAGGTTGTTTTTTAACAAAACATGCACGTTTGATTAGTCAGAAATATTCCATCACTGGATTTTTGAGGTTTTTATCTTCAGCTGTCCATACAGAGGGGAAAAAAAAAAAAAAAAAAAAAAAAAAAAAAAAAAAAAAAAAAAGACAAAATAGTATGGAAGCTTGAAATGCCCATAACACATTTTCATTCTGTGATTACAAAATTTCTTTCATTTCCTTTATACAAAACAAAAGAACTGAAATAAACACTTGAAGTTGAAATAAAATATTTCATTTGAGTCAGGAAAAAATGTATGTTTCGCATGACTCAAAAATTTTCCCAGAACTTCTGATTCCTACAGCATTTGGGATAATTATTGAGTGATGATTCAAAGTTTTTAAAAGATCCATGAAACTTTCTGGTGAAATAAAATCCTACCTAAAAATGTCTGAACTTTTTGAAAAGTGGTTACATCACATCAGCACATAAAATTGTCTGAACTGTTTGAAAAATTACATCATGGTGACATCATACTAGCAATGGCTGAAAATCAGAAAGCAATATTGATCATTTCAAGGGAAAGATACTTTTCTGCAGTGAATTTGCAACTTATTTCTTCTACAGAAATGCTGGTAAAACAATTTCATTTTCATTTCTCAACAGATATTCAAGCAGATTAAAACTCTCCAGGAAACATCTGAAGGTACTGCTGATTTCAACTAAAAAAGAGATATTTTCAATTTTGCCAAAATATTTTCATTTTACTAGGAATAGCTCATTAGGCTATCATTTATGTAAAATATGCTCCCCAAAGTAGTAAAGAAAGTGGAAAATCATGATTCACATTGTGGTAAAATGGGGATTTGTTTTAAAATTTTTCTATTAAAATTTTGATTTCTTCAAGAATGTTTGAATATTCTTTTTTTTTCCTGTATGAGCAGAATTTTCACTGAAAGAAATTCTCCAATATCTTATATACATTCATATATTTTAAAAGTATGTCCATTGCTGTGTCAAATGTGTATCACAGGAAAAAGCTATTGACTTTTCCATTCTATTTCTTTAATTTTCACTACTCTTGTCTGTTGGAATACTCCAGGTAGGTGCTGTGTATGCTTCTGATTATGCTGTGTTACACAGCAGGGAAACCTCTTATCTCAGACTGGTTGCCTGGTTGAGGAAAAAAAAACACATTTAAGGTTGTAAACACAGCTGTGGAAGAAATATTTTCTATTTCCTTGCTGTTTGTTTTAATGTACTAAAAAGACATAATTACAGAAGTTTGCAAAAATGCCAAAGTGTAAAACACAATAGTAGGTTGGTCTATATGTTTCTATTACATGTCTATATGTCTTCAGATGTAGCTTTAAACAGTCCAAGAAAATCTTTAGAAATGTCTTCTCTACTTTACACTCTTATTTGCCCTTATATAAAGTACAGAATTTTCAGGAAAAAGAAATTTAAAAGTAATCTCATAGCTACACTGGTATTAAGAAATGTTCAAATCTTGTTCTTGCCATTTTTCATGCCAGCTTGAAGATTTGTGTTTCTGTTGTTTCCTTTTTGACTCTATGCAAACATTTTAAAGATAGGAAATTTGCAGATCTGTGAATAAAAAAAAATAATAGAGGTTTTGTAAATCTAACCGCTGCAACTTCATTTGAAGAAAATGAAATCTGAACTCTGAAAGAGGACAATGCCTTTTTTTCAGCTTGCAAAGAAGTAATGCAATCCCTTTTATTTCCTATTTAAATAAAGGCAGAAGCGTTTTCATCTGTGGTGTGTAAAGTCTGCTTTGCAAAGAATAAATTCAGAGCACACACATTGTAAGTATTTGCCAAGAGCACTGGGTTTATATTGGTTGAGTAAACAGCACTATAATATTACAATTATAAAACAAAATGTGCAGAAAAATGTGATTCTCACTCTTTTGTTAACACTCTATTAGTTCCTGAAGTCCTAGTGAGAAAAGATTCAATGTGAAGCCCTCAGTAAAGAGCTCTGCTCCATTCAAGCTGCAACACCACCAATTACTTCACCAAAAAAAGAACTAGATTTGATACAGAAACTTAGTCCAAATCCTGTGCATGAACACCTGACGCCATCTCCCCTGAAATCCTATGTAAAATAACACTAATGGCATCCTGGTCACTTCCGTTTTTGGAAGATTTCATCTTTTATATCACAGTGTAAAAACAAACAAAGGGCTGCATACAGTTCTTTTGACTGTGGTTGGAAAGACACTGGCACCAGTGCACATTTGGATGACACTGTACCATCCTTTCACTCCACCCACAACTATTATTTTGTTGCCCAGAATTGTTGTAATATGACTGCTTCCCTTCATAATCTCTGCATTTTATCTAGCTTCTTTTCCAAAGCCAGAGAGGATAATTGTCATCTTTTGCATAACACAGCAGAAAGGCTGAGGACAGACTTAAGGTCAATGGCTTTCTCAGTCTATCCCTACCTTCTCTAGACTGCAAGTTCACTGAGGCAGAGAGCAACAGCAAGCATGACATGGTTTTCTCAGCTGCCTAAATTCAGTAACAAGTGCCAGAGGAAGAAAAGATTTTATGTCCAACCCGTGACAGTGGAGTCCTCCAGCAAAAATGGGATGGAGAGAGGACAGCTGAGAGCCAAGCATGAGTGCTACAATGAATAGGGTAAAGCAGAATCTACAGCTCTGTGGCTCCAGGTATTGAACCAGGAGAGGGAATGTGGACACACAAAACTTCCATCTACTCCCACTGAAGCCAATGGAGGCCCTTTCTATTGGTTTAGCAGGACATGGATCATGGTGGTGGTTTGTGTTAGGTGTGTTGCCTGTGGAGATCAGGGGAAAAGGAAGATGTGGCCATGCACACCATGTTGTAAAGACCTGTAGGGTTAACCGCTGTTCTTTCATGTGATAAAAAGTCCCAAAGCCCAGCATCATCACACACACACACATTTCTAACAAAGAATAATTCTGAAATCAGGGTGATACGATGTTGTTTGGCAGCATCATGGGAGGAAAAAGTGGAACTTTTTATGAAACTGACAAAAAGATCTGAAGGCCAGAAGGGAACACAGCAATCATTTGCTCTGGTTGCCTGTACAGCATAAGCCATACAACCTTGTTTGGTCATGTCTCCAGCATTCTTTCTTCTTCTGTTTGATACAAAGTACTCACTTGGAAAAGAAGCAGCTTCATGAAAAAGTATAATGCGTCATGCAGAAGCAACCATAACCTTTTGGACTTATTTTCAAAAATTAATTTACAGTTTTTGAAATAAAGAAAGAAAAATTGTAAAACGTCTTATTTCTAATCCAGATGTATTTTCACTTAAATATCTTTAATGAAAATTCGTTTCCTTCTGTAGGTATCCACCCAGGGGATACTTTTCCTCAAAATATGTGCCTGCATATTCAAAATCTGTCTCTGAAGAAAACCACCTTATTTCTCATTCCCAAACCAAGGCATTTTCTTAAAAATACAAGAACTAGCAGGCTTGCAAAAGCCCAAATTATACAGCCCCAAGAGCTATTTTTCAGTCACTGACTAGAGAACACTGTGATAAAGAAATCTTAGCCAAAGAAGAAAATAACCTCCATTTTTCCAATAAATTAAGATCTTCACAGGAATGTAAAATGAATCTTAAAGCAGAGCGTCTTGATGTTTCTTGCAGCAGGCCCTCTTTCAAGGACAAAGATGTAATTCAAAGATGAAAAAATGAATACCAGAAAAAGAAAAGTCTTTTCCTCTATGCTTATAAATATGGTGGTGACCTTACAGAGCCCCTTGAAGAGACAGCACTGACAACGCAGCCAGTGACATCCAACTTCCCTGCAGGGCTGCTGGCAGCTGCAGACTGGATTGTGAAAGATGAAAGAGAAGAAGGTCCCCCTGTATGGCATAGGGAACATTTAGGAGACCAAGTTTGAATTATGGTAGTGCACGTTTCAGCGAAGAACGTAAAACCTAAGGCAGGAGATGGGATAAAATGAAATAAAATAATGTCGCCCTGGAATTACTTGAGGAAAGCCAAGCATATACTTACTTCAGAAGTATTACTAAAAAGGCAAAGCTACAATGGAGGAACTGAATGCAAGTTTTATGACAGATGCATGTTATTAAGTCATTTTCTAGATATATTCTACTGCTAGCTAGATTATGTACTGTTAGTGAGTACATATTGATAAACTTAATAGGTAAGGCCAGGCAGACCATGTAAGGAACAAGGGACAGAACCATATGACAAGACATGCATTTGCCATTTTGATCTTTAATCTGCAAGGGTCCTTGTCCCTTGTTCAGTGTCCCTTCTTATCTTCACTGCTCCTGCTGTTTAATTGCTGTTATTAATTTCTTCATGGATTTGTGTATGGTCTAACACTGCCTGACTTGAGTTTATTGCACAGACATTAGCTAAGCAGGAGTTTTCGAGATTTTTTCCTAAGGCTGCCATCATCTGCAAATCCTTCAAGGTCTAAATTATAAAAGTTTGGCTGACCTCTGTATGAAAACAACATATTAGATCATTATAAAAAGAGCAAATGGAAAATTGCAAGCTTAATTCCTGAGATTTGTAGGTTAAAATCCAAAAGGGCCCTGAGGCAGGCTTCTCTGAACCCATCAGCCAGCAGCCCTACCCTGCCCTGCCCCGCTGAAAGCACACCAAATTCTTTGAGCAGTCATCTTTTAACAGGGATGTCAGAGGTCTAGGAAAGCATTCCTGTGGCATTGGGATGCAAAGGGATTTATCTCACATCTGAAGTCCTGCAGAGAGGCAGCAACCCTGCTCCTATCTGAGAGGCTGACAAGTGAGTTACAGCTGAAGGAGATGTGACAGGTGAGAGAGAATAAGCAGAGTGAATGCTTGTGCTGGAGATGAATCAACCCTCTTCCTCGAGGAGCAACTGCCTTTGGCTACCCAGAGCTAAAAGCTACAGTAATAAATTTTAAGGCCTGAAAAGATCATTACAGTCATCCAGCCCATCTGCCCACTCATCCAGGATGCTGAATTTCCTGAAGTCATTCATGCCTGCCCCTCCTGCTGCCACAGCTGAGGTCCTTTCCTCCTCTGCTCTTGGTTGGAGGCCCTTCCCAGTATGTCACTGCCATCACCGTCTGCCATGCCAGATGTCTGCAGTGCCCTCCCTGTGGCACCGCCTCTGGGCAGCAAGAGCAGCTAGAGCAAATATTTTCCCTGTAGCATTTCTGGCAAAGAGAGATTTTACATTCAGCTGTCCAGTGGTGCTGGCTCATGTCCTGCATCACAGCAGCAGCTCCAGCAGCAGCTTGGCCCATGTGGCTCCGGATCCATGCTCAAACATCTGTTATGGAAACTTTGGGCAACTGCGCAGGGAACCATGCTTTTGCAGCTCTCACTGCTGACCCAAACTGCAGATCTGGAGAGGGCCCCATCTGGTTTGTGTCTTGGCTTTCTTGGAAACCAAGAAACTTGGGCCTCACATCAGTTGAAGCACTTACAGTTATTGGAATAACAACATCCAGCCACCTGAGGAGCAGGCAGATAGAAGAACAACTCCATTGGGAGAAGCTGGGTTTTATGATGATGGTTCTCTGCTAGCCTCCATGACCTTAGAAAGAGGCCAGTGTTACATTGCAATGGAACCATATGGGCTAGAAATGGGAAAAAAAGACTAGGACAGACTTTGCCTGAAACATCCTGCCCAGCCCAGGGCATATCTCCATATTTGTTGAGATGGGTCACATCCATGTGGAGCCCATGAATGGAAGAATAATGTCAGGTCCCACTCTGCCTCATGAGCTTATGTGGACAGAGCTCCAAAAGGTAAAGGAATGGTCGAGTTCATTGAATATTTCCCTTTCTGGAGGAGCAGGCCATGACTCAACTGGGGCTGCAAGGCAATGCCCTGCCTTGGGAAGGTTGTGATGCATCAAGAAACAGCTAAGCAACCCCTCAGCAACCCTGGAAGGCATGCCCTGAGAAAGAACGGAAGGGGGGATACAGGCAGGAATCTCTTAACACATTCTTGTCCCCCCGCATTTGGCTCAGCCTGCTACAGCTGACCTTAACAAGAAGCCCGAGCTCCTCTCTTCACTCATGCTGGTGCAATTTGGGGGAAATAGGTGCAAATGTACTCTTCTCCTGTCAGCTCCTTGGAAACTGAAAGAGACAGTCACAGGTTGCCCTAAAAAGCAAATTCTAATTCCTAACAGTGTATGTCATGGTTTTTATGTGCTGTGCAATTTACAGGCTGGACAAGCGAGGCCAGCAGAGCCTAGTCTGTGGCCAAGCCTGGCAGTGAATCCATCAGCCATGGAAATGCCAAAGTGACAGGTTCACTTCATTAACTGGAGGCCCAGTGATTCTTGGGCACGTGTAAGAAACTGGAAGAGAAAAGGCTGTTCCAGGGTTGGGAAATGACCCTTTAGGATGGATGACCCTTTTGTATGGAGGACTAAAACAATGCCTGCACCAGCATTTGAGGGACCACACAAGCTTTGATCCCAAGTTCACCTGTGCATCGTTCCATCAAGACAAATGGTGACCTTCACAGGAACACAAACATCCTTTCCTTTAGGAGTGACTTCAGTTCCCCAAAGCACAGCATGTCATGCCTACATGAAGACATGTCCATTTCCCTCTCCTCGAACCAGCTGTACCCAAAGCCAAAGGCTCTTCAGAAAGCTACTGAAATGTGAGCAAAAATCTTAGATGCCTTCCTTGAGTTTCCTGTCAGGTTTATTTCTCCTTCCCTGCTTGCAATTGCTGCTTTCCAAGATCTTTTCCTGCATTTCTCCCTTTCTCACTGTCTTGTGAACATTCTTCTGGGCAGCTCACAAGCCCTCTCCACTGGATCCCCAATAGCTTTTGCCCATACCGAAAATTATGAGACTTTTTACTTTGCAGCAGCATTTTTTTTTTGCCTTAGGTGAGAATACAAGGACTTTCAGTCCCTTTGCCTCTTCATTCTGAAAACACTCCCCTAGGTAAACAAGCCCTAAGCCTAAGATGAGGAAAGTCCTCAGTTGTTGAAGTTGTTGAACGGCAATCACCATTTTCTGATGCTGTAAAACAAGAGTTAATCTGTGTTTCCACTGTGGAGAGCTGTTTGGAGCTCTTTTTTAAGGAAGGGAAAAAATTTCCTTTCATTCTTTGCCAGCAATTTCCATGCAAATAAAGTTTCCCAGCAAAAACTCGCTGCCCAAGAGAGAATATTTTCTCCAGAAAGTGAAAGATTTTCTGCGAACAATTGCAATATTTTATCCAAAAGTCTGAGAGGCTCATCCGAAATATTTCTCTCGTTGGCTGGAAACAAAGCGCTGCGGAGCGAGAGGGGACGGAAAGCCATCTGTAAACCCGAGCGGAGGGCTCAGCCGGTGGGGATACTCCCGACCAGGACCGGGGCAGGGCGGGGCGGCCGGCGAGCACCGGCCGGGACACAGCGCCCGGCCCGCCGTGGGGCTCGGTCGGGGCCCCAGCGCCGCCCCCGCGGCAGCTCCCAGGCGCAAGCGGGAACAATCGCCGCGTTGTCCTGCCGCGGCCGCCGGCCCGGCGGCTCCCGCGCCCCGGTCCCCGTGCCCTGAGGGGACAGCGCTGGCGGGGCCGCCCGGCTCCGCGCCCGCCGCCGCCGCTCAGTCTGGCCCCGGCGGGGGCGGCGGCGGCGGCGGGGCGGGAGGGGCGGAGGCGCGCAGGTAGCGCGGCGGCGCTGCGGCCCCGCGGCCACGCCGGGGCGCTCTTGCCACGGGCACGGCCAGCGCGCCTCCGCCGCGGCCGCGGCGCCCCCGCGCCGGCAGCGGCGGCAGCTGCCGGGACACACGGACACAGCGCCCACCTCCCCCGAGGGTCAGCGGGGCCCGGGCCCGAACGGGCCGCGGGGGCCCCGGGCAGCCGCTCAGGCGACGCGGCGGGCATGTGCCGGTAAACAATGACCATATTGTGAAATGGAAAACAGACTCCGGCTCCCTCCGAACCGCCCGCTCCCACCGGATGTGTTAAATAAAAACCGCTGGGGGAAAACAGCAGAAAGGCAAGAAAATCGGTTTCGGGCTGGGAAGGACGCGGGGCAGGAAACCCGCAAACACGCGGATTTGTGTGCCCTCAGCCCGGTAATCCTCGCACGGACTGCAACGGCGGCTGATGCCCTCAGAAAAAAAAAAAAAATCAACTTGGGGGGTTTGCGGTTGGATCTGTTGGGTTTCTGCCTTTTTTTTCCCTCTTAATATCGAAGCTTTTTTTTTTTTTTTTTTTTTTTTTTTGTCCCCTGCCCTGCTACTGAATAAAACAAGAGGAAACTTTCCCTGCTGCAGAGATCCAGATATCCCCGGTGAGCTGTACAAGCAGCCTGCCGGGACGGCTCGGCCGGGACCCGCCGCGGCTCCAGAGCTGCCGAGGCTGGGTGCGAGACCGGCGCCCAGCTCCTCTCCCGTTCTCTCCCCTAAAACGGCACCTTCCTGCCCGAACGTGTTGAAGTGCAGTGCCCTGGAATTTATGACACAAATGGGCTTTCCTCCCCCTCTCCCCCTCTTCGTCTGCTTAAAACCTCTACCGTCCCTTCCAACTGGATGCAAACTGGGAGCTTTAATAAACTTACTCTCCCCTTCCCCAGTCATAAACATATATCCCTCTCTGATTCCTCTCTTTAAAAAAAAAAAAAAAAAAAGGGAAAAAATAGAGGGGGGAGAGATATTTCCAATGGATTTAAGTAAGTGAATCATGTAATGAAATGCTTAGGGATTTGTTTAATGTGATTTTATATGAGCTGTGGACATTTCCAAAGCAAACAATAAGTTCAAGTACAACATGCACGGTTGTGTTACAAGTGTTACTCAGCTGGCTGGGAGATCTTCGGTGAGCAAACAGGCTAAATCTGGAGAGTAAACAACTTCAGAAAAATCTACAACTCCAGGTCACTGAAAACAGCCTTTTATTTGTTTTCCTTAGTGTCTAGTAAAATTTGATCCCTTTTTTTTTTGCAACACTGCTGTAAAATCAGCAGGGACGGGCATCACCAGCCCGTGGCTCTCCCCGGCCCAGATATGAAGCGCGTTGCCTGGGACCTGGTGCGCGGATGGGTGCGAGAGAACGGGTGCAGGTGAAGGAGGCTGCTGCTGGCCGGAGTGCCGTGGGCAGGATACCCCCGCGCAGCGCCAGTCGCTCCTATGGGGCTGTCACCCGGAAAGCGGGCTCTTGCGACAGCCTCCAAGTGGAGAAGCCCCACGACGGCCTCACAGTGGTCCTGCCCACGCGTGAGGGTGATTTAAGCTCCCTTCGTGAGGGGCTTCTGACCCTGGGCCGGAGGCGGACCAGACGGTGAGCATCGCCCAGAGGGCTTGAAGAGGGCACGTTCGTGGGGCCGAGCGGTTACAGCCGAACCTTGAGGGGCGCCAGAGCTGGCAAGAGAGTTGGGGGCTCTCCAGACACGGGCATCGTGCCACGGGCAGGTTGCCTTTCGCGAAATCCGCGGGGTGAGTGCCCCTAGGCCGTATGGTGCCACTAGCAGCTCCCCCACAACCCCACGGCAGGGCATTATGCCGGGTGTCTCCCGCTGGCTCCGGGCCGTGCTAGGGTCTTGGAAATGCAGGAAATGATGTAACTAAAATTCGAGGTACTTGGGGGTAATAGGGTTTGCTGTATTTAGCGCGGAGGTCCCGGGCGTTTCCCCGGGAAAGGAGGGAAACAACACGGTCAGACGCTAATGGTTATTGTCACCAGATCAGAAAACGAGTTGGGAACCAGGAGCGCCCAGTGCGGTGTTCCCAAGCCATCAACGTAGCCAAGGGGGACCGGACGGCAAATCTGAGCGGCGTGGCTGCAGCCCTCCCCCAGGGCGCTGCGGGTGGAGGTGCGGGGGCACCGGGCTGCAGGGCACACGAGCTGGCCGAGCCCCCTCGCCGGCTACAGGGATGGGGGGAGCCGGAAACCTCCCAATCGCGGCGCTCCGACTCGGAGATTGTTGTTGGTATTCACTTTAAAAAGAGGTTGAATGGGACTTTTTTCCTCCTTTTTTTCCTTTTTTTTTCTTTTTTTTTTTTTTCTTTTTTTTTTTTTTTTTTTTTTTTTTAAGCCAAAGCTTTGTTGTGCTAAACTAGTTGGACGAGTTAGGGTGTCGCTGCTCCCGATTGCTCTGGCCAATGGAACCCGATCCACCCTGCTGTGCGTAAGAGCGCAATTAAGGATTTAACCAAGCCTATGCTGCGCCCCAGCCAGCAGTCTGCCGGAGACAGACACCGCGCCGCAGCCTCCTCCCCCAGACATGTCTGCTTAGACCCGAGCAGCCCCGCCGCCAGCTCCAGCCCGCCGCCGGCTCCGAGCTATGACAGGAGTATTTGACAGAAGGGTCCCCAACATCAGATCCGGCGACTTCCAAGCTCCTTTCCAGACAACTGCAGCCATGCACCACCCGTCCCAGGAATCTCCCACTTTACCCGAGTCCTCCGCTACGGATTCCGACTACTACAGCCCGGCGGGGGGAGCCCCGCACGGCTACTGCTCGCCTACCTCGGCTTCCTACGGCAAAGCGCTCAACCCCTACCAGTACCAGTACCACGGCATGAACGGATCTGCCGGGAACTATCCTGCCAAAGCCTACGCAGACTACAGCTACGCCAGCCCCTACCACCAGTACAGCGGGGCTTACAACCGCGTCCAGAGCTCCGCCAGCCAGCCAGGTGAGGGCCGGGGGCCCGGGGTGTGCGGGAAGCTCCCGCGGCTTTGGGGAGGCTGGGGGAGCGCACCCCGGCAGATCCCTGACCCACGGAGCACGGGGAAGCGGCTTTCCCTGAGCCAGAAGGGAATCTAAAAATAAACAAATAAATATGGGGGGGGGGGAAAGAAAATTGGGAGAGGAAAAAAAAAGTGGAGACCTGGTTTACTGCTCTACTTCTTTTGACCAGCCCTCATGATCTAAACTACAAATTGCAGGACTAGTACTTTAGCGCTTCTGTCAGCTGCCCCCGGGCCCCCACGGCTACCTCCCTCCTCCTTCCCCCCGCAGGAAGAGGGAGAAAATAGCCGAGCCTTGTTGCGTGTCTCAAACTCAGGTTCGCGGTGTTGAAGAAAGTTTCCTTCCCCCTGTGCCGGAGGGGCGGGGGAGGAGACTGGGAGGGGGAGACCAGCAGTGGCGGGGCTGCGAAGCCGGGAGGGTTTTTCACCAGAAAGCGTCGCAGTTTTAGTGCTTTACCGCTCTGTAACTTGCTGTAGGGAGGAAAAAAAAAAAAAAAAAAAAAAAAAAAAAAGAAAAAAAAGAAAGAAAGAAAGAAAGAAGAAAGAAAGAAAGAAAGAAAGAAAGAAAGAAAGAAAGAAAGAAAGAAAGAAAGAAAGAAAGAAAGAAAAGTGGAAAAAAAAAAAAAAAAAAAAAAGAAAAGAAAAAGGTCAGGGAGGGAAAAAAAAAAAAACAACCCCGTGGTAAAGCCAGGCGGCTGGGGCTTGGCTGGGACGAATGCGGTCGCGGCGGCGCTTGGGGACACGCCGGCGGCGGCAGCGGGATGGCGCGGGTGTGCGGAGGAAGTGGTCGATGCCTTGGGTCCGACTCCGCTCCGGACAGAGCTCTTCCCAGCAGGGCCCCAACCATCTTCCCAGCGCCCGCGGCAGCCGCGCATGCCCTGCGCTCCCGCCCGCGCAGCGCTGCGCGCCCGGCAGGATGCCCGGGGCGGGCGTGGGAGGCGGAGGAGGAGGGCCGGGGGTGGCCGAGGCCGGTGTGGAGGGAACGGGTTCCCCGCCCGTCTCACCGCGGGGGGCCGGCGGAGGCTGCGCGGGGCCGCCGCCCGGCTGCGGGAGCCCCGGGGGGAGCCGCAGGGGCCCGTCGGGCCGGCGCCGCTGCCCGGCCCGGCCCGCGGGCGGGATGCCGCCCCGGCGGCGCAGGCTGCGCGGCGCGGAGCGGAGCCTGTCCCGAACTTAACGTCTGCGTCTCTCTCCCGCTCTTGCGCCCGTGCAGAGAAGGAGGTGGCGGAACCCGAGGTGCGGATGGTGAACGGAAAACCAAAGAAAGTGCGCAAACCCCGGACTATTTATTCCAGCTTTCAGCTGGCAGCGTTGCAGAGGAGGTTTCAGAAGACCCAGTACCTCGCCCTGCCCGAGCGGGCCGAGCTGGCAGCCTCCCTGGGACTCACGCAAACACAGGTACGGCGAGCGGCTCTGTTCGGCTCGGCCCGGCGGGTCCAGAACCTGGGCTCACCCCGGCGCGGCGGGAAGGGCTGGATCGGTCCCCGAGGAGGTGCGGGAGGGCGGTGGGGCGCCGCAGCCGCGAAGCACCGGCTTGCCCGGCGGACATTAATGGTGTCGCTTTCCCTCCCCACTCCCCCTTTCCTCTCTTCTCCTCTCCTCCCGCCCTGCTCCCAGGTGAAAATCTGGTTTCAGAATAAAAGATCCAAGATCAAGAAGATCATGAAAAACGGGGAGATGCCTCCGGAGCACAGCCCCAGCTCCAGCGACCCCATGGCCTGCAACTCTCCACAGTCACCTGCGGTTTGGGAACCTCAGGGCTCGTCCCGCTCCCTCAGCCACCATGCCCACGCACACGCTCACCCTCCAAACTCCAACCCGTCCCCTGCATCCAGCTACCTGGAGAGCTCCACTTCCTGGTACCCCGCTGCCAACTCCATCAACTCCCATCTCCAACCCCACGGCTCCCTACAGCACCCGTTAGCGCTGGCCTCTGGGACGATTTATTAGAGCCTGACCCTTATTATTTTATTAATTTTTTTTGTTGTTCCTTGGACTCCTGTGTTTTACTGTTAAGGAATAATAACGAAAGGAATGCATATGGGGAATTTTTAAAAGGGAAAAGAAACAAAAAAGATTAAAATGTGTAAAGCTTGTGCATGTAACTTATTGCATTTCAAAGGAAACCCTTTTTTATACAATACGGACGTTTTTTGGCTCAGCTGTGGACACTATCATTGGTGCCTTGAAATCTATGACCTCAACTTTTCCAGAGACTTTTTTCAATGTTATTTTAACCCTGTAAATAATTGTAGATAGAGGAATTTAACTGTATATTCTGAATAAAATAAAATTATTTCGACCAAGAGAAATGTTTCCAAATTACCCCTTCTTCTATTAATAAGAGGAAAAATATATAATACTAATTTGCTTTCAGAAAGAAAGTGAGGAAAGAGGATGGCAGCTGGGAGTTCACATTCTGTTCCAGTGCCGTGCAGTGCCACCACAGTCCAGGCGTGCTGGCAGGATCTGGCCCTTGCAGGTACCCACGGGTGAGCCGAGTGGCGGTGGTGCTCTCTCCCCGCTGGGAAAGGGGCTCTGGCAAGACCGCGTACATCTTATTGCACAGTGCTTTAAGCTGAAGGGAAAGCTGCCCATCCTGAGAAAGCGAATCTCTCGCCTTAAGCCGCCCTGAATCCTTTTCTGAGAGCAATTAGCGTCGAGAGCTGCACACTCCACAGCCCATCAGTCGCCCGTGTGCGCTCGGCTAATTATACAAATTACGTTTCCGTCAAAGGGAGCCACTAAATATGAGAAAAGAATAAAATGAGGGCTCCGCTCCCCTCGCTCCTGCTAAAAGCTTGCAGCGGCTTCGACTGAAGGAGGAACGTTTCAGAGGTACTTTTATTGGTTTTGTTTTATTTCTACACGATTTAGGGGAAAATCCTTGCGTCAGGGCAGTCGCTAGCGCTGCCCATTGCTGGAGGCACGGCTTGGGCGAGATGGCGGGAGTGCTGCCCACTGGCGCGGACCACTCGCACGGAGCGTGGGCTCTCTTCCAGTAGAGAGCGGGGCCCCCGCGGCGGCGCAAGTTCCCAAGGGGACCCACATCCTAGGGGGCAGTGGTAATTCACGGCCGTGTGGGATGCGGCGACAGCAGTGAACGTGCCAAAGGCGTCGCTGGAAGGATCCCCGAGATGAAAGATGCCCCTCTGGCAGCTGAGGCTGGCGGGGAGAGTGCTAGAAGGGGGGAAGGCGAGGCCTGAAAAGGGACACTCCTGCCCTGGGGCGCACTTACCTATCTCCAGTCTTCCTCCTCGCTGCCCTCCCCCTCCTTTTTTCTCCTTCCTCTCCTGCCTGCCATGCTTTGTGCGTGTGCATAAGTGTGTGTGGTTTGCGCAGTTTTCTCCTCAAAGAAAGAAGCCCGCGTTTGCTGTTTTGTAGCAGGTTTGGGGGTTGGCAAATGTCTTGCAGTACAATAGACCAGTTTGTTCAGTTGTGCTCCCTGCACGCCGGGGAGGGTGCGGGGTGCCGGAGGCAGGGCGGCGGGGGTCGCCGCCGGCTGCCCACCCCTGCCCGCTGCCGGAGAGCGGCCGCCCTGCCGCGGCGCCCCGCCGTTCCCCATCTCTTCCGCCGTTCGGGTGTCTGTCTCCTTCTCATTTAACTCGCAAGGTTTCAGGGATTCCCGCGACTCTGGGGCTGACGAAAAACTCGGCTTCATCTCTTCTGCTCACTTCCATCCTGTGCAAAAAAATTTTTAAAAACTTGACCCTTTCATTTTCTTCTGCTCTTTTCCTCCTTTCCCTCTAGACAAGCATTCAACCTGCAGTAAGAAATTCTCCCCTGCCGGAGGTCACTTCCCTTTGCAGAAAGGTTTGGACACAAGAGGTGGAAGTAAATTTCCCAGGTGGGTCCACCCACCCCTTTCTTTGAGGAGCTGCCGCGGGGCTGTTGGGTTACGGTAACCTGCCGGGGCCGGGGCGGCCCGGACGGACAGCGCACAAACAGCTCTGGGAAGGCGGAATGCCGGCAAGCAGCATACCGGGCAGAAATGGGAATTCACACCGCTGCCGCTGGACTAGGCATCATCGCTCGCCTCTCCAAGCCAGCCGAGTCAGCTCGGCTTGCTTTCCATGCTGGTACCCCTCCCTGCTTAATTTCTCCTCCTCCCAGAGCGCGTTGGTGTTGGGCAGGTCGGGAAAAGCCTGGCATCCCTCCCCTAGAGAGGATAAGAAATGCCCTTGCCGGGGCTCCCCGTCGCGGGTCCCCGACCTCGATGAACACTCAGAGTCTACGGCCGCCCGCCCCTCCGGGAGAGCCCCGGGCCGAGGAGGATGCTCCTGTCCCCTCTGTCCCCGCACACACAGGCAGGCACACCCCGGCGCCTCTTCCCGCCTGGGTACACCCCCTGGGCTCCGGCGGCGGCCGGAGGGAGCCGAGCTTGGCCAGGCCTCCCCCTTTGCTTCCCCAGGAAAAGGGATGGCATGAACTGTCCTTTGTGTGATGCTGGGTTTGGGCTCGGCGGATTGCTGGCTCGGGGCTTTCCCCGCCCCTCCCCCTCTTCCCCTCCCTTCTGTTTTCCTGGCGGCCACTTCCATGTGGAGCCGGGGCAGTTCGGGGAGCCGAGAGGAGCCACATTCCTGTGGGTGCCGAGCGGCTCCAGGGCTGAGCCACAGGGCCTGACGCGCACACACACACACACACAGGCGCGCAGGCACACACGCACAGAGCAGCCTACAGGCCCCGCTTCCCCCGATCGAGAGCTCCTGACACTGCCTGCCCCCCATGGGGCTCTCACACCCACAGCATATCCCCACCAGCTAGCCCCCGGCTGGGACGCACACCTACATCACCCACACCCAGACACGCACAGTGCCCGCCGTCCCCAGCTACGGTCGCGGGAGGAGCACTTTCTGCTTCCCCCGAGTCCCCCGCTCCTGCCCGGGCATCTGCCCACACCGCCCGCGGGCAGAGCCTTCAGCCGGGAAGTGCTGTCTCGTCGCCGAGAGCCTCGGTTTCCCTCCCGCTCCTTCCCGGGGAAAGAAAAGACACCCCCTCCAACCTGTCACCGCGGCATGGCAGCCCGTTTGTCAGGCGTTCCTGTCGCCCTTACTCCCCTTGGTCTCCCCCGTGCATTCGCTCCCCCGCGGCCGCGCTGCCTGCGCGGGCCTCCGCGCTCTGCCCGTTCCACCGCCGGCAGCGCTGTGTCCCCAGAGTGCATCCCACATGTGGCATCAGTTAAAGACTTTTGCCACGCAATTTTGCGACTGACAGATTTTAGGTGTTTCGGTTGTGGATTAAGGAAAGGAGATCTATTGCCTCAGGAAAATCGGGGCCGGGGGGGGGGGGGGGGTGTGGGAACCCCCTCTTCTTGCTTTCAGCCATTTAAGCGATTGCTTGCAGTAACTCAATAACCTGTTTTATAGGTCAGATAAGAGCCGTGAAAATAGGAAACGCGAAGTTTATATTAAGCCTCTCTTTCTCTTTTTTTAGGGAGAATCTGTGTTGCATCAGTTAAATAGTTCTCTTTGTTCGGTGGTGTGTCTATTTATACGCGATTCAGGGAGGATGATAAACAATAGTTTATCTGCCTGGAATACAGACCTGATAAATCCCGCCACGCACCCACACCCCAGCTGTCTGTGAGAGTACCTTCCACTGACACGACCTTCTAAGCCGCGGGTAAAACTCACGGCTCCCTCACCTCCTTAATCACCTTCAGGTGAGGGCCCAGAGTGCCGGCCTCAGCCAGAACCTGCGACGGATTGGGCATTTGGCGAAGAAGAGCTTGGGGGTGACTTCTCGCTCCTCTCCTGCTGCCGCCTGCCCCTCGGCACTCCCGGAGAGGCTGTCTGAACCTCAGCCTGGGTTTTGCAGGATGGCTCAGCCAGCCTCTCCGGGCCCGATGGTGACCCGGCTTCGTGCTCTGCAGCGGCATCATCTGCCTGGTTGCGGAGCTGGCCCTCCATTCCAGGAGATCTTTACGGACTCATCGATGCACACCGTATAATGCGTTTTATAGGGTTTTCGCCTCGCGCTATCTACTGAGCTTTCTTTTATTCTCCTGGCTTTTACTAATCCTCATGGAGAAAAGGGCGCAGAGTAAGACTGCGGGCTGTCAGGAGCGGCTGCGGTCGGGAGAGGCCAACAAGGGCCGGGGCGGCAGCTCTCCTGCCCATGGGGCCGGCCCCGGACTCCCTCTTCTCATCTGGACCCTGCGGAGACTAACCGGAGATCAAGTGGTCCGGCGGCAACCGCGCTTTGATGATTTAGGTCATTAAAAAATGAAGCGGGTTTGTGTATTTCGTGTCCAGCGTTAATAAAAGTTAATCAGGAGTCGAAAGCCAACTAGCCCAGTGAGTTAACCTCGCTAGCTGCAGGTAGTCCTGTTAGCGAGGCTCTTTTGATTAATTAATTACAACTGAGTCGGTTCTGTGATAATTTCCCTAAGGACCCCTGAGGACCGATCCAGCGGGAGCGCAAAAGGCCGCCGGCTCCACAGCCTGCCGCGGAGAATGCCCGGCGCTGGCATCCCGCACCCCGCGCTCTCCTCTGCCCGGTTCCGAAGCTCCCGAGGCTCCTTGCCCGAAAGTGACATTCAGTCACCTGAGAGGAGGCACAAGACAATGGCGAGGCCTCTTTTGGGGATGGGTGGGAAGCTCGGGGATGCTTCGGGTGCCGGGGAGAGGCTGCCGGGAAGAGCCGAGCTGACAGGCGGACTGATGCAAGGCGGGAGCCGAACCAGCAGTCCCTGACTGCACATCAGGCTCGCAGTCGTTGAGATTTGGACACGTAACGCTGCAGACCAGTGATTTGCTATTTTCTTAATTCCCGCTCTTCTCATTCCCTATGAATCAAACAGTCTTTTGTCCTTCAGAGTTTGATTTGATCGCTACTGTTCACATTTCACTTTTGTATTTTTCCCTCCCTATACCATTACTCATTGAGTGCCCCGTGAAATTACAATCGTACATTTTCAACTCAGCAACCCATTTGCAGTGCAAAAATAGGGTCTAAATAATGGCTGAATTAGCCCTACTGGACAGTTTCAGATGTAACACTCTGTAATAATTATATTGCAGGCTGGATTAGGATGCTATTATCATAATCTGGACGTTTACAATTATCTGTAATTTGCAAAGATGCGCCAGGTCTTGATTACAGCAGGTTTTTTTTATCAAGCTAACCATCACTAAACAGTGACAGTAATAACAGCTAATTTTGCTGGCAATATAAGAGGTGCTGGGGTGTGCAAACAATTTCACACCTGGATGTGCTCACTCAACCAAGAATATAGAGAAAGAGCTTCTGCCCTGAGACTCAGAAAAATATTCTCCACTGCTTCTGTTCAGTACAGATTTCTAGACCCCGAACCTTGCTTAGCAGATTTTCAGAGGGGTAAGTTTTGGGGCTCGCTTGGCTTTGGGGTTGGCTTGTGGCTGCTCTGCGCCTTGCCCGTCGAGGCACGCTCCGTATTTGCTCCCCCACATTCGCGGTCATTCTCGCGCAGGTGGTTTACCTCCCCGCCCGGACCCCGACAGATAAGCGCCCCCTTTCCCCCGATGCTGCCGGGGGCGGCGGGGATGCGGCGGGAGCCCCGACGGGACGGGCTGCCGGAGGGGCTGCGCGGGACTCGGCGGCCGGCGGAGAAACCGTGCGAAGCCCGGGCCAGCCCCGTCCGCCCGTGCCCGCAGCGGGGCGGCGGCAGCGCGCCTTTCCGCAGCTCTCCGCGGCCCCGGGGCGGTGGAGCCCGGCGGCGGGCGGCCGGCCGGCGGCGGAGCCGGCGCTGGCAGCCCGGCGGCGGCAGGTTTGGTGCTGGCGTGGGGAGCTGCCGCTGCTCCATCCATAGATGACGCTGTTTCACGAGTCTCCCGGGGCGGTTGCCGCGCGAGTGGGAGCCGCTGCTGCCATTCACTCCCACCCCGCTCCCGGGAAGGCCTACCTTTCCCACCTTCTCCCACGCCACTAAGCTAATGGGGCTTTTATTATTATTGTTATCGTTTATTTGCTCGCTTGCTTTCTTGTTGTCTGGGCTTTTTCTGAGCCTATTTGAGGAATCACTCGCGGGGGAGGAGGGCACGACGCAGCCAGAGGCTTTCCGCGCCGGCACCCACGCGCGGCGTGCAGGGGAGGACGAGCCCCCCGCAAGCCCACGAGAGGCAGCGAGCCCCCCGCAAGCCCACGAGAGGCAGCGAGCCCCCCGCTGCCCCGCGCCCGGGCCCGCCAGCGCGGAGGCGGACCGCCCGCCGCCGACCCCGCTGGGCGCATGCAGCGAAAGGGTTAAAGCGCCTGCGGGGGCCGTGGGGGCCGGGACCCGCCGGGCCGGGCTCCCCGGGCTGCGGGACTCGCTCACCCGGCATCCGCCGCCCTTCTGCGAGGCGAGGGGGAGCCCGCACAGGGCCCGGCGTGGGGGGGAAGGGGGGGGTAAAGCGGGGTTTTCTGAAAGATGCACACAATGCTGTTGGTTTAAATGTATGGTAGCTTTCTCTCCAGTGTCATTTGAATAATTCAGTGAGCCCCACTACCAGCTGTACTTCTGAAGCCTCTTCCATTCTTTTCAGCATTATAATTTTGGTTAATTTTCAATTTTAGGCCCTACGTCTCTGCAATTTGTGTATGAATAACAGAATAATTTTCCTCTTTTGTTTCGCCTTTCCTGTTCCTGAATCTAAATAAAGATGGCTTTTTAGTATTAAAAGTGGAAGAAAATTACAGGTAATTATCTTTGACGGTAAAAACGCTGTAATCAGCGGGCTACATGAAAAATTACTCTAATTATGGCTGCATTTAAGAGAATGGAAAAAAACCTTCTTGTGGATAAAAACCTTAAATTGTCCCCAATGTCTGCTTCAAATTGGATGGCACTGCAGCTGGAGGCTTTGTTCAGAATTGATCCTGGGGAGCTCTGAACCCAAAGTTTCACAGTGGGAAGGGGAAAAAAAGAAAAGAAAACATTTTTCCTAATGTAACAATACGAATGGTAGAAAATGACAAGACTGATCGGTTTTAAAGCACTCTGAAGACTGACTGAGCGTGGAAGTTGCTCAAAAAAAAAAAAAACCAAACCAAAAAACACCCCCCAAAAAACTGGTATATTGGTAAGTAGTCTTTGCTTTGTGTCTAATTATAGTGACTGTCCTTTTGCACGACTGTATGTAGCTGTCATTATATGGAGCACTCTGAGGATCTCTATTGACTTCTGATAAATGGCTCAGTGGTTTCAAGGTTCATAATTTGAAGGATGCCCAGGTCTCTAGCCATTAATTCTCGCAGTATGGGGCACCCAGCTTGGATGAGGAAAAGGCTTTTCATTGTCAGTTGTTGCTGTGCTTTCCACAAGCCAGTGCGGCTGAAGCTGGCTGGACAGCGTGTTGTGTGCCTGGGCACCTCTCAGGGCTTTGCAAAACATTCCTCAGCTTGCATTGTCTGCTCTTTGAAACAAAGGAGGGCGCCTCCTTTCTTAATAATTTGGAGTCTCCAACCTTTGGGAAGAAAGACAGGGCTCTGAGCTTTGCCTCGGCGAGAAAGCTCAGCTAAGCAGCGGAGCAGTAAAATCGCAGCAGAAATGGCCGGGTGATTAGGAACTTCGTCTAGGCGTATCTTTGTGGACTCGGTACCTCCTGCCTTTAAGTCGTAGCCTTAAAACCAACTACACCACCAGCTACCCCACCCCACTTAATCTTTTCTTTCTTTGCTTGCAGATATATGCTTTGGTAGGGGTGTCTGTGCACTCAGGCAAGCTGGGCACAAGGATCCCTCTGCCCGGACTGATCTGGGGGGCAAGTCGGGGCAGGTGGGGATCTGCTAACGTGAAGAGAAATAGGAGCCAGGCGGGCGTTTTGTGGCTTTTACTCTATATATGAAAGAAGACAAAAACATACAAAGTATATGTACAACTAAAATTCAACAATATATACAGAAAGGTTGCTCGGGGAAAGGTCCCTCTCGCTCAGTGGTTGAGGCTGCTGCCGGGCAGCGCTGAACCTTCCTTCCCCAGCCCGCGGCGGCGGGTCTGGCCGCGAATCCCTCGCTCTGTCTTTACTGCTCGTCTCCGGGAGACTGTCCGGCTGTGTGCGGGTGCGGGTCTGTGCGGATGAGAGGGCTCTTCGAGTGAGAGACTGTGGTTTCTTCTGAGCCGCAGCCCATTACATTTTGAGAAAGCATGCAGATTTTGCTTCGTGGTAATGTTCCAATCTTACAGTATATTTGCATTTTTTCAACCAGTTCTCCTTCCCCACCCGCCAGATTTAATTTTTAAAAAATCACTTCTGTCTTTTAATCCTTTCCCCAGTTTGGATTTGGTGAATAAAAATGAAGGAGCTTTGACTAGTCTCTCTTTCATCATGTAATGTCCTTAGCTCATTAAACAAGTAAAAACGGCTGCCATGGTAGATTCAGGTTCTTGTGGGCAAAGTCTGTAAAAAGTTTGTTTTGACGTATACTCCACAGAGAAAGAGGCTGGTGCCTTGGAGTCCAAAGGAAAATATCCTAAAGAGAAGTGTCTTCTGTGCGCCAGAATGAAAATTGTGTCTTTCTGTTCAAGATCAATCGCTGAGGTTACTTAAAAAAAAATAAAATAAAGCCACTCTGTCTCTTTGCCGCATCTACAAGTTCACACAGAGCCTGTTTGCTGGCACGGCTTGGCAAAGCAGGGGAACTTCTTGCCATGTCGAGACGAGGCGTTCTTAGGAGATTATTTCTCTTGGACAATTCACATCATTTGTGGTCTCTGCATTGTGTCTTGATGTGGAGAAGAATACCAGTGAGAATAGCCAGGCATGTAGCTGTTTGGAGGCATATTGACTCCCTTGGCAGAGGCTGAAACGTCCCAGACTGGAGGCAGAGCTGGAGAGCGAGGGGAGAGGGCAGCGGAGCCGGGCAGAGGGTCGCTCTCGTGGGGGTTACTGCCCTGCTTCAGCAGCTTCTTGAATTTGGAGCGCTTGTTCTGAAACCAGATCTTCACCTGTAAACCGAAACGCATTAGATATTAGGCTGCCGTCAGCGCCCAAGGCACAGCAGGGAAGACCCTGGGGGCCGGGGGTCTAATCTGGAGAAAGTCTTGAGGGCACACGCCAGTCGGGTGTGGAGCTGGAGGTGGGGAGAGGGGAAGGAGGGGTAGCTACGGCTGCTCTCGGGCTTTGGATGCAGCTGGAGAGAACGGGGGAGGCAGAGCAGAGCTGGAAAGCGAGAGGGATGCAGGTTTTAACCTGGGACGTTGTTTTCCCCGAGCAGGCCAGATTGTTGTTTCCCTGAGTAGACCACATGCTCTGAGGTCTCCTGTTTTAGCGCTCCATTCAGAATTTTGGAGGCCATTTGGTCGTTCGGGCAAATTGTTGTCGAACATGGGCAATCATATGATTTTGTGCCAGGCCACAAGAACCAATAGAGAAAGGGCATCTTACAAAGAAATTGTGCTTCTGAAATCCTCACGATCAGATCAAGCAGTCCATGTTGATGTGGCAGGGGAGGAGGCATAATGGAAACAGGATTGCGGCTTTATAGTAAAATGGATTATTAAAGAAAGAATGTTTTTATTTTCTCAGTGAGTATTAGTATATCAACATTGCTTTGGGTCTCATCCTGCTACTAACCCAGCAGAACTCCCGAAGAGGGAGCCTGCACTCGATAAGGTGTGCAAGGATCAGGCCCATTGCCAGATCAGAATTATTATAGCAATTATATATAGGTAAGACATGTATACAGAATGTATTTTTTTAAATTAATCAAAAATAGAAAAAAATTCCCCCATGCATGTTTGACCTCTCAAACTTTGCAATCGTAATGTTAATGGATAAGCAGGGGCTCTTCTCTAACTGCAAGATCAGGATCGGGCCCCTAAAAAAATCTATGCATGCGAGACAACAGTGAGACAGAGCGTGCATGCTGAGGATACGAAAATCCCATTTGAAAAATCATCAGGCCCATTCCCATCATTAATGTTCGCTGAGTATTTAAAAATCGCTGTCTGGAAGAGACTGTTACCAATGACATTGATAAAATCCTGAAGTTATTTGCTAGGCTCATAGATTCAAATGATAACATTTTGCCCGGACTGATCCCATCTATCCATGCACTTCTCCACAAACCCCAGCCTGGTAAGCCTGTAATGCCTCATATGTCTTTCAAGCTTAAATTAGCAGAATGGCACAGCTACTCCAACCACACTTAACTATGGCTTAACCTGCCATAATTTTGTACACGGCTGTCTTTGATCTTCAGATCTATTATCACCTTCCGTACATTTTGCCCAAGGCTAACCACTGCATTTGCGTTAGTCATCCAGGGCGAATTAACTATTGATTTAACAGGTATTTCCTAACGCGCTCCTGCTTCCCCTCTACCTATATGCGTTGCAACGAGGCAGCTTTGCTTTTAGCACTACCTCAGGCCCAGCGATTCCTTGCCTTTGTTTTGTTCTCCTTTTCACAGCTGGGCAATTGCATCTCGGTGCTGGAATTATCCGAAAATATAGGCAAATTTAAAACGTTATGTGTGGCATCAAAAGGGAGGGCTTGCTCGCAGACGGCTTAGGGAAGGGCGCTTTCAGCTCTTTCTGCGGCAGCCCGATCTCTGCCGCGCATTAGGTAAGTCCTAGCGTAGAGAGATGGGAACCGTGCGCGTTCTCTTTTCTACCGTTCCCGACAGAGGCCAAAATGTTTAGGGAGCATCATACTTTGCTTGGCCTTTGTTGCTTGAGCAGGATTTCAGTGATTTGGAATTCCCAGTAATTACCTGTGTCTGGGTAAGTCCTAATGAAGCTGCCAGTTCAGCTCTCTCTGGAAGTGCCAGGTACTGTGTCTGCTGAAAGCGATGATTTAGAGCCTGGAGTTGTAGACTAGAGTAAATGGTTCGAGGCTTCCGAATCTTTTTCCCTTTTCCATTAAATCTGATTTCACCGTTTTCAATCACTGTGGTTTTTTGCTGATCTGCAAGCAAAACAACACAGCTGAAACATCACTCTCCTTAGCTATTAAACGTGGGTATTTTGGCTGCCACGGCTCCTAAAAACGCCAAAGCCTGTCCCGACGCCTGTTTAACCCCACGGCGCAGGCACAGGCTGCCGCTTGGGAGCTACCGGGAGAAAAAACAGCTGTCCGGGCATAGTGGGCACGCTCTCCTTCTTCCCGGGAAGGAAAAATATGAAAACATTTTTTTAAATTTAAAGTGCAGCGCTGGCTTTGCGAAGGTATGCCTCGTTCCAGGGCCATGCAGGTTTTACTCGGCTAATTGACTTCGCGTCGCCAGTTTGGTGGTCAGTGAATCACCAGTCCGAGACTTTTAACAATGCTCCCCCCCTCGCCCCCCGCACCCCTCCCGTGCCCCTCTGGATGGATATGTACGTCTCCCTGCAAAAAAAAAAATGAAACACATAAATCAGACGGCCCCCGAGCGGAATGCGACCCGCTCGCCTGGAAACTTTCACTCCTCAGGTGTTAGCAGGAATTTTGCCTAAAGCCGGTCCCGCCGTAACAAAGGAGCACCGAGTGCAGCCCCTTGCCGCCGGCCGCGGGGCGAGCGGGGAAGGCGCCGGTGCGCAGCGCCGCGGTTCCGCCAGCAGCCGCCGTTGGCGCGGAGGGAGCGCGGCGGCCCCGCTGCCGGTACCGCAGCAGTAGGCCCGCGGAGGGGCCGCGGAAACAGGCAACCCCCCACCTTTCCTCCCCGCCGTCCCGCGCACCCAGGGCTGGCGCCTGCCTCGGCGGGAGCGGGGGGCACGGCGGGGGTCGTTATGCAGGTGCCCGGAGGGGGGACCGGGAAGAGGCCCGGGGATGGAGGGAGCGTGGGGAGAAGCTGGCAGCGGGTTCGGGAAGCGGTGCCGGCTCACCTGCATCGTCCGCCCGCGTCTGGCTGGCCGAGCTGCTGTTGTGGTAGGACTGGAGGTAAGGGCTGTGCTGCGAGTGGCTCACGTAGGGGTAGGCGGCCAGCGAGCGGTGGTTGTAGGAGCCGGCGCTGCCGGAGTAGGGCGAGCTGTGGTGGTGATGCTGGTGGTGCGGGTGCGAGCCGGCGGCGGAGTGCAGGCAGTGCAGCGGGTAGTGGGCTCCGGCCATTGCCGGCGAGCTCTGCTGGGAGTGGGGCGGCGGCGGCGGCTGCGGCGGCGGCGGCTGCTGTTGCCCGAACTCCATGAAGGCGGATTTGGAGGAGTCTTGCGCGTCCAGCCCGTCAGCCATCGTAGTCATGGTCATCATCAAAGTTTGGGAGGGAGAGCGCGGTGCTCCCCGGCTCGCCCCCCGCGCTCTGCCTCCTCTCTGCCCAGCCACCGCCGCTCCCCTTACCCGCCGCGGCACCGCTGGAGAGGCGGCGGTGATTTAATTTAATTTCTTTTCTTTTTTTTTTTTTTTTTTTTTTCTTTTCCGCCTTTTTTTTTTTCCTTCCCCCCCTCCTCTCCAAGGAGCCGTTGTGCGAGGGGCCTCGTTCACTGAGGGAGGGGAGGAAGGGGAGGGCGGTGTGCGGGGTGTGTGAAGGGGGAGGGCGGGCTACTCCCGCCGCTTTTTTGCGCCGCTCTTTTCCTTCATCCCCCCGGCGCGTGGGGTGGGTGTTGTTTTTTTTTTTTTCTGTTTTTTTTTTTTTTTTCTTTCCTGGGGGGGCGACGTGGAGGGTGGGGGCAGTTTAAGGTGGGAGCCGGGAAAGTTGGGGCTCCGGCGCTCCGACTTGAAGGGCAGGGACGCGCGCGAGTCGAATGGTTCGTCTCCGGAGGGCAGCGCCTTCCTCATTGGTCACTCGGCCCCCTGACGTCATAGCAGGCAGCGCGCGCGGTGCCCGCGCCCGCCCCCCTTGCCCCCCCTCCACACCCGCGCGCTTTGCGCGCCCCGCGCGCGGGTGGGGAAAAGGGGAGCGTCTGTCCCCATCCCCCCTCACCCCTTTCCCCCAAATCACGCATTCCCCCACCACTCGACCCCCTCCATCCCCCTCCCCCCCGCCTCCTTGCGCGGTATTTTCGCTGCGGCGAAGCGACGCGCAGCGCATTTTCCCCCGCTGAACGCAGCAGCAGCAGCAGCAGCTCCCGTAATGGCTTTCAAATATATGCAAATGGCTACGTGCGGTTGGCGGTTTTGGCAAAAAGCTTGATTAGGATATAAACGACCCAAGGAAAAAAAAAAGTGCCTGCGCCCTAAATTTGTCTTTAGATTACAATTCCAGTTGATTTTATTTTATTGTCAACATTGTTAATGATAAAAATAGAGTCGTTTTACAGTTATTTTTACTTTCTGGAAGGAGGCAATTAGACTTCTAATCAGGAATACACAAAAATCTCCCATGATTAACTGCAGTACTTTGTTCAAATTGCTGCTATAAAATTCAGAACAATTTGCCTGTAATGATTATGGACTGGGTTTATTTTGGGAGGTGGAATAAAAGTGGATATAGCATAAATTATCCTCTAATTATACACCAGTGTCGCCTCAATTATCCTCTTATCAAAATGGTTGTCTAACTGCCGCATTTAGTTTCAATTCTCTCCTTTTTTCTATAAAAAGAACTTCATACCTTGTTATTATTAATCCATTTATTATTTGCAAGGGGATTTATATCCGAACATCCAGGTGGTATTACCACTTCTCTTTCAAAGATGGACTAGGGAAAGACACTAAGTTTGATCCAGCATCGCGGAGGATCTCTCTCTCTCCTCTCTCCTCTCTCTCCCCCCTCTCTCTCACCCCCTCTCTCTCTTTTTTTCCCCCCTTTCCCTCGCTTAAATCTCCTCGCGTCCAGCTAAGCATGAACTCCAGAGACAGACCCCACCGGAGAGGACTGAGGTAGGAAGGACCCTGCGGAATTCGCTAAGCCTAAAGAAATCCGAAAGTTGCTCTAGATGGGGAAAGGGGTTGGAGGCTTCGGGCTTTGAAAACCAACACCGGCACCAGCAGCCGCTGCTTCCAAAACCTCGCGCAGCCCAGAGACGTCCCCAGACCGATCCCAGGTCTTGACACTGCCTCTCACTGCGACATTCCCTGAGGACTGGTTTTCAGATTCTGCAGATGTTTTTATATATATATATATATATATATAATTTTTTTTTTACGCGTCGCTTGTGGAAATACTTAGAGGGGTTTCATTTTTCTTTCTGTTTTTTTTTTTCTCTTTTTAATTTCTTCCTTTATTTTGGAGTTGTGCTTTCCCACAGCCCGATCATTAGCTCTGGGAAGCCGAAGGATGAGAGACCCCTCTTCGCATACCGTTGGGGGGGGGGGGAAGAGGGGGAAGGAGGATGCCAAGTGATGCTGTATCGGTGGAAGGGCATAACCCGTAGTCTCTCGGCGCTTGTAGTTCATATGGTTTGTTTCAGGGGGCCATGGGGAGGGATGTCTTTTTTTCCTGTGTGGCTGGGATGTTCTGAGCCCCCTTAGCCACCCTCTCATCGTTGTTTCACTTCTTGAGCCCTTGGAGTCGGTTCAGTAACTCTGAATGCAGTTGTAAGTGTCTTGCCTTGTTCTCTGGCTTTTAACAAGGGTTCCACTTTAACACGCGAAAGGGTAACCCGATCCAGGCGTTTACAAATCCACAATGAATAAAAATATAGAGAAAAGGGGAAGAGAAAGGAAAGAATTCCTACTGAGACTCTTTATTCATAGGTGTAGGTAATGTACTCAACAGGAACAGGTACATTTGGCAGTTTTATTGCTTTATACCCTCCAGCTTGCTGTTAACATCATGAAGGCGTTTTTTTCGCAGGTGCACATGCTAGCATTTTCTCCAGCAGCAAGAGCATGCATAACAAAAGATGTCAGAAAATAGGCTGGGGAGTGTTTGCAACACGTTGTTTTCTTGTTTCGAAATAATTCTTGCCGCATAATGGATGCTAACCCCGGAATGGGGGAAAGTTGGGCAGAAGAGGAGACCGCTTTGAAATAATACCAATATGCCGCCTTGGCGGAGAGAATAAGGCGTCTGAGTCAGACAAAAAGGAGAAGAAGAAAAGACAGGGAGAATCTGCAGGAACTGCTTCCTGCGATAGACAGCAAACGGAGTTGCATATGTAACTCTCGTTCAGCCTAGCTGACGGACGAGATGCGGTGGGGCGAGCGGGACAAGCAGCGGCTCCGGACGTGGGCCGGGGGGAGCGGCGGCGCCGCGGGGATGCGGAGCCCCCGCCGAGCCGTCAGTGGGCGCCGGCCGGAGGGAAGAGCTGGAAACCCGGCGCTGCTCTTCCCCCGCGGTGCTCAGACATCCTCGTCTGTCGTCAAGACAGTTGACTCCGTCCAACCTCACAACGATAATTTTCCTCAAATTTATTAGGCCCACCGGGGGTCGCGGGGGGCGTGGGGGGGTGGAGTGGGGAGCAATAGGGACCCGAGCCGTGCCCTGGTAGAAGCGGCAATTGCAGGGATATTTCTTTCCCGAGGCTCAGGCAGATCCCGGGCCCGCGCTCTGGAGGTGGATGCCAGGGCACCCGGGAGGTCCCTGCCCGATGGGGAGACTGCGTTGCCGGGCACCGGTCCTTCCTGGCTCCCATTTGAGTGCAGCCGAGCTCCGCCATCGGCCTCTTTCTGGAGAAATTAGACCCGAATCAATAGCTCTGGACGCATCAGAACAGTGGAGTGCCCATTTCCCAGGGTGGGTGACTCGTGCCCGTCCCCACCCCTCCTAGTCCCCTTGCCCTGAAGTGCCTCCGAAAGTGAGCAGGCAGAAGTCACGAGTGAGGAGCGGGAGCCCACGAGGGGGGCTGCCTTACCTCAACTGAGCTTACCGGGAGCTGCACGGGGCCGGACGGGCCAGGAGCCTAGCTGGATCGGGCACAGTGCCAGTTGGGGGAGGCTGGGGACTGTCCTGAGGCGGGAGCCCCTGCACGGCCTCCTGTGAACACACGTCCGTCCCTGGGAAAAGGCAAGAAGGAATTAACCATATGCGACCCACCTTCCTTCCTTCCCCGCTCTTTCCGCGGCCAAGCTCGAGCTCCCGGAGGTCTGGGTTGCAGCCCTGGTCGGGAACGATGGGGATACGCCCTGTCCACTCTTCTGCACTCTATTCCCTCTGGACCGCGGGTACCACCGGGCCCTACCCGCGCATCCCTGGCCCGGCCTTCCCCTCACCCCGCGGTGTAATATTCCCAGAGAATACTCTCCGCAAGTCATCCTGGCTCGTTTGGAGAGCAAGGAGACCTTTGCATCCCGAGCGGGATTAGGGCCAGCATCTCTCCACGCCCGGGCTGGCTGAGAGCCGCGGGGGCAACGCTACGCTCCCTTTCCCTCTCCCCCGCCGTCCTCCCCTGCTCCGCTGACGGGCGGAAAGCGTGGCACCACGCACTGGGCTCCCTGTGCCCCAGGACTGGGTGACTTCGTGCGACCGGTCTTCGGTGTCACCTTAAACCGCGTCGCTTTAATGATGTTTGTGGGTAACATTTTCAAAGGGCCAAAGCGTGTTTGTGTGGTTTAAGGTCACATTTGTGAGTCGAAAGATGTCACATAACAGACACAACAGTTAGAAGGAGCTGACAAACAACAGGAAACGGGGTTCTATTTTTAGGGTGTAATAGGAAGTTAATGTAAGCGGTCAGAAGCTTCCTATATGCCTCCGAGCACCTTCTGTTCCATTCATTCATTCATCCATTCATTCATTCATGCGTTCAACAATAACAACAGGGGAAAACAAACATTCCCGTTCCGTTTCTCATCCCATCCTTGCCGGGAAGTCCTGCTGAGGCGTTTGCAAGGGTGGGCTCTGCAAGCGAAGTCCCTCTTTCGGGCGGTTTATCTTGTTTTTTGTTTCATGGGGAGGGGTGCGATAGCTGACGGAGTTTCCCAGGCGAGGTTCCTCCAAAAGGACTGTGCAGGGGCTGAGGGCTGCGCTCTGGGATTACATATCCCCTCTTCCCAATTGACACCAGAGTCCGGGAGAGTGCTTTCTGTCTCACACCGGTCAGAGAAGCTGGGAAGGTCCCAGATAAACTTATTTCAGGAATTACGTTGGTTCGTAGTTTTTTGCGCGAGAAGTCCATGTACCCGCGTGAAGTAGATCATGCAATAGGATTTAAGTGGCAGAGAAATGCTGGGTGGGGCGGGGGGGACGGGAGGGAGGGGAAAAGACAAAGATTAGATTAGTGAGGGATCTCCTGTTTTTTTAGCAACAGTACGGAATCCACAAAGCATTCGAAAGGTGCACGGGGGAGAGTGGAGGTCTCCGGCAGAATAGTATGTGGAAAATCTCGAGAGAAGCGGAAAGCCAGAAAATATTCCCGCTGGCAGCGATCCGCTCCAGATGCGTTTTTGCGGAGAGGCTCCCTCCGCGGATGCACGGGACTTTCCCCGCAGGAGCGCGGCTGTGGCGGCCGCCAAACGCGCGCCCCCGCCCCGCGCGGCCGGCGCTCCGCGGGTGTCCGCGGCCGCACGATGCTGATGTGCGAAGCAGCTGCCCGGTACGGCTCGGGAGCCGCTGTCCTGCCCTGGCAGCGCAGCTTTGCCCATTTTATTTACAGTTCCCAGAAGCTCAGCAAAATATCCCTCCTTGCATCTGCCGATGATATTTTTTTCTCCCAGTCTCTCAAGCCTGTTTACCCCAAAACACACGTCCTCCTCTCCTTCTGCTAGTATGTCATATTGCCATCGTCCAAATAGATGAACGGTGAGGAAAGGCACCCGCAAAAGGAGGTCACCTCCTCAAGCTGGAAGAGAGTCATTTTAAGGAGAGACTGCGGAATTTGAGCGCTGCCAGCGCAAGAGCAAGAGCGGAGCGGAGGCTTCTTTGGATTTCAACCCACTAACATTGTAACAGACAGGCAGGCGTCAATGGCTTTCCATACCGCGAGTGTGAAGGAAGTGGCAGGGAAGCGGAGCGGGGGTAAACCCCAGCCCGGCCTTGCAGATGGATCACACACGCCGCTTTCTACATTGTAGCCTGGGTCAAAATAATAGGAGTCAGAAGGGGAAAGATCCAGAGGGAACCAGCCACTGTCTCTTGTACAGATTTGTAGCGAAGCCTTGGCTGTGATTAAAACCTTACAGATAGATTCATTCAATGTGTGGCTCCGTAGAGAGTCGCAGATTGGGGCTTTTTGTTTGGTTAATGTTTTGTTGTGTTGTTGTCGTTGGTTGTTGTCCCTGATGGGGGGTATGTGTATGTGGGGGGGAGTATACCTGCTTTAAAATGCAATTAGGTTCCAAGCGAGTGGCTGCTCAGCTGGAGGACGGAACCCCCGCGGAGGCCCTGGCTGCCCGCCTCTCCCCGCACCTGGTCAGGTGTACACCCACACCTTCAGTGAAATCCCGCGGACAGGTCTCTCCCGCTCTGCCCATACGGCAAGCCTGGTCTCGGCGTACGTGATCCCCGTAAAGAGACTGAGCGGGGGTGGCTGTGCCTCCTTCGCCCCTCCGCTGGGACCCTCACGTGGCAGCGGCGTGGGGGGATCTTCCCCTCCGAGGGTCAGGGGACCTCCCTGAACGCAGCCGCATGTTTGCAGACCGCCGCCTGTGAGGCTTTCACTTGGCAGGCGTCCCCGCCTGCCCGGGTGCTGCTGAAACAGATGTTTGTTTTAGCGGGGACTTATGTTGTTTTGTTTTCTTTTCAAATGAAAGAAAAAAAACCCAACAACAATTAAATAAAAAATCTTTATCTGGCAGAACAAGATGAAATGCAATTAAAAAATAAAAACAAAACAAAACAAAAAACCCAACCCACCCCCGCTCTTAAGTGCCCATCTTGGAAGGGCTCAGAGGAGAATGGAAACTCGAGGCTCTTTTAAGTCATCAGAGAGGCTGCAATTTCTCTTGCGGTAGCGGCCAGTCTCACCCCCGAGCCCAGACACGCCGGATTCAGTCTCGGCTCCCCACGGCCACTCGTGTGCTGAGCCGGTGACACCAGTGGCGAGCGTGTCACCCCGGCTGCGCTCTGAAAGTCTCGGATTCCGGCGAGAGAAAGCAGAGGCTTTAATTACGGCAAACGAGCGCAGTGTCCTCTCTCTTCAGTCTCTTTGCCTTCGTTTATTTTTAGTACACTTCAAATGTCTACACATTTCCCTTGTTGAGATCACTGCAATTATTTATTCTGCCTTTAGGGATGCATTTACCCAAGCAATGAATGGAAATGTAGTAAACACTGCGCAAAGTCAATGCAGTTATTGAGGTTTATTTATTAGGAAAAGAAGTAAATATCTCGGCTTTACTTGTTTCTTCGGGCAGACTCGTTATCTAGAGTAGATTGCAAGGAGAGTTCTTCATTTATTGCCGTGTAAAGAACTTGCTTTATACGTTTATCTCGTATCTGTATCTAGCTACAGCCTCTTCTGCCAGGGTCTCAGAGGACTATAAAAACAAATCTAAAAGTTAATTTAGAAGGATAATCCGGAGGGATGCATTATCTGATCTCTCTATAGAAACTTAGCTAGGTAAGGTCCCGTATCTGAAAGCGTAAAGAGATACATACAAACAGAGCATCGCCTCCAGCAACAAGAATTCCGCCCGCATCCACCGTCCGGAGCGGGAAAGCTCTTGACACTGAGCGCGGTTTCACTGGCAGAGTGAAACTGCTTTGCCGGGCTGACTGGTCCTAATGTGACCACGGCGTTATCCTCCATACCGCAAGCATTATTATTCTATTTCGCGAGTTGAGATCGTCACCTTTCTCCACCTGTCTGCCCTGACCCCTCTACCCCGGCCATCTCTCTCACGGAATAAACGCAGGAGGAAGGGACGCTGGGGGACGTGGGCGGTAAGAGCACGTTTGGTATCTGCGGCGTGAGGCGCGGGAGGTATTGCGGGTTTCTGACAGCTGGATCTGAAACAAATCAGATCTGGATTAACTTGCCTGTTTTGTGAATTGTCTGCATTTGAGCAAGCAGCCCTCACCCACTCCGCTTCTGGCAGGTTTTGTTACACGTGCCTCTATAAATATATTATCCCAACCCTCTTTCCTCGTTGGAGATCTCTGTTCAACAAAACAGAAAACATAACGAGGAGAAGCGATTTTCTTTTTTAAATGAAGACATTTATAAGTAACCTAATTTCGTATCGTGGAAGTAAATTTCATGCTAGGATATATTTTGCACAACATGTAATCTTTTACAGCCGGAAGACATTTAATTAAAGCCATATTCGGAGAAGTACGGCTTCAAAGCAGTCAGACGACCACATACCTCATTCATATTCAGGATCCGTCCGCAAATTCATATTGTTCTAACGTGGGACATCGCCCCTACGGCATAACTCTGCAAGGCCTGGGCAGCATGAGAGATAACACAAAGGAGGGCAGGCACGGAACAGCACGGGCGCGCTTTACCAGGCGGAGAGGTGTCTGTTTAACCCAAACACCACCGCTTTCGGCTTTTCAGCCCTCCACATTCGGTCGGAGGAACTCCCAGCAATTCACATGCACTAGCTGGGGGCTGGGAGGAGACAGAAAAGTCCACCGAGGATGAGCCGGGATTAAGCATCCCGAGTTGGGTGCTCCCACTTCGTTTCCACACGCTGCTGCCCACTTCATGTCGCCTTGGGAAATACGTGTGTGGGGACAAGGTTTGATCACACGCTTTGCCATCTCCCCAGATTAAGGCCGGGGATCTTGTGGCAACCCCACTTCCTAGCATTTCGGGCTGGTCGGGAAGCGGTCATGCAGACTCACACACCCTACGGCTAAAGGGGGATCTCTGGAGAGAGAGGGGATGGCGCCCTGCCGGCACTGTTCACAGGCATCTGTGAACTTTTTATCGCCCTCATACCGTTTGAACGACAAACACACTTTCTCTTCAAGTTTTTACCCCATCTCCTGCTCGACATTGAGTTACTCAGATCAAGATCAGGGATCCTCGAAGAAATGGGGGTGAAGGAAGGGAATAGCCCAGGCCCGAGGTGAGAGCGGGGTTCAGCTAGACATCCCACAGTCTGCGGGGCTCAGGTGCCGACTGTCCCTGTCCTTCCCGGCTCCGTTGATGGGACACTACATCTTTCGTTGAAATCACTGGTAAAACTGCCCTGAATTCGGCGAGAGCCGAATCGACCCCCCTCCACCTCGCACTGTTTATGGTAACTTTTGCCTAAGCGGGTGCTTGGTGCCTCCTGCCTTTCCCTTGCCATTCCCGGGGCCGCTGGTGCGAAAGGTTGGCTCTTGGGGAGCCAAAGCACTTGTGTGCTCCGGGGTCGTGTCAGCAAGCACTTTTGTTTTCTTCTCGAAAGGGATGGCAAAATGCTTCCAATGAAGCGGAGAAAAGCGACGCAAAATAAACCCACAACAAATTTTCCCCCTAAATAAATCATCTCCCTGTCCAGCCCGAAGCAAAATAAACCCGCAGCAAAACGAGTCGCCCCCCGCGGCTGCCCTGCCTCCAGTCGGGGCTGCTTCGTTTCAGAAGGGATAAAATTCAGCGGCGAAATCAAATCAGAAAGGTTCTGGTTAGTTTCCTTGTAGTGGTAATTAAAAGTATTAATTGGTTGTGTCGACAGCTTAAAAAGACAGGTGTTGCTAAAAAAGCGTCATTAATCTTCCAGTCATTACCAAGCAGCGATGGGAACCGGACTGGGAAAAGGAGCCGATTGTTTATGAGGGTCTTTCAAGGTTTAAGAATGGAGATTATAATAATACTACTGCTAATCGGACGACTTTCTCCATTCCTTTGAAAAATAAAAATAAATCAAATGGCCTGCCTGCAGCCCTCAGCTAGAGCAGGGCAGGAAGTCTCTCATAGACTTCGACCCGTTTAAGATATTTTAACGTTAATTTTCGGTGCCTATATATTCGGTTAAATGTGGGGACAATTATTCATTGTTCCTGTCTTCGGATTTTATTTTTTTGTCAGGTGACCTGTGGCCCGTGAATAAAATAAGTTTTACACAAGTTTTCGGCACAGCAATCTAAACTTCAAAGGCTCTGACTAGCTGCTTTGTCCATCGGGCAAAGTAAGAGGCACTGGCGTTGCAGCCTAGTTGCATAGAAGCGAGGAAAGGAGTGAATTCAGGCCCCGGCATGAGAGCCGACCCCAGCTTTTCAAGTGGGTGGGTTGGGGTTGTTGGTTCGTTTGCGGTTTTGCGTTGCTTGGCCGCGCTCGGCGACCACACAGCGGCGGGTGGCCGGACCGAACAAACTTCCCCGAGGGGAGAAGAGCAGCGGGTGCGGCGGGGGAGCGGCGCGCCCGTGTCCCTGTGCGCACGTCGGGCGCACCGGCGGCCTCCGGGGACCCCAGAGCCGCCCTTCGAAGGCGATGCCTGGGGCTTCGGCCGGGGGCTTCCCCAGAGAGAAACCCGGCCCCTGCTGCCTCCAGGAGACTCGGGGCCCGGTGCCCTCTCTCTGCTCGGGGCAGCGTGGCCGGGCCGAGAGCCGGGGCTCCGGGCCGGGCTGCCCCGGGCGCTCGGCGGGGCCTCCCCGCACCGCCGCTCCCGCCGCACGTGACGCGGCGCGGAGCATGCGCGCGGCGCCGGCCCCGACGGCCGCGCCCGAGGACGGCCCCGAGCCGAGCACGGCCCCGAGCCCCCCGTTCCGCCGGGCCCCCCGTTCCGCCGGGCCCCCCGTTCCGCCGGGCCCCCCGTTCCGCCGGGCCCCCGCAGCCTGCCCGCCGAGGCCTCGCGTCCCCACGCTGAGGCAAGCGCCGAGACGGCCAAGCAGCCTTTGAAGCCGTCCCGCCCGACGGGTTGTTTTAAGTCCTCCCGATGGGGCTGTTCCCACCCGCCAGCCGGCGCGGCCTCGCCCCTGCCCTCCTCTCCGGTGCTGCCTCCGGCGCTCGGGCCGTGCCGGTTCTGTTCCGCCGGCCCCTTCCTCTCCCCGGCCTGTGGCGCCTTACGGTGCGCCCGTCTGTACGGTCCACACCGCCCCTGCTCTGTTCCCTGGGCAGGGCCGCCGGGGGGTTCCGACCACAGCTCCGTACGCGGTAAACGGCGCCCACGCTCCTGGCCAAAATAATCTCCGAATCCGCTCGCACGGGCTGTTCCCGCAGCTGTATTTGTTATCGAGGGTCCTTTCGCAGCCAGGCAGCACCAGCGGGAACGCGCCAGCGTTTGCGGGGAGCTGCGGGGGGGCGAGGGCCGGGGGCTGAGCTCCCGCACGGGTGCACCGAGGGAGCGCCGCTGCCCCAGCCCAGCACCCGCTCCCACAGCAGCCTTCCTGACGGGCTTCGCACGGGTCCTGGGGCCGAACCCCCGTGGGAAAGCAAAGACAGCACACACGCAGCCTTTGCCTACTTCGGATCGGTAATGACTTCCCCCCCCACTTGTTCTAAAGCAACAAAACACAGACTTACCTGAAGTGGTTTTTATTTTCACAACAAGGGATATTCCCTGCATTGCACACATACACGCAACGCATGCACACGCACGCACACACACACACACACACACACATTAACCAATAGAAAAGCCAGATATGAGGGTTTGATGCTCTGCTGTGACATGAATAATTGTTGCATCGTGTAACTTCCTACATCTTGGTTTTAATTTGCAGTGAACCAAACAAAGATATTTGCAATTTTTAAATAAGCACTGTATGTAATAAATGGGAACATTGTGCATGAATGCTGTTTCTTCCCCTTTTCTTTAGAAGACATTATTAGCTCTGACAGCATGCAGCTCAGGTTTGGAGGAGAGGATTTTGTAAAGGGATGATAGACAGGAAGGGCAGCAATCATGGGCTTCTTGGGCTAAAGCTTTTTTTCTTTTTTATCAGAATGTTCTGTTCGATGCCATTTATCCTTGATGATAGAAAATTGCTCTGTTGCCAGGACGCTGCTGCTGAAATAGAGGGCAGGAGCCACATTTCCATTTTGCAGCTTGAAAGCTATTCAAATGAATTTGCAGAAAGGGGGAAAAATCTAGAGATAAACAAATGAGAATAAATCGAGTTCCCTTTCCTCTATTTTCTTTCTCTTTTTCTTCCTTTCTTTTTTTTTTTTATTTTTTTTTCTTTTTTTTTTTTTTCAGGTGTGTATGTGTGAGGGACCTATTCATTTTCTACATAAGGATTTTAGTTCATCAGTGTTTGCAGCACCTGGGAAAGTGCTCCAAATCAGGGAACGCTTATTTTGTTGCTGTTCTAGCCGCTGAACATATAAAAATATTAGAGAAATTTACGTGTGTGTGCCGATATGCAGGCACCCACGATTTCCTTACACGTATGTATATACAGCCAGACCCAGAAATGCAGTGCTGCGTATTCCTCTGTGCGGATATCAAAGACATGCACCACCACCTTACAGTCAATGTGATTTCTCCCAACATTTATTTGTTGATTCTGGTGAAATACTTCGTCGTTTAAAAACAATTAAAATCTATGCTTAAGTTATAGCACTGTCCTTCCATCATAGCTAATTGTGTGGGAAATCTTCATTTTCCCTCCTAGTCCATTTAGATATTTCCGGAGTCCCCAGGAGAAGTAATAACGCATCTGGCTATAATCCAGCACGCAGCCCAAGGGCTAATATTTAATCATTATTTTTAAATTAAGCATTGAATAAAATAAAGCCAGAAACATTATTTATAAATTGGAATGAATATAATGGCAAGTAATTATGCTCTTCCTTCGCTGATGATTCAAGGCTCAGCTCAGCTCCTCAGTTCAAATCCAAATAAATGAAACGTGTGAAGCCTGTTAAACACTTCCATTTCATTTACTTGTTCCGTCTGTAGGCTGCTGATGTGTCAGGCTGGAAATATTGGACATACCTTGACTGGGGTTGTAAAAACTCTCAAGAGGTCTGAGAGCCCGGTACCACAAAACAACTTGAAATGAATTCTAACTTCACTTCTCTGAGTAAAAGCCGGTGCCAGTGAGTCATGGGGTTGAGAAGATTATGCAGCCTTCTCTTAAACATAGGATTTTAAGCGAGCATAATATGTTTGATGACATACTATATTTGATCACCTTGGGTTTTTTTCACTATGTCACTTCAACAGAGTTTCACCTCCTATTAATCTATAATTAGCATGTTGGCTTAAAACATGATGTATTTCAAAGTGGCATCATGTTAGATGTGGGTTCCCTTCTGCAAGGAAGAAAATTCTAGAATTAGAAAAGAAACAAACAGGACAGAAAAAGGAGGATTGATTTATTGGCCTTGGCCAACAGCTTTTCCATAAGTGTCCAAGCAGTCAGGCATGTGACTTTACTATTGATTTTTAAATCTCCCTTCAGCTGAAAAGTTCAGCGCGCAAATAATAATAAACTCTAATCACTGCTGCTATTAGATTAGGCTAAACATGGGGATCCGCGGGACCGGCCGTGCCCAGCTCTTCCCCCCGCCCGGGGCAGCGGCCCCGCCAGCCGCCCGGGCAGCGCCGCGCTCCCCGTGCCGCGGGGGCGATGCGAGGGCTCTGCGGCCCCCCCGCGGGAGCGCCGGCGGCGGTGGGGCCCTGGGGCAGCATCCCCCGCTCCGCTCCTGCCGAAGCCCGTTCCGGGGGGCGAGGGCACCGCGGGGCCCCGAGCGCGGCACCTCAGGGAGGGAGCAGCGAGCGGAGCGGGCGGCCCTCGGGGCACCCACGGCCTCCCTTCCCCGCGTCCCTCGCCGGCGACCGGGGGCGGCCAAGTTGCTGGGGCCGGGCGGGAGCGGCACGGGGCCCCCGGGAGCGGCGCACCTGGGGGGACTTCCCGGGCCCCGCGGGGCCGGCGCCGGGCAGGCGGCGGAACCCGCCACGCCGGGAACGTGCCGCGGCCCCACCCGCGGCCCCGGACGGCCCGGCCCGGCCCGGCGCCTGTGGCTGCAGCTGCTCCGGTGTCAGCAGCCCGCCCGGTTACCGCGGCCCCCGCGTTCTGCCATGCGGGTACGGGCGGCGGGCAGTGGCACGAGTCCCGGCCTGATGCCTGGCGGGCCATGCCCGCAGAGCCCGGGCTGCCCCCGCAGCGAAACGAGCGCTTTGCAGGGGAGATCCATCGGCGGGAGCCGGGCTCCCGGCTCCCCCTGCCAGGTGCCTCACTGTCAGTAGAAAGGGATAAATTTTAATTCGAGGGGCGAGATTAAAGCCGGCCTGGCCTAGTCTCCTGCTATTATCTGGGAGATGAGAGCCTCTGTCTGGGCTTCCTCCTGCCATCTTTAATGTGGGGACCTGGGCTCAAGGAAGTCAGTGCCTGCACGTTGAAGTGATTGTGGGTGTCAACCCAAATATCTGTAATACCCACTGCGGTTCAGAGGGCGACAGTGCATTTTCGGGCAGCAGGTGATTAGTTGTAACAATTATTTGTAGGTCTTTTATTTAGGAAAAGTTCAGGCCTACATGAGTCCGTGCTTGCTTAGTGACCACTTTTGAGTACTAAAAAAGCAAAGATAACTAGAGCTGGGTGTAAAGTTTCAAAGGCACAAGGCTGAACAAAGAAATATGTAGACAAGAGGTGACAAAAGCCATGGAACTGCCAGCAAATGCTAGAACCACAAAAAAACCCCCCAAAAAACCCCAAAAAACAAACAAAACCCCCCCACCAAACCAACAACAACAACAAAAAAAAAAACCCAAAACACCAAAAACCCAAATCAAACCACCAAAACCCCAGTAAAAACCACCACAACTGTGCCAGTAATGTACTTGTAATGTGAACCAGATTGTCACAGAAATCAAAATGGGTCATAGACTGGTGAACCTTGGCTGCAGCCTGCCCTTTTCACAGTAGTTTCCTTGGTGTTGTGCAGCAGGCCACGTTGCTGCAGGCCCAGCCTGCTGTCACTATTGCTCCTCACTGTGTCTGCAGGGGCTTACTGGCACGGAGGAGGGACAGGCTGATATGCCACCAGGGCTTCTCACAGCCTCCCGCCTCCTGTGCCCTGGCCAGGGCTGGGTCTCTCAGCCCATTCCTTGCCGTACAGACCTGCTAGTGCTTTTTTGTCACAACCGTCTAACACAGTGCATCATACTGCACTTTGCTTCTCTAAATTGTCAGGCTTACATTGTCTTTGTCTTGTGGAAAAAAATGTGTGTGGCCATGTGATTAAAGCATGTCTAATCATGAGTTCACCTAAGGAACTGAATTTGGGTTGCATGTGTAACCTCATGCCTGGCACTTTCTACCTTTTGAGTGACTAACTTCACAACCTTATTGTTCTTTCGACTTAGAGGTATAGGTGTGTGAGAAAGATCTTGGTGTAAACCAAAGCAAAACCAGCAAGCCCGACATTTTTATAAAGTTGGCTTTTTGTTGTTTTGTTTGGCTTTTTTTTTTTTTTTTTTTTAATTAAGGCTGTCCATAATTTGGTTTTATGCCCTGAAAACCAGAATTTTGTCTTCTCTTTGAATTCTAGCAGACACAGTACCTAAAAAATCCTCTCCAATTTGGGTTCAAACACAGCCACAGTTTCATGAGAATGACTTTAACTCACAGCCCTGTTATCACTTGATCTCTGGCGCCTTCTCTTTCCCAAAAGAGAATTAGAATGCCACCTTTCTGATTACACTCATTTAAGAGATTAGGTTTTGGAACATTAAAGAGATAAACATTTGAATATGCATCTGTCTCCTTATTACCACTTTCAAATGGCTAGGCCTTAATGGTACATTCCATCAGTAAACCATTAACTTCACTTTAAAACCATAAAGTTTTTTGCTATATAAAAATCTTTTAAACAGACTTACATTGTTAATTAAGGGCTTAGGAATGCATGAAATCTTCAGTTTACAGATCCACAAACTCTGTGAGACTTCTGTCACTGAGAAAACCACAGACCTGATTTGGTTCTCCAAAGTAACAATGGCTTGAGCAAACTAGATTTTAATTTCTCAGCAAGTTATTTTACATTTTCAAATGCTGAATAGTTCTACATTCAGTCTGGTCAGATCCAATACCAGTATACTAGTTTATTTCAGCTCTTTCTGGGCTTCTTTGCTCCTTCCTTGGGGAATCCTCTTCTCCAAGCAGCAGAAGTGCTTAGGGGATCAACTCTTAGCCAGATATGGCATCAGGGTAAGGACAGGGCATATACATTAAGACTTCTGAGCTTGAAGAACATTCCAGATCCATCAAATATATAGTTTTTAAATTTTTAAAAATTTCTGTTGAAGCAGATTCAGAAGGTTACCTTGGCAGAGGGCTGTTGTATGAATTTGCTACTGTTACACAAACGGTAAAGCTTCTGGGCTGTAAATGTAACTGTGTTCTATACTGAGTGATTCCAGAGAACTCGCTAAGATGCTTTAATGTCTCCTTCATCATGTAACTTTCCAAACACAGCTCGGTGGTAATCAACTATATGTGAAGACTGATATTTTACCATCAAGTCATGTATGTCTCAGATGAAACTTAAGCAAGGTCAGACAACAAAGAAAAATTCATAGTAGTTTTATTTGAAAGCATCCATGGCAGCAAGTAGTCATATTGGCTGCTTCCAGACAGTCCAAGATCACATACATGTTTTTTAAGCTTTTAAAAACTGTGGAGTTAAGGAAAATTAACCTAGAGTTTGTAATGAAAACTTTTTTTTCTCTGAGTTACTCAGTAAACTGTGTAATTTTTCATAGGCTGCTAATGAAGAACTTCCCCCAGCCACTAAATGAAAAAAAGGTCATCAATTTTAATATTATTTCATATAAAAAAGAAGCACGCCTATGGTTATGCTTTGCAATGGTTGGTTGTGGCACTGAACAGTTACTGTACCAAAGTGAGGACATTCTTATGAGGTTTAAAACCTGAAGATTTTTATCATCTGCTGAAGACAGTAGGAAAACCTTATGTTGTCTGTATGGGTATTTTCACAGGCTTTCAGATGACTGAGCAGTTCCTACGCTGCTGCTGAATATTCCCTCCCCTTGGGGAAGACACATTTGCTCACCATCCATAGTGTCCTTTTTGTGTTGCAAATGTGAAGGGAAGTGCGAGCTGGCTTTGCTCAAGCCAAGCACTGTTGACTACTGGAGGATGAATTACATCTGTTCATTCTACCGATATTATAAATTAGATACAAATTGTAATAATTATGCTTAATTGCTACTTAATTACTGATTAAAAGAAACGTTTTTATGCTTCTTTATTACAATCCCATGCATTTTTTTCCAAGGATGTTTAATCAGGCAGACGTTCTGAAGAACAGCCACAAATCATATTTTAGTGGTAGGATTAGAAAGACGGTGTTGTGCACACCATCTTGAACATGAGCATTTGCATATGACCTAAACTTCAATACAGTTGGAACATTTTTGTCCAAGTGTTGCCGAAAAAAATGCACAGCTTTTCAGAACAAAGATATTGCAGATATCCAGAGCAAGCTAGGACACTAAATTAGCAATGCATTCCCTCCCCTCCCTGCTGCCCAGTATCATAGCCCTTTGTTAAGCAGATGAACTTGCAGGCAGCAATAAAATAGAACTTTTAAAATATACTGGGATTTTTGCTCTTACCAGTAGAGTCCTCAGTTCAGTGAATCAAGAGGAAGAGGATGAGGTTTTTTTTTTGTTTTTTTTTTTTTTTTTTTTTTTTTTGTTTTTTTTTTTTTTGTGTGTGTTTGGCTGTAGAGTGGGGAAAATAGGTGGAGATTTGTGTGCTTGAATCCAATGAGCCAGGTGATAATGTCAAGATCATGTCTAGATAATTGGCCAAAGAGCAACAGGAGGGTTGATCCTACATTTACAGCTTTGAGAGAACCGCTCATGGATATCAAAATGATTTTGACTGTTCAACAAATGCTGATTTGGGCTCCATTCTTCTGTATGTATGAATTGACTACCCTTTTTAAAGTCAGCACAGACATGCTGCCAACAACTGCTGATATTGGACTCTAGGTACTTGCAATCTAAAAAAATCCTATTCTGTAGCTATGAAGTCTATTTAAAACAATTTTCCAAGCATTAGAGAGACTAACTGCTTCTAGTGGTTTAGAGTGTTGGATTAATTATACCCATTGCACTGCACAATATAAAGCACTTATGATTACTACATGGATTGTTTTTCTGGGGGGAAGAGGAGGGTCTTGTCATTCGGAAAGGAAAAAAATAATCACCTGTTTTCTTATGTCTCTGCTTGTTACAGAGCCCATTGAAGTCAATGGGAGTATTGCCATTTGTTTGTGTGGGCTTCTGTCAGGTCCTGTATATGCTGCTGTGAACTGGAGGGGGAAAAGGAGTATTCTTAAAGGGAAGAGAAGCAAGAGGGGAGGAGTTAAACAGAGGTGAAGGACTGAGCTCTTTGTCTATTAATTAGGGTTTACATGCCTTGTCGAAAGCAGTGTTCCTCCAACACTGGGTCCCTCTGCCTCACTATTTCATTTACATCTCCTGTGCTAGTTGCTCTTCAGATCAATACAGTGCTCATGTATTATGCACTGAGTAGCACTAACCATAACACTCATCTGCTCTGGTGCATAGGAAAGGGAGGCATTGTATTGAACAAGCTTTTTTATGGTTAAAAATGCTTTTTGTTTCTGCAGATGATGCCCACTCTCCCTGAAACATATTGTCCAGCACAACACCTACACATATCACAAGAATTTTTCTCTGAGTTACTCAACAATATCTAATCACTTGTTGCCTATGGAGAAACAGGACCTGGTGAAATCATGGAGTTCTCCTGATGAAGTCTTGCTAACATGCTTCAGCTGAAACTGGAAGGGCTCACTGGACAGTGCTAGTTCATTCCCATGTCCATTTTCTCCTGGTTACACCCACCAGAAGACAGTGACAATTGGTTGCAATTAGAGAGGAAAAGTGCCATTGTATTTGACACTAGGCTGGACTCTGGGGATATTTTGTTGCTGGGTGTGTCTCAAACTGCTGGGTGACCTCGGGTAAGACATTTGGGACTCAGACTTATGATCAGTTTATAACTATTTAACAAGCTATTGTGTCTCAGTTGAACAGCAGTGACTGTCCTTGTGTGCACTTTCACCCAGAGAAAACGGGCTGATGTGACCCAAAGTGTAGTTATATGAACAAATAATTAAATCAGAGCAACCAGCTCTGCTGACATGAGATTGTATCCCTGAGAAGGCAACTAATCTGGTTTAAAATTTGTGAGGTTTTTGTTTTGTTTTGCTTTGCTTTTTTTTCCTGGATTGTTTTTAATTTTCACCAGTTCCCCAATGCATGCCACTGGGGGAATACTGGTCTTTTGATAGCAATGCTGGGCATAGAGTGGCAGTGCTGATTTAACCTGTAGTGAAACAGGTCTGGTTACTTTGCCATTACTGTGGAGTAAGAGGATGTGCATGGAGTGAGCAGATCAACTGGTGCTTGAAGGTATTTCAAAGTTGTTGTGAGTCTGACCAATCAGATCCCAATCAGCAAAGCACCTAAAGTTCTCTATGAATCACAGTATTTGTTCCTCTTGTAAAAAGGGAGGAGGTTTTACCTCCCTCTTCTTTCTCTGTCCAGATTGTAAATTGCATAGCGGGAAATGTTCGCACTCTATGTTGGTACAGAGTCTAACATAGTGATGGACTGTTCTTATCAGAGGTCTGCATACAAGTACAAATAAATCACAAGACTAACAGAGGGAGAGGTGTGCTCACCTGCCAGTGGAGAAAAGCAGAAGGCAACAATCAACCTCTGAATTCATAGGCTTTGTTGTCTGCCAATTAGCACTAACCTCAGAGTAGCAGTAAAAGTATATCCTGAGCCTCCTTTCACTAGGCAATTTCCCTCAGTAAGGTTTTTAATTATTATCTGAAGTGCTTGATTTATAATTATTTTGGTAGAGAAATATCATCTTAATAGTACAGTAACATGTGAATTACCATTTTACACCACACACACACACACACACACACACACACACACACACACACTTCCCATTCTTGGGGCAGTATTTTACAGCAGTTTTGTCTTTTGTTGGTCAGGCAAAATGATGTGTATTTGTGTGAGTTAAAGATGACATAGGACCTACTTGAGAGTACTGAAGATGGATGAAGTCAAAAAAGAGCTCACAGAGGAGGACAGGTATCTGCTACCACAAAGAGGAACCTGCTCCTCAGGAGCTGCAAGGTTATGTCTCAGAGAATAAGAAATATGAAGTCACTGGGTTGTTAAAATAAACCACTTCTTGAAGAAAAGACTGTACGTAGCTTTTATTGTATCAAGTTAATTTCATGTCTGTAAGTCTGCTGAATTGATATCTACTAGTTTTAAATAAATTGTTCTTTTTTAGCTGGTTTGCAGTCAAAAGCAGTGTATTTACAGTTTGTTCTTAGGTGCTGAGTAATGACGATGATGTGTTGGTTCTTATAATTATGATCACATTTTACTATGACAGTAAATGCTAAAGTTTAAAAGAATGTACAAAGAGAGGGATCTGGATGGGTCACAGTCAAGCAGTCTCCCAACTCCGCTAACAAGGGTTCACACCAACATGTTCCAGGTCTCTGAGACGATTTCTCTTCTAATGTAGTAGCTGCTAGCTAGCAATTAAATTTCTGTCTATAGAAAATGAGTCCAGCTGGCTTTGCTTCGTCTCCCTTGAGAAATTCTTCAAAGTTCTAGGTTCCCACAGCAAGGCTTCCATGGCTTCAAAGGCATAATTTGGCACATGCCCACTAGGCATGCGTTTGTCAAAGTACACACACAAAATTTCACTGTTGAATATCTGTGCCTCAGGGAAGCTTCCACTCTGAGGTGAAATTACTTCTTTCCAAATGCCATACTTGAACTATGAAAGGATACACCCTTTAACATAATAATAGTGACTTCCAAATGCAAAGACATAGCCTCTGATTTACAGCAAGCATACCCACCGCAGATTAGCTCTTGAGATATCTGAAGGCAAAGTATTATAGCAAGAGCTATTTATCCTAGATTCTGCCTCATTACAAATCATCCTTGTACATTACACTGAAGGAATAATAAAACAACTGCCTATTATCCCTTATGGAGTGGCAGATAGATCAAAACGCTCTCATCTCTTACTAGTCCTCATTCAGACAACTGTGGCTCTGAAGTCTAACCTGAACAAGCCACACCTTTTTGAGACAACACAAGTGCTCTTGTTTCTTCCCACCGCACACAACTTTTTATGAGAGACAAATACTGAATGACAAGTGCTCCTTCATGCAAAGAAGCCATGTGAACTTTGTTCCTCATACCCACCCAAGCAACCTGTCTTAATGGCTCTCTTCTCTGAGAGCTCTCGTTGGATCTCCTATTCTCACGAGCTTACTGCATTTGACAGTGTCTTTTTTGACACACTCAAGAAAGGTTGCACAAGTGACCACAGATGCCGTTGAGAAAGATTTTGAAGTATATCATGGCCCAGTACACAAAAACTTGTATAGGCCTTGTCTGCTACTGTCCCAAAGTAGTGTGTCCAGACTGACTAGCTGTCTAGTTCCCACTTCAGTCGATGGAAAAAGACATCCTGTACTATTTTTCAGAGATGTCTAACTTTAAATTCTCTGTTAGGGTATGGTGATATGTTTCTGGAAGTGAACATCTACCTCCATAACTAAAAAGAAGGCATAGGCAACTGCTTTATCCTAGATGCCAAATTCTTAGCTAAATCTAAGTAGATAGGTATCATCCAAGTGGAGGGAAAGTCAAGATGTGTAAAAATTTCAACTGTAACTGGTTGTTTGCCATCCTAAAAATTTTGTTCTGTGCCTAGTTTGTGAAGGATTAGAATAGCTTCTAATCAGACCAGTTTTGTTTCTCAGTTACAGCTGTATAAGTGCAGTATGGTTTTAGTGCTAGAGATCCAAAATACCTGCTTTTTAGGAGGGTGGTGTGTACTGCTTGGTGGCACGGAAGAACAGAGCAGGTACACTTCAGGTTACTGCAGAGGTAATTTCTGTGCTCATCTCTCCAACTGATTTTCATCTCCTCAGCTTCAGCAGGAAGGCTGGTGCAGGCAGGGTTGAAAACAGCAAAATGGTACGTCCCTCTCTGCCATTTTATGTACCATTTGGTACATGACATCTGGTCTCATTGATTATTTCAGGGGAAGGAGTGGATGGGACCTTAAGCACCTAATTAGGGCTTAGCTGTATAAGCCAGCTTTGAGTATGAGGCTGAAGCACCTATATAGGAGCCTGAAGGGACTTTATTCGAACAGAGGAACTCTGCCCTGGATCTTGCTTCCCACTTTTGTCTCACTGAACCTGAACCTCTCCGCCTGCAGAGCAATAGCATCTTCTCAGTCTAGTCTTTGAGGGCTCGTTTAAGCTTTGTGAGAGCATCTTTTAGTTAAAAATGGAGTCCCAGTGTTTCTATCTGTTAAAGCATTTTGTATTTGCAATAATTTCTGTACATATGACTTTTGTTTCATTACAAGAAGATTTAATTCATTATAACATCCTTAGCTTTCTCAGGACACCATAGGTTTGTCTGTAGTCTTTCCTTTAGTCTGCTTCGTTATCTATAATATTTCTTCCTTTGACACAGATGGTCACACATCAGAGCTTCTTCTGGCTAGGAAGTGAAACCATTGATGGAGTCAGGCCCTTTCCTGGCTTCAGTTCTACCTATTTACGAAGAACATGCCAACTTCCCTTTCTCAGCCTGCAGATGCAATCAAAACCACCAAAGACAGTATCTTTGCTTACAGCATAATTTTTTTTTTTGTGTTCAGTATTCCAAATAAGTTCTCCCTTTAGGCTTTATGCCCAGATACTTTCCTTTTAGCTGCTGTGTTTAGAACTTATTTCTCCTTCCATTTCAGCTACATTGTTTTCTTGTACATACATACACACAAATACACCCTTACCCAAAGCAATAACCATCAGTACCATCTGCCTACATTATTCAAGATTTTGGGTGTACTTTTGCCTTGTCTCAGAAACCTGTATTACCTCATCAAAGAACTTCTTGGCTCTGTTATCTCAGATGAAGGGTGGTGGTTACTTCCATCAGCTTCAATGCCTCTTCTCCCAGTCTTGAACAATAGCACATCATGTTCACCCTGTCTTTGCCCTCACAGGATTTTCTACTTGCTTATCTTTCATTTATCTCTGTATTGCTTTATTTGGCACTAAAATACAGAATGGATGTGCTGGGACTAAATTCCCCTTTCACTGACAATTCTACTATCTTCTGTCTCCACAGATAATAGATAGTGGAAATACTTTTGATGTACATCCATAAATGAAAGAAGAGATAGAGCTTTGTTTTCCTAATTTCTTTTGTCAAGTCCTGCTAGGGTTTTTGTTTGTTTGTTTGTTCTCTATTTATTTCTCTGATACATCAGATTTTTTTTTAGCTGGCTTTTAAAGAGGGCTTGTAACTTTAAGCAACACTAAGGGATAAGACTATCTGCAGACTGCAAGAAAATTACATCTGAATTAAGAGAATAGAGGATAAAGCCGGTTTTTTGTCTATCAAACAACCATCTCTGGAATTAGGAAAATAATGCTCTTACATTTAGGAAGCTATTAGCTGTTAAAGCTTTTAGATGTTTCCCTTGTCAAACAACATCTGATGGCCGAAAGCCATGCTGACAGGGATTCACTTATGTCATAGGCTTTCTTTGGAGAGAAATACAAAGAAACATATGGGTCATTATGACCCACCCCTTCATTACCACTGTGGAAATTCAGGTTTTTTACAACAGAATAACATCTCTGCGATACCTTGGTTGTCAAAAACCACAATTATAGTCATTGTTTATGCATTAGGGAAACCTCATCCTAAACCTGGCACCATATGGGGGTGAAAAGAGCAGCTGCTGACATTTCAGGATAATCATTATGATCTAGATGTAGATATGACTCAGCATGATGAGCCTGACAACAAGAACAGGAAAAAAAAGCAAAGCAGCATAGGCAGGTTTCATATGTCCCTTCAAGGCACCAGCCCAATGCATTTCCTTTAAGGGGAGAGGCTTTCAATATGCATCAAGTGGGACAGCTCCTTAGCAACTCCACATGGAAAGCCTGAGAAGGGCTCCAGGCCAACATAGCCAAAAGGGTTGTTGATATTTATGTGTGTTGCAATCCAAGGGAGAAAAATAATTATTAACTGCCCAGAAAGAGTTTTGGAATATTGTTTTTTTCCCCTTATTTTTGTGAACAATGAAACCGTGCCAAACAAAACTATGCAAACCGCCCCACCTCCCTGTTTTCAACCCCTCTCTGAAGCACTAGCTCATCATTTTCAGTCACTTTGGAGTTCAACTGATTCCCTTTTAGCAGAAAATAATAGAGATACTTGACTTTTTCTATGCAGCCCCACTGGTATTATTCAGTGTACCTGAATGCTTTCACCAGGCCACTACCTTCTCCACATTAAATCTACCTTTTCTCCTGCTATGGTGCCTGTAGCCCTTCTCTTCTTGGCATGTTATTTCCCAAGGCAGGGATGCTCTTTCTCTGCATGCACCTGAAATATGCATGTCATGGATGAAACCTTGTGATAGACAAGCACTACACACAACTTCAAGAAAATGCTAGACTGTTGATATATATATCCAAAGCCGTGTTCTGGTACATTAGATCTGGCAACAAATAATAGTTGTGTTTACTCCATAAATATGTAGTCCACATTCCTTGTGTCAGTCTTAGCCTTTTGCTTTGGAAGATTGTGTCATTTTTAAGGAAGAAATATGTGCTCTAACCTCTAACTCAATGAGAGGCATATCCATTAGAAAGTTAAAGTACAAGTCCTTTCTTTAGAAAATACTTATTTTGGTAACGGATGAGGAGTTCAAGTAGTGCCTGTAACAAGGCTGACACTTTTGTCACAGGGCTTTTACATCACCTGTTCATCATGTGGTGGGGATGTGCCCCAATTAGGATGGATGTAATTCCTGGTTTGTAACGGTGTAGAGGCCAGAGGGCCTTGGGCAAAAGAAATGCAAGTTTCTGACCACTATTTTTTTGGTCAATTTAACAGCTTCCAATTAATCTTTTGCCTCTGATTAAAGGCCAGTAAAGGACAAGAGAGCAAAATATAGCTATTGGTTAGATAAGCTATTCTGGCCTTTGGAAGCTGGCCTGGAGGCTATAGGTTGGTAATTTCTCCTTTATTCCAAAAAATATACAAGAAAACAAAAACCAACCAGACAAATCAAACCCCTCAAACACAAAAAAACCCCAAACAAATAAAAAAACTCATACAAAACCAGAAAGTCATATATAGAATCAATAGAATCTGAGCCCCTCAGCTGATTTGTAGGTAGATGCTAATTTTTGGAAACATTGCAGGGAAATTAGATTTTTCACAACCTGTCCTGTACAGCTTTAAAATAAAGTCTCTGCTGTTTTGGTTATTTCTGGAGATTCTTCTACAGCTCAAATATTCTGTTTGGTTCTAATGTTATATGCATTCTCAGATTCCCATTAGCAGCCTGATTCTCCAAATTTCTGCCACGCCAATTTGAAAAATACTGTTTACCAACAAATAAATATATTTCAGTATTTTTTATGCCTACTTTTGGATGTGTAGGAGGGAAATGAAGCTAAAGAGTATATGACCTGTGCTCTTACAGTAGACAACTGAATATTTATGTGTTTATAATGGATACATGTTTAAGGTTCAGCATTGCTATCTGTACCTATTATTACTGTTGTGTTAACATCATTATTAGTTTGCACTGTGGTAAAGATCCCCCTAAAGATCAAAGTCCCTTTGTATTATGCTCTGCATGAAGAAAATGAGAGGCCCTGCTCCCATGCTAATCACCTCTGCTCATGCTTCAGCTGCACAAATGTTATACTTGTAAAGTAGCTTCCGAGTGTATAGTCTTGAACATCAGGGGTGGAAACCACATACCAGATGAACTACCTCTGTCATACTGTTCTTCAGAGAAAATTACTTTGGCTACATCTTTACAGATGCATGGCTACTTCTGGTTTTGTACAGTTGGGCTTGTTTATATACTCTATTCATCGCTCTATCAATGGTCCTTTAATGATTTGGTAATTTTGTCTGATGCATTCTTGCACAACATTGAGATCTTTTCTCTGTAAAGTCTAAGTATCACTTGACTTGATTTTTTGGAGCATCCTCTGGAGTTCAGGACAAGGAATGTGGATGATAAGTGTTGAAGGTTTAGAGGTATGTGAATATGGAGAGTTTTCAGACATATGTTTGGTGTATTTCAATGAGCAGGTGCTTTGCTGTTCTGGGAACCTGCTCTCCCATGGTGCTAACAGTTTTGGTGCATAGCCACAGCAAATGTAATTTTCCTTGCAGGGAAGAAATATGTGGTTCTAATTTAACATGGACCATGTAGATAATTCTGCTCTTTTTATTGTTGGGAACCAGATATATTTCCTTCACATTAACACGACATCCATTGTGCAGTCAAATGACTGTTGCTTACTGGGAAGGCCATTTAGAGAAAGCTGTGCCTGACCTGCAGAACTGTTACTCAGGACAGAAACACGTTTATGACTGAGGTGCCAAGACTGCTGAGTTACATTGTCTGCTCATGAGTTTTGTTGCTTCATATTTTTCTTTCTCATTAGTGTGATCTGGTATAAAGAATGGGGAAAATTGCAACATATTGCTTAAAAACCAATATATTTATATCACAGGCAGGACCTTGCATTGTGGCTGGATAACATGCTCTGTCAGACCAGTGAAACCGATGTGAATAACTCACAAGGGTTTTGCTCGCCTTCAGCAACACCTTCTAAACAGTTGCAATATCTCAACTAAAGCTTCATTCTCAACGAACTGCTGACTCTATATCCTACAGTGGGAGAGCTGAGTTTGTGGCAGCCCTGGTTAGAAAAGACAGCTGCTTTTCCAGCTGTGATGTTGAAATCCTGATTTAGATGCCAAAGTAGAAAAAGTTGTTTTTTAAAAACAACAATGGTAGCAAAAACTGTCCTTCTAACAAATGTATGGTATTATTCCTCAATTCATTTTTAAGACATTTTATTTCACTTCCCATTTAACAGTATACAGAAGGAAACAATAAAACTTGCATCACAGATCTGAAGAGTAGCTCTTGGGCTGCTCTAGAGGAAAATAAGGAGCATGAGGCTTAGCCAAGAACATGTGTGGAGACTTGGCACCATGAAAATACTCCAAATTCCTGCTCCAATCCCCTCTGCTTTTTGTATGCCCATTCTAGGCAATGTGACAATGTGTTTTCTTACTGGGTACATCACTGCTGGAGACAGGATGTCCTCTGGGGCTCCTCCAATAGGAGGATGATTTGTTGGTTTAGCAATCATTAACTCATCCCTATTTTTTTAACACAAATTAAAGTTGGCAGCAAAGTAACCTCATGCTGCTCAGTTGCAGCTCCTTGGCAGCTCCGTGTTCTCCCTGGTTAGGTCCCCTATGCCAACCAAGGCATGGACTTCAGAAATTGTTTGGAGTGTTTCAGCTGGCTTGCAATCAGACATATGTTCCCAGATCTGTACTGGCAGGTAACTGAAAGGCCTCTCAGAAAACATCTAGGGTTTTCATTAAAACCACAAATGCATATATTAGCAAAGTTATTTAAAACTGGAAGGAAGGAGATGGACACCATGTACAAATATCTATCTAGTAAAAGAAGAATTTTAGGTTACCAAGCAGTTAGAACTAGGGTATTTAGGTACATGCAAATAATTTTGGGTTAGGTTGAGGTCAGGAGTCTCCATTGGTTTCTAAGGCATTGATGGGAAGGTATCTGTATCATTCAAAAGGCTGCTGACAACATCAATCAAAACCTATTATGTGACATGTTATTTACTTGGAGATCTGCTGTATTAAGATGCCATGTGGTTGGAATCAGATAATTTTAATTGTTATCACATGTAATTGTCAGCCACATAATCGGGTTTTACCGATCTTTAACAGTGTTTGTTTTTCAGACTTCTTTCCTGAGGCCCAAGCTCTTTGTGGATTATTTCAGTGGTCTTTTTAATATCAAAAGGAAAGCTAAAGTTTTCAGAGACCGGACACCACAGTGATCCTACATCTAAACAATGGACTCTCTGATGTTAAACCAACATTGTATTCCAAATTTCCCAAAAATTTCAGAGCTCATTATTAAATGCTCTTTAGCTGTAAAAGCAGCAATGGAGCTTTTTGTTCTAACCATGCAAAAGCAAACAGACAGATTCTGCTTTTACTCACATTGTTTTGAATGGATTTACTCTCTGTTTTCATTAATGTCACTGGCCTAGCAAGTTTCTGGAAGATATAACATGTTACAAAATGGAAGAAGGAAGCATACTAACAGCTATTAATTGTTATTTGATAGAAGCAGAAAGTATCTGAAGATATATTATGATCCTAATTATTTTTAAAATAGCACTGGGGCACAGATGTATTTCAAAGCATTTATGGTAGCAGTATTTTCCTGATTAATTTATTAAGATTTGAGGAACTGAGATGAATTCAATTTCTTCACTGTATTTTACCACACGTTTGTATCTAAAAAATAACGGCTGCTCTTTCCAGCAACTTGCAATGTTGCAAGACAAGTTGCATTTTACACTGTACTAAACTTTCTAAACTGTACTAAAATGTTTGATAAAGTTTTTACTTCATAATATCTCTTAAGATTAAACAATGATAATCCTTCTCTTTAGAAGACAGTTCTTAAAAGGTAATTTTCTTAATGAGACATATTACAGGCAGATGAGAAAACTTTGGCTCTGGTTAAATTTGCATATATTTATACTCATAAAATATGATCAATTTGCTTATATCTCCACTATCTCTTCTTCTGTTAAATAATAATTTAAAAAATCGAGTTTTGGCAAAAGCATATATTCCTCTTGGCCTTAAGAACTCATAAAACATATCTGGTAATTTTTTCTCAAATTCATAATCACCTTTATTCTTAGAAAGGCACCTTACTTTCAGTCTGTCTGGCTTAAGTTTCCAGCTCTTGGTGCTCCTGCTAGATGGAAGACTCCTTTTTAACTTGGTATTTCCCTGCTGTGAATCTCTCCTGTGGACAACTAACGTCTTCCCATCTTCCTCCTGATAAAATCAACATGGAACTATTTATTTTTTAGTTTGATTTTTGTTTACTGCAAGGAATTCTTGTTTGAATAACTTTGTGGTTCTTTCCTTTACCATTCCAGGTTTCTGTTGCCTGCCCAGTTTTCATCATCTGCCAAACTCATGTCATTCAGAGATTGTATTTAGGGATATGTTTGCAAGGCCATTGGTGAAGTTATTAAAGAACATGAAGCCTTGTATAAAACTCAAAGGAGCATTGGGAACATCCATTCAACTACAAATTCCAGCTGATGCCTATTTTTTTTTGAGATCTGTCAGTTTTTAATCCATTTGATATGTTTTATTGCTATTATAAAATACTAGAATCATAACAGTATGTAAATTCCTGTGGATATGAATTTAACCCCTCCTTTCTCCTTTCTCCTTTCTCCTTTCTCCTTTCTCCTTTCTCCTTTCTCCTTTCTCCTTTCTCCTTTCTCCTTTCTCCTTTCTCCTTTCTCCTTTCTCCTTTCTCCTTGTTCCTTCTGTACTACTATACTAGCAGAGTGCCTTCCGTGTAGAATAACTGCCAGTAAAGGAGTCCATTGCAGAGACTTGATAGACTTGACCTGGCAGTTTCTCTACATCAGGATTTAACAGCAAATACTTTATTTGGCTCTTGAGGACGTTTTTTTTACTGGCTGAATAACTACTTAACTAAGCTGATATCAGTAAAGAATTTGATGGTGTAAAAGCTTAACTGCAAATATCCATTGTGAGTTACCTTCCAGTCTTCACTTTGATTTGTGCTGAATATTATAGTATATATCCAGAAAGCAGAAAGAGAAAAGCCATTAATGACACACACACAAAGACAGTATTACATTTGAAATTGTGACTCCGAAATTCAAAGCATGATGATTTTAGTGTCTCCTGCTAAAAGCTGATCCATTGTAAGCGCTAAAACAAGCATATGCACTATTGAAATCAGGAATCTGTGTTGTTGGTATTCTTCAAGTTGGATAATTGAATGAGACGTGCACAACCAATTTAGCTATATTGCAATGACAGAGAAATTAGCTTCTACAAGCTCTGACTATTGAGTATGTTTAATGTACCTAGGGCCCCAAAATATATGTATTTATTACCAAACCCTGTGGATAAACAGAAGTAAATGGCCCTGAGAAAACCTGCTGCTAACAGTATTCTGTGGTTGGCATTCAAGTTAAATTGTTTTCAATGCAACTACTGTGGAGCATTTGTACCTAAGATCTGAAAGGCATTAAATACGAGACTAAGTAATGTCCTATAGCTAATATACATTAATACTAACAACATGTGTAACATAAACATGCCTAAACAATTAGTATAACAGTGCAAAAGGGGCTGAGAGGAGTTAGATGCTCACAAGGCAAAGGTCTGTGTATCTCCATGACCTTGCCATGGACATTACATGTTTTCTGACCTCCAGATTCTGCAGAGGTAAGGAATCATTATGGTGTCTCTGAGCACAAGACTTCTTCATTTGCATCAGATTTGATTGTTGTGGTTTGATTTTTTTCAACACGTGTGTCTCTGGCACCTCCTCTCTAGCTAATCATCTGAAGGAGACACTTGACTTCATCAAAAATGTCAGGGTAAATTAGGACAAAGTCTACAGAAAATTGTTTAGATTTGAAGGAATTTCAGTTGTGGACAAAAATCTTAATTCTGCTGAAAAATAAATTATTTTTTGACTGCAGCAACCTTAAAAGTGACCATCAGACAGATCAAATTCTAGAGTGAATTATTTCTAGAGGGAATTAATGGTCTTCAGCTTTAAAAATACACAGAGATATTGTTGCAATAACCTGGAGTATTGACTGCACATCAGAGGATGACTCTTGATAGTTTTCTTCCAGATCACAATTATGAAAGGGGATTCCTAAAACAGAAACATCTCCATCTCCCTCAAGCAGTAATTAAAAAACCCCAGCAAACCAAACAAGCAGTTGGCTGAATTCAGTGTTCACATACATGTGCCATTTCCCGTTTGCAATCAATGAGTAACTTCTGCATACAGCCCAGGGCAAAGTTTGGCTCATCATAGTAACACTTTAACGTTAATTTAGGATGATTAATGATCAAGTCAGTAGCTGTGTAGTATTTGTGACTTCTATCCTAACACTGCTTAACTTTATATTATTTTTTAATTTACAGCTGCCATGGAAAATGACCAGAAATCTACTATCTGAGAAAACCCATCCATCATCTTCAGGCAATCTTCCAATCTGTTAACTTTAGCTGCTACTAATAAGTGTCTCAGTCCAGGAAAAGCAATTATTACGATGTTTCACAGAACAGCTTCCGATAACATATGATGTAAACTGCTCTTGGGCAACATTTCTTCTAAGGAAACTAGCTTTTTTTTTTTTTTTTTTTCTTCAATAAGCAACTTTACCAATGCAAGTGTGATAAAAACAGAGGTAAAGAGGAAGAGCTGTTGGAAATGGGATTTGACCATAGCTACTGCACCCATTTACACCTTCCAAAGACTTGAATCACAATGCTTTATAAAGCCCTTGTTATGGGTTTGATCAACGTGCAGACTCTGTCAGTAAGGTTGAGAGATCTTACATGTGACTGAGATATGGTCCCTAATGTGTTACATCACATAGAACCAAACCAGGCAACCTGGTTTGACTGCAGGTTCACACCCAGAGAGTGATATCTCATCTACTGCCTAACATATGGAACCAGCAATACAAAACAAGCCAAGCTGTATCTGTTGGCATCTCTGTTTTGATTCTTGCTATTTCAAGGCCCTTAATGAACATGCAGCACCCGCAGTGGGCTGCTGCCTGCAGTCAGTACCCTGCTCATTGTGCTCACACGTGGCAGTCACTTGCATTTCTCTCTGTCCTCAGTCTCCGCAGCACACGGGAAGGCTGCTGTGGTGGGGGAGGTGCCACTGGGAGGCATTGCCGTGAGGGTGGTGAAGAGATGGAGGCCTCTCCAAGTTAATCATGGACCATTATTAAGTGGCTTAGATGGATATCCTGATGGAGGATGAACCCACCTGAGCTCCCAGTGCAGAGAGCTTCCTATTAGAAAATGGGAAACCAAAGCAGGAGATTGTCTAAAGAGCAGTATATGGTTTATCTATGACTACCTTCACTGTAGCCTGATTTCTGTAATGAGACATCTCTGTCAAGGGATTGAGGAGGAAAATTTTGACAACTCCCCTATGACAAAAAACATACATTGATAAAGTTTACTTTCAGATCCTAGAGCAAATACATTTAGGATCAGTGAGATAATAATATGATGGCAACTCACCAAGCCTCTCCGATTAGTTTTGAGGGCTGGTTAATACCACACATCTTTTTAGAAAGTTCCTCATGGCTAATACCTGGCTGTTCTTCACATGTCCTTGTAAGCAGATATTACCTTGTATCTAACCTTGATATTGATATAACCTTGATATAACCAGATATTACCTTGTGACTAACTTTCTGTCTGCCCTTGCTTGACTCCTTGATCTTGAAGGCTGACAACATTTAGCATGATTCCAGACACCCATCTACCTCATCAGACTTGAATGACTTTTCTTTTCAATTCCACTTCTCTAGTGCATTATAGATTCTCTTGGTTTGTTTAGATTTCTGGATGTAGACTTGCTTTCTGATCCCTGAAGAATTAGATGCTAAAAGGAAAGCATGATGTTGTATTCCTTCCAAAAATTTCAGATTAGTGTGCTAGATCTTTCTGTGTAATATGTAATCCAAACCTAGATACCCTTTACTTTCTGAGCAAAGGTTTGGTCTTGAGTACCATCATTAAGGTGCTTGCCTTTAATTGTCAAAGATGGATAGATACCAGCAAACAATTTGATTTTGACGTCTAACAAGAGGGTAAGATGCATTGCTGAGAGGTCAACAGCCGGTGTTTGGGAGTTCTTGGCCCCTTGGACACCCTGCCAATAAGTGCCTGGAAAGGCTGATTTTGCCATACAGCATGCAAGTTCATCAGGGTTTGGTTATAGGAAAGTCCACATTCTTCTTGCAGTTCTTAGGTGGTTTAAAGTATTCACCAATTTAGTTAAGATTCCTTTGTTCTCCTAGGCAGTAGTTGTACTGTAGTGAGATGGAAAGTGTTAATATTACTTTCCCTAGGATAGGACATATTGAGAACTTCTGCCTTGTAATTTTTTTTTAAAATTTAATTTTTTTTTAAATTTTCTTCATGTGAACAGTTTTTGGGCATCAATGATGTAACATATTAAACTATGATGATGAAATAGTGAGCAGGAACCACTTAATGGTACCTATTTGATTCCTGACAGCATTATGCTGTCTGTAATGATGACAAAGGTAAAAACAAAAATGACATTTTCAATTTGGCATTCCCTGTAGCATTAAGAGGGAGTCCATCGATTTCAAGGATAGAAATTCTTATACGCCTAATGAACTGAAAAAAGTGCTACTTCTTTCTGTATATTATAGGAGGAGATACTTAAAAAAATTAAATTAAGATATCAAATTTAAACTCATTCTTTGCCATTAGTTTGAAACCAGAAATTGTCACTTCTTTCCCAGAGACATCCATTTTCATTGAGAGTGACTCTGGCCTTTCTGGTATTACTCTGTTATGTTATTTCTCATCAAAGTGCTCAGCCTCTAAAATACAAACCATTAATGAGTATATTTTTTTATCCAGATATTCATTCTCTTGTATAAGACAGTCTTATTCCCTAAATCTTTTAGACCTATCAGTCAGTTTAAATGCACAACAGGTCTTTGACAGTTCTGTGTTTCTTCCTAAAGCTGAAAGTCAAGAGGAAATAAAAATGAATTCTTATGCCTAAGTATTTGAAAATTACTCTGGTCTAGATGTCACTAAGGCACAAATGTCATAGTACATATTCAAAAGAAATCACCAGATGCAGAATACAACATTCCAACACACCAGATTGTATTCCAATTCATACAAGCCTTTTGTCTGAGTAATTTATTCTCCTGAGAGTTAAGGGAAATTGGGTGACAATTTTTCAGTTTTGTATTTTGCAACTTATTGAGGTCCCCAAATTTATATTTCCTTACACTCTTCTTTTGTACTGACTGTGTTTGTCAGAAGACATGTGTGAATGAAAATAGATCTGAAATTTGCATTGCTTTTGGGGCTTGGTTCAAACAGGATTAGTAGCCATAGAAGGATCTCACCAAAGGTTTCCATGACTTCCAGTTAGGTCATTAATGACCTTTAGAACATTTTGGTCTTCTGCCTTCCATAGGAAGAGGAATAATGATCCTGCATTTGAAAAACATTTTGATATTGCCAGGGACGTAGACATTAATCACTGTTATACCTCTTTACAAGGTAAAGAGTAAGAAATAAAATACTGTTTAACAGAAAGACCATGCTTCATTATATTTACAACAATGGAAACTGGAATATAACATTTTTATTTAAAAATCAAGTCACAGATTAAGTTTTGATTGCAGTATTTTGTACTGAAAATAAGAATAAGAAAGCAATTAAGTATTCATAGTCATGCTCTCACACAAACACCTTCCATGGTGAGCCTGTTTATGCAACTGAGTATGCCATACAATTGCTTTTATTACCTTCTTATAAAACAGCCTGTATAAACCACTTTTTTTTTGATTGTTTCTTTGTGTATTGTTGAGTGTGTTTGCATTCTAAAGGGCTTTGCCTCATTAAAGCAATTACCATAAACTTGCTGTAGTTTGTTTTTTTCCCTTCTCCCTCAGAGCACTAGAAATATCCATAAAGAGCTCTTGCCCAGCTTGGATGTTCTATGTCTCCCAAGGCTAGCAGTGGGAAGCTTTATTCTGAGGACAAAAAAAATCTGCAGAGATTTTCTTTAGCTGGAGCATCAAAACAAATGTGAGCCTGGGCAGGAAGGAGGTGAATGGGGTTGAGCTCTGCCAGCTCTAGCAGGGCTCCTGACCTCTCTCTTTTTGACACAAGCACAAGAAGAGTGGAGACTTTCAAATACCAGTTTTGCCACATGAGGGGAGGAAATAAAGGAAAGGTGGATGGATTTGTTGTAGGGTAAAATCTTGATTGATTCTTTCATGGGTTTTGTGGTTTTCAAGGGGGCAGGGCCATTGTTCACCTGCCCATGATAGTCCCTACTCTCTGCATGCAGTTAATCAGATGGGAAGGGACCTCCAGTTTCTCCCTTAACACCTCAGGTACAACTGCTCAGCTGGTGAGATGTAAGATATGTATAACTCCTGTCAAGGATTTTAGCAATTTGTTTCCTGTCAGTGTTGAGGGATGAAGCAAGAGAACTCTCCAGGGTTCCACCTAGGCGAGCATAAATACCAGCTGACCGAAAGCATGGTGAAAATGAAGTCAGAGCTTATCCTATGGAAAGGCTGATGAAATAGTCTAGAAATAATTTTCCTTGAATAAGCTTAACAAAAATTTCTTAGAAAAATGAAGACTCACAGGTAGAGGAACCTGCTGAAGATAAAGGTGATGGCTGGAAGATCTTTGAAATACAATCCTCAAATCAGAAAACATTGATTTGTCAAACTTAGAACTTTCAAAGGGAAGGTGTTTATAAGTTCAATGAGTTTCTGGTCCAAGTAAAAGACTTTCATTTGCTGTCTCAGGGCAGCCAGAACTCTCTGGATCGGATATTCAGATTCAAAACGGCAGACCACTTGTAGGACTATAATCTTTTTAAGATGACCCAGGGACATGGAAGTCAGCATCCCACAGTCTGGGTGGGTTCTGGGCTGCAGTCTGCTTCAAAATGAGAGCTTCTCCTGTTGGAGATGCTCCAATTTGCATAGGTGTCAAGGCTTTCATTAGGCAAGAGAGTGAATAAGCCTGAGTTGGCAGTCCAGGAATTACATTACCATGCTGAGAAGAGCAGATGGAAGTCCAGGTCTCTTCTCAGGCTGACATGTCATTGCTTGTGTATAGTGAAACTATAATGGAAATGAGCAAAATCATCCCACTCTCTTCCAGCACACTGAGCTCATCCTGGACTACCACAGATTTTTTTCTGTTTTTCTTTATAGAATTTTTTTTTACCCAGTTCTTCAATGGCTCCAGTGAGATTCTTAATCTCTGGCTATTGACTGCTCAGAGCAGGCCCTATTTGAAAGGACTCAGTAGCATCCCGAAGTAGAACAGCAGTGAGACCACAAATTGTGAGATCTTTCACTCTGCAGGGAAACCATTTTTCCTACCTAGCTCTAACCAGGGACAGTTCAATGAAAAATAAAAAAGATTTTAAGGCCAGGAAAGTATATAGCACTATAGCACTCAATAAAGGGGCACTTTATTCTCAGGAGTACACAGAAGTAACTAGCATGAGTCTCTTGATATCTACAGAAATCCTAAACAGAAGTGCAGGGAGAAGAATTAGGCAGGCCTGCAGTGTGCTCAGGGACTGCCCCAGGGGAGGAAAGACATGATAATTACTGCTGTCAAACAACATGCAGTGCTATACCCACAGAGGTTCTTCCTTTCAGATTGTAAACTGAGGCAGTTGGAGATGCTAGGGCTTATTTCTCCCCATTCCATAGTCTCTTCAGTCCTTCACTTCTACGTAAAGGAGTTCTAAAGGCTCAGTGGCCTTTAGAACCTTTACCTGACCACACTGGCTGTTCTGTCCATCGTGGTGCTGTGATGAAATACATGAGAGACAGGGTCCCATCAAATGATGGGCCTTGTTAGGAAGCCAGTAGAGAACCATCTGTGTATAAATGTAAGAAAATGAATTTAATCCTGCCCTCCTGTTTCATACAAACTCCCATTTAACTGGAATATTGCCATACTACATGGTCTTGGATCACTACAAAGAGTAGGCTAACTCTGCTTGCCTATTCCAGTGGTGATTATAAAGGATTAGTCCAGAAATCTATAATCTCTCTCCTTTCCTGGTGAGTAGTTGCTGGTGCTGTTGGCTGTAATTTCTGTGAGGTGCTGAACACCTACCTTTCAGCATCTGACTCCAAATCTCTATTCTTTGACTAAACCCAAACCATGAACCCATGAACAGTTCCTTTCTTCATGATCATGTAACTCATACAAAAGAATTCCCTCCAAGTACCCACACCAGTTCTGAGAGTTCCTTAGCATTTTTCTTTATTGCGGTTATATTACTCCAATGCAAATTGTTCAAAACATCTGCACTGTTATCAGAGTTGCTATGATTTACATGGAAGCAACACTTAGTGTATCCTGCAGCTTTAAAAGTACTCATGACAGCCTCGCCTCTTCTTATCTTGACACCATCACACTGCTTCACTACATCTAACTCTAAAGAAGTGGCTTGTATTTATTTGTTGGTTGTCTCAATGATTTTGGAAGCTGCCAGTGACTTTCCTAATTCAATAATGCTGCTACTGCAGCATTAATCATTCATCATATCCTGAAAGCAAAAGCGGAGTGATTTAAGAACAAAAGGATTTAAAGAAAAATAAACACATGACCCATTGCGGCTTCTTTGGGGAAAGTAGCAATATATGCATGGCAAAGGCAGTAATGAATAGCATCTGCTTTATCTGTGGAAGAGCAAACAGTGTAGACATTGATCATTTCTCAAAAAGAGTGGCTTTGACCAAAAACATGGAGGAAAGCCATCCAGAAGCTATTTTGTGCAAATGAAGTGCAGATTTGTGTATATGAGTCGATACACCATTTGCTGTTTCCTTTCATTAAAACCACAACATTAGCACTGGAAAATTATTATAATGGTTACAGTCAAAGCCACTGTAATGCTCAATTCTCAGAGAACTCAGCGAGTGAAGGGGAGGAAAAAAATCCTCCTGATCTCAAAGAAGTGTGCTTTAATGTAATGAAGCTCTAGTGGAAGTGGCTCAGGTATCTTGTCTTTTCGTGCTCTTACCAGCTTATTGTGTAACTCATTCATTTTATCCTCAGGGCCACCAATGGCACAATTGGCTTTCTCAAAGCACCCTACTACCACCTCAGTTTCCTCATTGTATTGAAGCCAAATCCTGCTCTTTTCAGGACGATCTACAGTGGGCTAAAGTAATTAATGGCGTCCCTTGGCTGGCTTGAGGATTATTTTAGCCCCCTGGCGCCTTAGAGGCAGAGTTCTGCAGCCCTCCCAGCAGCTACACTGGCCTAGAGTCTGACCAGAGCTTCACACTAACCTTGTTCCGTGCCCCTGTCCGTAGACAAGCAGAAGAAGGCATGGGAGGTGTGCAAACTAATACTAGAGGCAATGTCTTTGCTTTACATTCTGACGTATTCTTACATGAAGGGCTTCTGCTCAGGCACAAGCATTTGCAATGTGCATTATTCGGTGTCTGTGAGGGGATCGCTCTGGTGAGATGCTCACAGGAAGAAGGATGGAGGGTAGTACCCCATGTACCCCATGACAGTGATATCCAGCCTTAGAGCAGCTGACTAAGGAGCTCTTCTTTTTTTCCCTATTCAGTGTTGCCTTGTCGCTGCAATGAGGCAAATCCTTCCAAGATTGCACAAGCTTTCTGTGTTGGGCCAGAACTTTTCTCTCAACAAAACCAGGAGCAAAACCTCCACTTGCCTCCATGGCAATGGACCTGGAGCCCAGGCTCCACTGTGCCTACTGTGATTCCACTGTCCTGTGAAATCCTCCTCAAATTGCCTTTACAAGCCATTCTTTTCCCTGGAAGTGCTCAGAACCAGATCCTACTTGCCTCTTAAAAACCAAGAATACCCCCTAACCAAGCCAACACAATCCTTGTTATCTGGAGCAGCAACTGCAGTACAGTATCCCCTCGTAACAGGGGACTTTTCACGCACACAAACCTTTCATGATACTTTCAAAGCTGCAGTGTCAGAAGACTATTAGCCAGTTTGTTACTCGAGTTATCCACCTCTTCCCTCATAATGTGACTATAAAGGCAAAAGGACAAGTGAAATTTCTTGGCATCACTTTCACACCTAAGTTGGGTGAATGGCTGGTCCCATGAGCTGACTCCCTTCTTGCCTCCTGTAAATGTGCAGCCCTGTGCCTGAGCATAGCTGGGGTTTGGCACACTTACGCTCCACCTCTGCATTGCTGGGAGAGGCCACTGAAAATATACAATCCCCAGACGGGAGCGATTTAGTGAAATTAAAACCAGACAGGGGGCATTGAAACAAGGAGGTGTCAAATGTTCCCCCTGCCCCACCAAGATTTTGATGTGGCTGCTATGTATACCTGTCTGTCTCCTCTTCACCGCTGTCTAAGTTTGAAAGTTAAAATGCACAGAAGGAGTGGAATTAGAGCAAAGTAACACACCCCCTCACAGACACACACATGCGCTTTTAATTGTGTGTTATTACCAGTTAATTTCAGCTTGTCCAGAGGCAGGAAGAAAACAGCCTGTAGTGGGGCTTGGGCCTCCAGAGGTATTGTAAAACATAACATCCAAAGGCCTTCCTTGACTCCATTGCTTCCTCCAGCCCACAAAGAATGTATTAATTCACATTGTTTGATTTTTCCAGATGCCGCTGCTTTCCCACTATAGTCTTTTTTTTTTTTTTTTTGGTTAAAAAATGTACTTTAATGCATGAGTGAGGGATAACGGTGCTGCCTTTTGGCAAAGAACAAGCAAGAGGAAGATTAAGAAGTCAAGATAGCTTTTTACAGTCCCAAGTAGCTGTATATCTTAAACAGAGTAAGAATGCTTTATTTGAATATATCACAAACTTGGAGGCTTCAAGGGAATGACAGCATTGTTTGGGCTCACAGAAATTGAAGTGGGAGCTAAGAAAGATTTTTATTATATAAGGTTTTTGAATGTTATCCATTCTTCATGTCCTCTTTTGTAGTAGTAGTAATGGTACAGAATGTGAAACAAAGGTGTCACTGAAGCAAGGCTATAAATTAAAAGCAAATGACTACCATAGAGTATAAATCTACAACTGCCAAGTAGATTTGCATTTCCTTATTACTGGTGGGAATAGGAAAAATTCTAGGAGACAGAAGACATAATATTTAAAGCATTAAGATTGTACTTAGACTAGCAATATTTAAAAATACAGGGATAATTTGGGATTTGTGAGCCAGTGGGAATCTTATCTGCACCCATTAAATTCATCAAATGGCAAGTAAAAATAAAATAGTAACAAAGAGTAAGTGAGCAGGAATATGTGAGTTTGGTGCAGATTTTGCCAAATCTTGCTTTGCCTCCCTAATGTGAATCTTTGCTATTGTCAACAGAAGGGTGGACAGAGGTGAACCAGAAATCCATTTCTCTAGACTTCCATTAACCTCTAAAAAAATACACACATTATTCTAAGGAAGAAAAAAACCCCACAGCATCATGCAAGTTAAGCTGAATATTTCTATCAATCAAAACCATCTGGAACATAGGAAGTAAAGTACTCTTTATAGCTAGTGAATAAAAATTACTCACATAAAGATTAAATGGCCAGCTTTTGCCCAAGTAAGAGGTTTACCATTGAGATGCTCCATTTATTAGCATCAATGTCATTACTTATTGTACTATTAATACTATATTGTTATTACTACTGTGTTTACTATACAGCTGGCCAGTGTGATGAAAAATATTAGGACATTGCTTATTTTTTTTTCCTGTGTGAAAAGAGCATTTTGAAGAGGTTCATGTTGTTGCAAATGTATCAGTAATTTAACAAATTGAATAAAGAGCAGTAAAATGGCAGCTAAAATTCAGTGTTGATAAAATATTTATATAGCCAGAAAGGAAAGAAACACCCACCTTTTTTTAAAGACTTCTCAAGCACTGATTTAGAGAGGAATCCTAGTTAGCAGTTCATTGAGATACTCTTTTAATATGAAGCTGTGGGTTAAAACCCTTGATGGGATTTAATGGGATAAGGAACAGAGCAGCAGAATGCTCTTACATAAATCACTACCACCAGTTCCTCTAGCACTGCATAGGTGGGACTGTCTGTTCTGTCTGCAGAAAGAAAGTGCATTTGGAAATGAACTCAGAAATTACTCTGACTCATTGATAGAGAAATTGGAAAGCTGGGATTTGTTTATCTTTGAAATGGAGAGAGAAAGAAAGGGACATGATAAAAGTAGAGAAAATAATCAGTGTTCCCTGTAACACATAGCAAAAAGTGGACACTTGATAAAAACAAAAGGCAGCTAAGTCCAGACCACTAGCAGGCAAGTTTCCTGCTTCCTGAGGGCTCACATGGACTCTGGCTTTGCCAGAGAATAGGGAATTCAACAACAGGAACAAAGTCTGAAGTCTTCAACAAAGTCTGAAGAAATGCTGAGCTTCTGTTTGGGCAATGATGCTATCTGCATTTACAAGAATTAATGCCAAGAAAAATAACATTAGAGAAAATATAGGAACTTGTAGTTGAAGCCAGCACTCATTGTTTTAGGGATTATTTTGCAATCTTCATTGGACCGTTGTTGGGGCAGGTATACATCATGTTATTCTGAGCTCTATCAGATAGGGGATAGTGAGCAAATGCATCAGGTTGGTCTAGAAAAACAATTTTCATATTATTGTCCTGTCTAAACTATAAATATGCATTTTTGTCAGGCCATCTGAGAGCAATTATCAATTTTTACAGCAATGGCTTTTCTCCTGTACTTTGTAGTTCATTTTTATAAAGAAGTAAATAAATAGGGTTTTCCAGATGGAATTTTGAGCATGATTTCTCTCTGATGAGCTGCTGACAAATACATATGCATATTTTTAATTACTATCCTCATTTTAAAATCAGACTGGTTCATTAAATGATGGAAAATGGCTCAGGAAAGACAGTGCTTTAAGCCCGCTGCTTCTGGAAAATAGTTCAGGTGTCAGGCAGTACTTTAAGCCTTCTGCTTCTGTTCCCTAACTTTTTACAACACACAGGATCTGGGATCCACACAGATAGGACACTTGGTATCTTTTCTTCAAATTCTCTGTATTTAAAATACTACTCCAGTGGTTTCTGACAACTGCTTAGGGCAATTTTGCTTAGCCTAGCGGAATGTCCTGGAAACTACTGGCAATGATTTAGCTCCCAAAATTGGAACACATTTAGCAGAGACAGAAAGCCTATGAACAAATAATGGACAAATGCCAGAGTAAATAAATGTGGTTCATGAGCTGTGGTCAGAAATGTCTCTCTTTCAGTATGCAGTGCAAATCTTTTGCCAACATTTACCATAAAGTTATTACACAAAGCAGTTTTTCCTCTCAGTAAGACAAACTCAATGAAAGACTGCTTCTAGTCTAGGAGCCTACCATTAGGCTGTGATAGCCTGTCATGCCACGAGGAAACCTGTGTGCAGTTGGTTTGCTTCAAGCTGTGCTTTTGATTTTGTTACTCAGGCTTCTGTACAAAAAGAGAGAGGCAGCAGGAGAGAGCCTCCCCAGAGTTCAGCACTCCTTTAGGAGACCATGGAGAACCAGAGGGCAAATTTTAGGCATCTTGTCTCCCAAGCCCATCTCTTGGCCTGGTTGCACAAGTCCTCTGAAAGCACTTTCTTACACTGTCATTATGGAGAGAGGCATTGCAGTCATCACCACCACCCAGCAGCATCACCTTCCTTTTCAAATGCCCCATCAATGGCTCCAAGAGAGGAAAGGGCAGGCATAAATCAATGACAAGCTACTGCTGATGCTTCTTCCTGAAACTCCTTCACCATGTGTTGTAGGGTGATTTCAGGTATTTATGTTATCAATAAGTGATGGTTGCTGGATGTGGGTCTAAATGGTCAGAACTTCTGCTCTCCTCTATGTGTTTGGAGGAACTGACCGATGTCATCTTCCAAATTCTGCAGAAGAAACCAAGAATTTGCAGAGCCTCTCTGTAGCCATAGGAACCCTGACTCCAAAGCTAAACAGCTAGACATGGCTGGGTTTGGCTGCTCTCCCACCAAAAAGGCCCTTCCCAGCTACCAACCTCCCATGCAAGAACAGAAGAAAAAAGTTTGGTGGAAGGGCTTGCCTCACACTCAGGCAGTTTGAGGTTGACCCAACACCAGGGTGAAATAGATGAGGGAACCAAAATGACATTGTTCTGCTCTGCATAGTTTTCCTTGTACTAATCATTAAAAATAGAGAAACAGAGACTAAATTAATTTTGTGTTTTGTCTATGGATGTTAAGTTGAGTGTATCAGCCCAGGCATAATGCCATATGGAATGATTTTTAGCTCCATCCCTTGATGTGTGAATGAGAAAGCATCTGGTTGAAGAAGAGTAATTTGAATTTTTGTTTAAAATCTTGCCCCACCTCTCCTTTCACACATGAAGATATATAACCATGCACTGTGCCCCAATATTCAGAGAAGCATGTGAGTCAGACCAGAACATAAATCCCAACTGAAATAGTTAAATAGGAATCTTGTCATTTATAGCTTTATGAAATCCTTAATAAATGCTGTTCCAGCAGTTTTCTGGATTTTCACCACTGACAGGATCCAGGCAAACAAAGCTAAATTATTTTGATAATGCCAGATAGAGGCTGAACTGAAGTTACAGGGAAAAAGTGTCCTGCTTTGAAAATGTGGAATATTTCTGCATATGAAAACGTCTAAACCCACCCAAGCATTCTCTAACAGGGACTGATAAATTTGCTCTACTCTAACCCCATTCCTTTAATGAAAGTGCATCGTTCTGTGCTGTGCCCGGCAGATGCAATAATAGCAATGTCTGGTGAGCTTCTGCAAGGAGCCCTGCAATGAAAGCCCCTTCCCCTCCCGCCAAGTTAAAAGAGAACAGGCTGACATGTATTGGAAAATGCACGGGCAATATAATGATAGCAAATTGCTTTGAAAAGAAAAAGGTTCCGCAGCGCACGTGTCATTTCAATCCCCAGCTCGGAGGCAGTGCTTCAGCTCCATCCTTTGTGTCTCCCTCCAGATCGACGCCCCTCCCTCACCCCTGCCTTTGGGGAGAGCACTCCCGCACTGTAGATCAAAAGCAGCATCTTCACTACAAAGAAGGAGAGAGCTCACGAGTCTCTACTGCCCCGCCCTCCCCCCCATCCTCCCCAGAAAGTGGCAGCTTTGTTACCCTCTTCATCACTCTTTTAAGAGCATATTGGAAAAATTCTGTCCTTTTGGTCCCTCCTGATGAATTCCTCTGACTGGGACATTCCTGCTAGTGCCTGTTTCCCTGCTCAGCCCTGTCCGGGCTGTGCCACGAGGCTTTTGTCACAACAATGGTTCTTCTGAGATGGTGACAGAACATCATCTAACACCCAGGAAAATGGGGCTTAGCCATTATTTCTAGAATATATTTAAGCCCTTTGGGAGGTTGCTATTGAAAAGGCCAGGATGCTGACTATCATTTTTTTTAATTCTGATGTCTAACAAAATAAAAAAGTTGTCTGCTAGCCTGAGGAGGAGCTTAGGTTTCAATACATCCAGTGGGCTGATACTGTGGGTCCAGAGCTGTCAGGAATGAAGGGGAGATCATATTATCCCCTCATTTATCCCTTTGGACACATTTTTCATCCCCCTCTACTTCCTTGACCCTTGGGTTGTGTTTGTGCAATTCCAAATGCATTTTACAAAGTGCTGTTTTTATTTTTGCTCAAAACTTTTCAGCTCTTTCAGCTCTGTGAAAAAAAATCCCAATTGCGAAATGGTGTAAATCACACTCATCCACCTTTCTGATGTGCAATGCAGTCAGAGTATCTGGACATCGTCAGGGCATTGTAGCTCATATCCCAGGGTGACTTTGTTATAAGAAAGGAGTTTAATTTTTTCCTCTTTTGTAACCTTGTGAAATTTCCACATTAAAAAGCAATCACATCTTTCAAACCAGCAATGATTGTGTTTGGCATCATGGCTGCAAACCCCCAGTGTGCAGGGCTGAGCTTGTTTTCACTAAAATGAAATCAGCTTTGAAAATAAACGATCTGCAACAACGTTATATTCCCCAAATCTTATAATCCTATTAACAGAGTTGGATTTTTTTCCTTTTTTTCTTCTTTTTTTTTTCTTTTTTGTTCCCATTGCTACCAGACTGACAAGATTGGCCCAGTTTCAAGGGGTACAAACAGAAAGTCAGTTGAGGATGTAGCCAAGACATGCACTGCAAGCCGAGGACCAACTCTGCCAGGGCCTGTGGTTAGAAGCTCTTAACGACTATTGTAAGCCCTTAAATATAATCATCTGTATTTCACCTCCACCTAACATAGTTCATGTGTAGCATGTTTATCTGCTTGCACAGCCTTTCAAGAGACTCAACAAACAGCCCTGTTTGCAGAAGTGAGAGGGAACGGGTTGCCTTGGCTCTCCCCGTGAATGAGGCTTCTATCAAAAATGACTCGGCGGTGCCAATGTGGTGAAGGGAAATGTCTCCAAATTAGCCTGGGCAAAAATCTCTTTGCCAGAAGTGGAAATTACGTAGTAATATCAAAAGGCAACTTTACTTATATATAATTCCAGGTTTCTCTGCAAGTATTTTTTTTGGAAGAAAGTCAGAAGGACTCAATCTTGTGCTGCTTTTGCTGGTCCTGCCTCCCGTGCCCTTCCCATGGAGGGGACTGGGCCCCCCCCGCCACACAGGCACAGTGCACCTTGGAGTCACTCTGTTGTCTTAAACCCTGACTGAAAAGGTGCAATAATTGGCCCAGGAGGTAGAAATCCTCGTGATCATGGCAGAAGTTTTATACTCATTTTGGGATGAGGAGGGAACACACAGAAAGTGCTGAGACCACACCCATGGGAGGGTCCCTGTCCTCCTGCAATTCTTCGGTGACAATGTTTATTTGGGGGTTTCACTTGTTGGAAAACTGGGTCCCCGCTGCAAAACCCATGTTTCTGAGGGGTCACAGCTCCCAAGGCCATGGTGGGTCAGCAGCTACTGTAGCCTGCCAAGTACTAGGGTGCAGAATTGGTAATGAAAAGGTGTCAGGCCCCTCCATCTGCTCTTGGGGTGCCCGGCACAAGCCTAGAGAGAAACCTGGGATGCACGGGACAGCCCTGGCCCTCCCAGACAGCTTTTACTGCAATGAAGTGCTGAGTGGAGAATGTAAACACTGCTTTTATTTTGTAACCTTTTCTTTTTATCAGTTCATCAGGACAACAGTGGTTTCCTTAGGCTGTGGATCTGAAGCTGACAGGGCCCTGCAGCTGCAGGGATGTGGATCTGGGCACAGTAGCCTCTGTCAGAAGCTGCAGTTGTGATAGCATCTGCCACCTCCCTCAGAACTGCTGCTGCTCCCTCCCTTGTTTACTAAGTGGCTTTTCGATAGCTTTATGTGAAATTCAAAACCATAAAGTAAAAACATTAGATTACGAAGTAAACATAGTTTACTCTGTTAAAACAGAGTAACAGTTCTCTCTGTTAAAACATAAGCACCTGTTTCTCCTCTCCTCACCTCTTCACTAACACTGCCAGCTGAAACATATTTTTGACAAACTCTATGATTAATAAATCACATCAGGTCAGATCTGCTGCCACTGAAAGCCAAGAGAGATGTGCTGCTGATGATGTTGGGAGCCCCTCAATCAGTATTGCAGTCCCAGTTTTGTAAAAAAGCAGTGCTGAGATCCCCAGGGTAATAAGCTTGGTTTAAAAATCAGGAGATTTTTAGGTCTAGGAAACAGGGACTTTATTTTACCTGAGTTTTGATTTTTAAGCCTCTAGAAGATTACATGGCTGAGCTTTTCTGTGTAACCAAGAGGATCTGAGGCTTCAAAAAGTAAACAAAGATGATATTCTGCCAGATGGCTTCTGCCAGGAGCTGGGGTTTCTGCAGGGCAAAATATTCCAAGATCTGTGACAAAATCTCCAGCATAAGAAGACTCAGAGACCAGTCAAAACATTCACATGTAGCTGCAACAGTAAAATTGCTGTTTAAGCAGGTAATTTCAGGGCCAGACTCAAAAATTATTACAGTCTCTTCCACTGTTCTGGTTTTAATAACTGCACATTCCATGCAAATTGCTATTGGGATATTGTTAGCCTTCTGATAACAAATAAACATACCTGCTGAAGACACAGCCAAACTGCATCTGCTCACTGTATTCATTAAGTGCTCCTCAGCTGTAGAATCAGATACTGAAGTTAATTACATTAATAAGGTACAGATTTGCCTACAGTTTCTCCAGTGCACTCTGCTTAGGCATGGCTTCTTTTCTAATTGAATCTTTTATTAAAATATAAAGTTAGATTTGACAAGCATTCATAGGCATCTGAAGAAATCTGCTGTGGACTTGTCTGTATTCCACTTACAGACATTCTGGTAAGATCATAGAGTAGATTTGTTTGGAAATTACATCTAGATAGTGTCTGCTGCATAGTTTCTTTAGTTTTTACAAAAGAAATTATTCCAAAGGCTGTCTAGTTTTATGTACTGAAAGAGTTCTTAATTTCAGTAGTATCATTACAAACATTTAACACTGTGTATAAAATAGAGCAGATCCCTCCTCCGTCATTGCCCTCACTTTCGGGGGATTCAGACCACCTGAAATCTGAATCTGCTAAACATTGCCTTGCTTCCCTGACTCCCATAGCACCCCCTTCATCTTAATGCTGGAGTGGGCAGAGTGCAGACTGCTGAGTGCAGAATTAAGCATTTGGAAAAACATCCTGCTGAACTGGAATCTTTCTGGGAAGGGCTGGATGTGAGAACCGAAGTGCGAGGCTGATGCTGGGGTTGTATAATCTTTTTATTTTCAGAGCTCTTCGCCATCCAAGAATTGGAATTGTTGTAATAACAAACAAATGCAGGTAGGCAATGATTTGGGAAGAAATCTAGGTGAGATTTGGACATGAGCAAGGGAGACTGGGGTGCATGAGTCTCACTTTTTATTTGGAATTGAGTAAACTCAGATTCTTAAGCAGATATGATAACGTGACTGTATATGCTAATTCCTAACTATCAAGATTTTACCATAAACAATGGTAGAAAAAAGTAGTGGAATAATTATGAAAAATATACTGACATTTTCCTTTTAAGAAATTTCAACTTTTTTCCTGAAGAAACAGTTTTCTAAGGCAATTTACTCAGACAATAATAGAAGTGTATTTATGTAGCTGAAAAGATTAGTAACTCTCCTGAGAGAAAACAACAGATTCCATTTACCCATTGGGAAACTACGACAACTTGCAGCTGCAGAGTGAAAGAATAAGATCTGCTGGAGCTTGTGCCGAGAGGAGCTGCCTTGTACCCCTGCTCACTCGACTGTCCTCTTCTGGTAGCCCCTCTGCAAAACCTTGACTGCCATGTGCATGAGCTGCAAGTCTTAAGGCTGGTGTTTGCACTGCAGAAGTGTTCAGTCAGCACAGCATAAACTTATAAAGTGCTCTCCAAACAGGCAGAGGGCTCGATGAAGTTTCCTCTCCAGTTGTTCCAAAGTCCCAGCCAAAAATCTCAGTGGGATTTCCCGGAGGAATTGCAGATCAAGCGCAGCAGAGCTGCAGCCAAACACCAAGGCTGGAAGTTTGTGTATTTGCTGCTTTCTTCCTTGGGCTCCTGGGTCAGACCCTACTTGTGGGTTAGCTGACACTCTCACTAACCCTGCTTTGCCACTCTCACCTTAGCCTTTGCCATGATCTCTTTTCCTCTGTCAGCTCTCTCACTGCAGTCTCACCATCTTTCATTGTTTAAAAGGGCACCTCTAAAGGGTATTTTTTTAAGGCTCAATGCCTAGAGCCACTTAATTGCATGATAATCTCAGCTTTTGTTTAAAAAGAAATGTGCTAAGCCCTCATGATGGTGGGGAGAAGATTGTACATTTGAATCTTTGGGGATTGTAGAAGGCAAATAAAATATCTAGTGTATATATATATGTTTAGTTTCATGGTTTGGAGGTGGGAGAGTAGCATTTTACAATATCACAAGATTGGCAATAGCATACTTGGTTTCTGACAGGACTGACTTTTTTCTCTTGGCCCTTGTTTATTTCTGCAGCCTGATGTGCTTGTGGCTTGGCAAATAAGTCTCTCTGGACCATTGTAATATTTTATTGGAGCATATATAACTATTGGGACAACAGCTGTAAACCAGAAGCGAATTCTTATTTTCTTTTTTGTTTCATACTCTGGCATGGTAGATATTATAGCCTTGGTATTTTCTGAAAAGGCAACAAAAAGTCTTACATTTCCTGGTATGAAAATTATGGGTACAAGAAACAAACACCTCCAATCAGAGGCCTTTTAACCTAATGGCTCTTTCCAGGGTGGGTGACTTTAATACTTTTCTGTGCTTGCAAGGCCACATATTTCTTTCTGATTCTTACTCTAAAAGCAGGGGTCATGTTAGGCCAAATATGATTGTCCTCAGCTAGATTTTATCTCCTTTCAGTGGTAGGAGAACAAGCTTCCAAGAACTCTGTCTGGAGGGCTCACTACCTTTCTGCAGCTTTCTCACTTATGGAGCTATGGTTTTCTATTATTCCCTCCTTCTTTTTCCAACACATGATAGTGCTTTTAGATGGTAACAAAAGTCGGTTCGTCACCACCAGCACATGCAAAATACCAAAGAGCATGCAAAGGTGCTGAGGAGGGTGAGAGGGAGAAGCTAGGATTCTGTGCCTCACACGGGCTCTGTGCTCAAGAATGACATTGGGAATTCAGACAGTTTTACATATCATATTCCCACCCTACATCTGAAAGAGAGGGTTACCCTGTTTGCTGTTGTTGTTTCAGGTTTTGTAGATGTCAAGGCATTAGTACAGAGCAGCTTGCTGGAATACAAAACCTTTTTTGTACTTTGTCCCATCACAAAAATTGTTGTACTTCAGGGAATCCCTTAGGTATTGAGGCATGCCAAGAAAGGATCATGAAGTGTTCAAATGATATAAAGGCCATTGTGCTGCAAATAGCCAAGACAGGTGCCTGTTGTAATTTGCCATAGATACTTGACGGGAGGTCAGCAATGATCAAACTTCATCAGCTACAGACATAAAAACATGAAAAAAAAATGCAAGAGAACCAAAAGTAACACTGTACAAAACAGTAGATATCTTCTGATGAAAACATGACAGACCCAGCTGGAGAGAGGACTGTCTGCTTAGCTAGAGATGATGGGGATTCTTCAGTAGTCCTTATGCTTGCACACTCTGCTACTTTCTAGCCTTGGTCCTCTTCCTGAGGAAGCTTTTAAGGTTCATCACATTAAAACTTATAAACTGGCACCAGGGAGCCAGGGATAAAAGTTATAATGGATATACTCTAAGTCTTTGTCACCCATGATGTGAATTATGCGTTATAGGAATTACTATAGCAAGAACCACATAAAGAAGTGGAGGACAAGTTATAGGAGAAGCAGTGCAAGTGCAGCAGTGAGCTGACCTGAGCTGGTTTTGGTGCCCAATGACACACGTCAACAAAACACTGCCTCTCCTTTCCTAAGTGACCTCATGACAGGTGGAACCCAAAGTCATGGAGGAAACTAACTCAATGGATATTTTGTGGACAGTTCAGATGGGTATTTTATGAACATATATTACAGGGATTGTCCATAGACTAAGGGAATGATATCTGTGTATTCCATCAAAGGATGGGAAGGGGGGGTGGTGGTTAGTGAGGATGTATTGGAAGGTGGGGGATCATGATGTAAATGGTATGGAATGTGCTGGTTTTGGCTAGGATAGAGTTAATTTTCTTCATGGTAGCTAGTATAGGGCTGTGTTTTTGATTTGTGCTAGAAAACAGTGTTGATAATTCAAGGATGTTTTAACTATTGCTGAGCAGGGCTTGCACAGAGTTGAGGCCTTTTCTGCTTCTCACCCCACTGCCCCCAAGGAGTTGGGAGGAGACATGGCCAGAACAGCTGACCCAAGGGATATCCCCTAACATATGGTGTCATGCTCAGCATATAAAGCTGGGGGGAAGAAGATGGAAGAGAGGGATGTTTGGTGTGACGGTGTTTGTCTTCCCAAGTCATTGTTACATGTGATGGAGTCCTGCTTTCCTGGGGATAGCTGAACACCTGCCTGTCCATAGGAAGCAGTAAATTCCTTGTTTTGCTCTGCTTGCATGTGCAGCTTTTGGTTTACTCATCAAACTATCTTTATCTCAGCCCATGAGTTTTCTCACTTTTACCTTTCTGATCCTGTTCCCCATCCTGTTGAGGGATGAAGTGAGGGGGAGAGAGTGAGAAGCTGTGTGGAGCTTAGTTGCTGTTAAACAACACACTCCTTCACTAAGTTGGCAGTTTTGTTCTTTACATTTTTCTTGCTGTTTCTTCTTTCCTGAGCATGTAGTGCTGCAGAGAAACAGCTCTGGTGGTTAAACAGGAGCCACAGGGGAAACATAGGATATCTGTGAGGGTGATGCTGGTCTCTAAGGGAGGTGTGATTTATGGAGACAAACTCTTTTCCTGCCAGAGTGGTGGGAGGAAAGCAGACCCCAGTGTTGCTGGAAAACATTCTGAGTAAGTGGTTTCTTGGCCTCAGTGTAGGCTTTTTTACCCCTCTTAAAGGTAGAATTTTACTCTTAAACTGTGAATTACTTTGTTCAGGAATTTCTACCTTATGCCTTAAATATTGATGGCACTTAATAAATAAAGTGCTGCCTCTCTTATCTTCTGCTCCTCACTTCTTTTTTATTTCTTTTCTTGTTGATCATTTGCTCTCAGTTCAGCTGCAGAACTCATACACCTTCACTCCAGGTAATCTCTGATCACCTCTCAATCTTCCTCTGTTATAACTTCTCCCTTTGAGTTCTTCATTTTCAGTTCAAAAATCTATGTGGAAAGTGACACGACAAAAGCAGGCCAACTGGAAGCAAGGTAAAGCTGAAAAGGCATGGGATCAGCTGTCTTGCTTTTGTTCAGTGCTTATTTATTAAAAGGCTCTGTCTTTAAAATGTAGAAGAAGCTTCTGCAGAACGCATCACCTCCTGCACCAGATAATCTAAGGCTGCTGAAACTGTAGTTGATAAAGCTGGTTTAAATTTCATACCAAGTATGCTCAATTTTTAAGTTGTTCATTAATTTTAGATGGAACTTCTCTTCATTTAACATTTACCTGCTTGTTATTTGTTACTGCTTCATTAAGAAATTAACTGAGATCTGACACTGAGTATGTAAGGAGGTCTCTGTCCCAAAGAGCTTCAACTCTAGATACACAAGACAGCACCAGCTGGGAAGGGAAACAGAAATAAATAGATGCAGGAATTTGTCCTATGACAAATGGCAGGACAGTAGCAGTGATGTAATCAGGAACTGAGTCTCTTAGCACCTAAGTCAATGCCCTTTTCACTGAGCTACAGTAATAACAGCAATGAGCCCTGCTAACAAGGAGGTAATTTTGGTATTCATAGCAAGATTAACCAACACACCATGTCCAGTAGAGACAACTCAGAATTCATATACACAAAGGGCACATTTGTTACAAATTCACTGAATCCTTTTAACCTTTTTCCATTTATGTCTGAATATTAGCACTTGGAAATACGCAGAACTAGGGCTTAACAAGCTCGAAGAGTTAGATTATGGATGTTACTGTGCTCCTTCAATTTCATTAAATGGCATGCAAGGTAATTATGAGTCATTGAGTTTCCCCTCCTCAGAGACAAACCAAAGGGGCTCAATTATTGCTGCAAAATCGAAGAGGAAAAAAGAAGAAAGTTTTAAAAAAAGAAGTGTCAAAAGCATAGTGCAGGCGGACTGTTCCAAAGGGACCACCAAGCCACGCAGCCCTGCAAGATAAGCAGTGACTCCATATGGACATGAGTGTCTTAATGTCTAGTGATGAGAGAGAGCAGAACTTAACTCTTGAATGTGTCAGAGGGAAAATTATTATTTCCTCACCTTCCTCCCTCTTCCAGCTGAAGGATAGCACATTGCTTGGTGGTCTGGCTCACAGAAGGACTGAGATTCATTTTCAGCTTGGACAAGTCCATTAGCTGTATCCTCTGTAAAGACTTTGATTGCTCTATGTGGGAAAGCTGTGCCAGGTGTAGAGATTCCTGTTTGCATGATCTGATTTTGTCCAGGAAAAACTGACTTGTGTTTTCAAATAGCTACCATCTAACTGAATTGCTTTTCTGCTAGTGGTAATAGCTGCTTTCTTAATCAAAAGATACATTTGAGAATAAAGCTTGGTTGGTGTTTTTTGGGGGGGACAACTAAACCATTAGAGCATTTCCAGTTGATCATTGTATGAACAATAGTGTAAGGAAACCACCAGATTTTGGATGTGAAATTTCAAAGAATCTCTTCACAAAGGAGAGCCATCACAATTTGCCTGTGAAGGACAGGAAGGACAGGACATGGCCACCTAGTTTTGGATGAGGCTCCCTTTTGTCTGTATATTTCCTTTTCTTTTTGCAAGTCATTACTTACAATGACAATGACAAAAACATTTACCAGATACCTTGAAACAGGCTGTATTCACAGCAATGCAGAGGAATACAATAAGATTTCCAAATCATGAGTCTTTTGTCTGACCTCCTGGTTTCCCAGAGCATCTGATCTGTGTTGCCTAATCTACAGGGACAAGGCATCAGGGAAAACTGCAGCGTTGTCAGTGGGTGACCTGGATGACCCTCCAGTCTTCTTCCCTTGCATGTTTGATCATTCTGAAGCACAAACTTAGGCATACTGCAGCACTGCGAAAAGCTCAAGCACAGACAGAGCAATGTGGGGTCTGCATTTGGATAGAGCAGTCTAGAGATGTGGGATGAAGATGCATCCACAATATGGCCTCTTTTCCAGAATGAGCTGACCATCTTGTAAGACCCCAATGGCACACCAAAGCATTTTGGCAGACTTTCAGAGCATAAACCTATATCTGACAAGATGGAGAGAAGGTTGCTAGAGCCATCTGACTAGAGAAAGCAAACACAAGTAGGAGTAAAGTGAAGAAAATTTTTCTTCTTACATGTCCTCTCTGTGCATGTTTTCTCTGAGACCATTTGTTCAGCTGTCTGTATAGACAGCTGATCTTGAAAATTTGGCCTGAGGACCTGAAACCACTATTTGTACCACTTGAAACACAGACTCTTGTCATCATAGCTAGGATTAAAGCTTGTTTCCAAAGATGTGTCCTGCTGAAGTTAAAAGTGTTACACTTCTCGATGTCTCAACATAAAGTATTTTCCATGTGGAATTGGCTGAACCCATTCAATCAGTGATCACTGTACCTATTTACTGTGGAAAGTTGACTAGACCACTAAGAAGAAGGGATACAGTTCAAAGGCTCAGCTGGTACATGCTCAGATTTCATTGTCTAAGTATAAATAACCCTATAATAAATGCTTGAATAAAAATTGTGAAACTTAGTTGAGGGTAGTTTCAGGATCCAAACCTAGAACTGCCTAGGAATTTCATGGCTGGTCACTCCTGTGTGTTGCCCTGCCCACAGAAAAAAAATAGGAGAAAAAGGCAGATTTCCAGCTCTGATGCCTGTTTCAGGCCTTGCCAGAAAGAGCAGGCTTGTGGCTCAAAGACTTTGGTTACCTTTCCTAATATTTGGAAATATTAGGACCTTGGGAAGTTGATTTATCCTGAGGACAAACTCATTTTTCTCTCTGCAAATGGGAGATAATAGTTCTCTAAGCAATAAGAATAAAGTCTGCACGATACTTCAATAATTTATAATGCCTGCTCTATTAAAACCAAATAGAGAAACAAAACCTCCAGTACAAACCTATATAGTCTTCACAGTTTAAACATAACTTTCTGTGTCCATACTACTTCCTTGAAGTTAGAACTCCACAGAGAAATCCGCCAGGGTGGTCCTAATGTGATAATTTTGGGTTTCTGGTGGCAAAAAGTTCCTTTTCTTTTCCAAAAAAAAGTATTTTTCTTAACATATTGAAAACCAGCCACACAAAAACCAACATTCCCTGGTGTTTGCATAAGAAAAGAGATGTACTCATAACATGCAGATGACGGGCAGCTTTCCTGTAGTCACAAGTCAGTGTATTCAAGAACTAACATATGTTATTTTTTAAAAGTAAATACCTATATTCAGATCAGTTTTGTCTCAAGATTACTTTTGTTAGTGATTGAAAATATGGCAACTTCTTCATCAGCTCTCAGATCCAATTTAAAAAAGATTCAAAGTAAATCTGAATGCCATGAGATCTCAATTTTTTTGAGTTGATTTTTATCATACATTCAAACTCTTCTATAATTAAAATTCACTGGTTTTATACCCTCCATTCATGTCCATGTTATTTGGACATAAATTTATGTGACTTGGGCATGTTATTTATTTGTCTCTCAGTGATCAATAGGATCTACCAGGTCAGCAGTCCCAACTTAATTGCTTGGTTTATGTCAACAGTACTCATGATCCCTAAGTGGTCTTCCATTGCAGCACTGTTCAGGGCCACAGCATTTAAACATCTAACATCAGGCAAGGATGGAGCCATTATAGCCAGTAATGCTAAGGCACAAATGAGATTAAGGTAATAAATATCAGATATCAAAGCAGCTTCAAAACAGCATATATCGGAGTCATGGAAAGAAGGAATTTTTCTGAATTATCATCAGCTCCAAAGAATAAAAAGCCTTTCTGACCACTTAAATGAAATATTCTGTTTGATCCTCAAATGAACTGTTTTATTTTGAAACTGAGATTTAAAAAAATGTTTTCAATTTTATTTCAAAGTAGGCTGAAATGCATCTCAAAACAAAAAGTTGTTTTTGTGAAGAAACACAAGTTTTTATTTTTGAAAATATTAGAACAAAAGATTTTAATTTTGAGGGTATTTCTCCTCAGTTTTAGATATGAAAATAAGTTGGTGAAGTGGGACATTCCTGGAAAGTTTTAGTATTGACAAATATGCATTTTTCATCTAGCACAGTCCTGATGAAAAAATATTGCCCACTCCAATTGGTCCATAATTTCATAAATCAGATTCCTTCCCTTTCCCCATGAAATTTATATTTTGAAGGCAAATGCAAAGCTCTCCTTAGGAGGAAGACAGCCCTCAGCAGGAAAGGCCTCTAAATATGTCCAAACCCAGGATGAGCCATCCTGCACCATGAGCTACCAACATTGCATTGATGCTGCAGGAATGATGCAACTCAAACTAGAGTCTAAAGTAATGTGACAGTTTTCTGTCAATGCAAAGCCATTGAAAATGTTTCATATTCTAAAGTGAGACAGGTAAACCCTCAGCTGATGTCACCAAAGTTTAGCTAAAGATGTTTGGTTTCCCACTGCCCGTAAAGACCTGCTGCTGCCACATGGCCTTGAAACTGCACTGCAGCCTTAAATTTGTGACACTCAGTCCTTCTCATGTGTCAGTTTTGGGGACCTTGCAAAGGGGTACGAATCCCAGTCTGCTCAAGAAATGCAAGGTGCTGCAGCATACCTACTTTGTTCTATGTAATTATACCATTAGCCTCTTAACTATGTCTAATGCAACTTATAAAAAAACTTCAGGATTTGCTTTTTAATTTTTTGGAATTACGCTGATTACTTTCCTTGAAATGAAACTCATTTTGAGATAGGATGAGTTCTATATTTTCCACAGATTTAGTAGCTGGTGGAAAATAATTTTCTTCCAGTGACATGAAGAACAGAAAGATGGTTCCTAAGGATGGGGTGTAAGATACTTAACTTCAAAAGCCAAGCTGAGGGAATTAACTAAGAGTTTTGTGATTGGTATATATTGTTCTTTCTTTGAGACTCTGAAAGAGAAAGTCATACCTACCTCTTCTCCTCTACAGAGTTAATGCTTTTACAGGAGTGTTTCATGCCAAGCATGTGTGTAGCTGTGGATATTCTACTGGAAGGTTTAGAGGAGAAATTCTGTAGCAATCATACTGATCTTGCAGAGCTACAGCTGCCTTTCAGATTTGTTTCTTTCTCTTGTTCCACTGTGAAATACTTTCTCTTGTAATTACTGTAACTTATTTGTATCTCATTATGCATAAGACTTAGAGACAAATGTTTTTATCAGCTTCTTGAGTGAAAGAAATGCAGCCTGTGCCATTGGATCATTTGCCCCATTACAACTCCATCTCTTATCACCCCTCCCAAAAAGATTTGGTTTGCTGCTGGCCAGTCTGAGAAACAGAGCTTTGCTCTGTGTTTTCTGAATGTGTGCAGAATGAATGACTAAGTACTTATAGGTTACAAAATGGAGGTTAGGGATAAAATCCAAGTTAGCACACTATGGAGCTTAATTAGTGTTCAGGTGATATTCTCCTGAGATGCTTTAGATGCTCTGGAGAGCTTACACTGGGTTTGAGCTCTAAATCTTCTCAGGCTGAGGAAGATCTGGTGCTTAGGAGTTTCCTGAGAGAATGCTAGGCTGATGCTATCAGCATTTCCTCTTCCTTCCTTGTCAGCAAAAAGAGACATGCGTGCACCATCCAAGTCACTGCCTCATTTCTGAATCATGCACTGGTACAGGAGGGTGAGCTGCTGCCTTGGAGAAGGACACTGCTTTACAGTGCTTCTGTCTTTGGCAGCTTCAACTGACCACACTGATGCCTCTCTCTGCTGTGAATTTGACCATTAGAGTCTGACTGCCATCACACCTGCAGCCAGCTGCTTGGTTTTTCAGTGGAGCAGGACCAGCTTTCATGATGTCATTGTTGCTTTTTGGATTAAGCCTCAAGAGACTTCAGTTTCCAGGATTGAAGCTGCAATCTGTCGTTCATGCCCAGCTTCTAGGTGTGTAAAAAGCAAGAGGGAAGGACATACTGAGCCTCCCCAAATCCTCATGTTGGTGTGTCCTTTTTCATCACTGAATATCAAAGTATTCAAAGTTAATCCTGCAACTCTTCCTGCAGAACAAACAAGTCTCTGAGTCAATTGCATATGCAGAAAATAACCTCTTCCCTTCCAAAATAGGGAGGTGCTTTATTGCAGAAACTCTGCTAAACACACACACTTCCAGCAACCCACTGAAACCAGAGAACAATGACAGGGACTATATTTATGAGGTTTTTTTCCCCCCTCTTACCTCTTTGGCAAAAGGAGAGTGGGCGGAGACAGACACTTTGGCTCCACATTCACCGAAAAGCCCTTTCAAATGCCCGGCGTGTTGAGCAACACGGAGGCAGCAGTTTCTATCTTCATTTCTGTGTGTTGACAGGGAGAGAGGAGAATTTTAACTGGATCAGCTTGTTTCCTGTGGTGAGGCACAGTTTGCATGGGTGTAGCAGTAGTGAGGTGGATGCATAGCCACAAACGATGGCTGCTGCAACACAGGGAAACAGCAGCAAACTTGGCCATATTTTCATGTGGATGAGCTGATAGCTATTGCTCCAAATCCCAAACTGAATCCAAACCTGAGGCCACCACATTAAAGTAGTGTGAAGCTCCTTGTCTGGCTCACACCATCCTGTAATGCACAAGAGATCATCTGCACGAGTGGAAAGGAATTGGATCTCCAAGGACTTTCCAAGGAAGGAAAATGATTGTTTGGTGAGATTCCAGCCCAAACCACTTCAATACAGAGCCTGTCAACGAGGTCTGTATCATGATGTCCTGCTGATCTCTGATTTTTGCACCATTTCTCCAATGAAAGAATATCAGTATTATTTTTCTTGCTTGGACTGCACAGAGCTGACCTTGTAGTGCCCTGCCCCTGTGAAGAAAAGGTCCAAGCCCAGGAAGCAGAGCTCGTCTAGGAGGAATAGAAGAAAAACTGGCCCTGACTGGAAACCTGGAGCATTTGCTTGCTTCTAAGACCGATTTGCCAAGACTGGAAGGTTCTGGAGGGAAAGAGATTATACCAGACGTGAACCTGTCCTGCTGTGTTTTGTAAAAAAATTGGGTGTGGAGAGTACAGCTGCCTTCAGGCACGTTCAGCCTGCAAAACCTGTTAATCTTGGTAGAAAATAGGATTTACTGCCCTCAAATGCACCACAAGAGCTCTACTCTCATTCAGGGTAGTATTTGTGTTATTGAAAATAATTTCTAGCATTACTTTAAAAGGCTTATAAATGGAAAGAAATGCTTTTCCTGCCTCAGAAAACATTGAAGAAAATCTTGACCAATTTAAATACACCAACATGCATCCTCATATGGACGCTGAAATATTTCTGGTATTTATGACAATTTAATTTTTCCTTAATTACTTTCTCCATCCCTTTTGCACAAACAGCACCAACAGCAAAAGTTCATGCTTCTGCTTTATGATCATATTCAACTTCTCTATTCCAATCAATGCCAGATACATCTGTAGATGAAAAGCAACCTTTGAGCTTCAAATAATCTTTCCATCTCTCTTATGACAATTCAGTTATTTGCATTTTGTTCTGTCAGACATATCACATAATGTCTCAGATGTAAATTTTTATGTACCTCATCAAAGTCTGAATATCTGTCAAACTCTTCCAGTGAAGAACTACTATTTCTTGGAAAATGCTGTGAAAGTGGATAAAACCCCAGATATGAATATCTGACCAGTAAGGCTTTAGCTTGCTTGGTCCTCAGCTCCCACATCAGGTTGCTTTTCGATGTTTCATGTTTGGTTCTATGGCTGTGAGGTCATCAGGTGCACTTCCTGCAGTGACTCATGGATCCATTTCGACCCGAGGGGAGGAGGTTAAAGGGGAGAAGGGATGTGTGTGTGCGTGGGTACGCACACAGCGCAATCTGAAGCACGCAGTGCATGGGGTGAAGCAAGGCAGGCAGGCTCTGCTGCGTGGTGCCCGAGGAGGGAAGGCTGCCTGCTGCAGGTGCTCTGGGGAGACATTGCCAAAATAGCCATGACAGCTGGTACCAGCACACATTGGTCACTAGGTGAGATGCTTAGGGTTATATGCTACAAACACCCCTTGTCCCAAGGGGTGTGGTTTTACTTGAAAAAGTAAAACCAGCAAGGTCAGACACAGGCATAAGCAACTCCAGGTGGTTATTTTGGGTCCTACGCTTCTGGTGTCCTCAGGAGCCTGTGTCTTCTGTGCCTTGCATCCCTCCTGGCAAGCTGCCTCTCAGTAGCTGCTTTGCAAAAACTGTTGCCTCCCTCAACACACTGACAGGAACCAGTACCTTTGATATGCAGAGATGGAGGTTACCACGGACCAGACAGCACAAAGCTGTCTCCACCCTGGGTCACTCCATGCACTCCATCCTGAATGGGAATAAACCTTTCAGGGAAAGATCTTGGGCAGAAGGCTTGAAGTGAAATTTTGATTGGTAGAGCTGGGATGCTGAACAGAGAATGTGGTGTTGTGGAAGGGCCTGGAGATATGAGTTTTACAAAGTTTTAGAGGAATTTAAGATTCTGCTTCTAAATATATTAGTTCACCAAAAGGGAAAACAAGGACCAGATTCTGATCTCAACGATGTCATTGTAAATATGGATAATAGCACTGATTTCAGCTAATTCTAGAAGTGACGGTCTTGCATTAAAACTAATGGTAAAACTACGTGTGATTCAGTGGAACTGAGAAATCACCTCACCAAGACCCAAGTGCAATGCATTTTCAAATGCCAGAGTGTCAGATGCCAGAAACACAGCTGTGTCCTTGTCTACATCCCAGTCAGTAATTTCAACCCAAATGAGATGCTCTATAGTTGCAGCTAAATCTAGCATATGCTTTGAAGTGAGGTTGTGCTCTTGCAATTATTTGAATAGTTGTGAAAAATAAATCAATTCAGCTCATTCTCATATGCCAGTTGGCACACAGGACAAGAGGACTGGAAAGATAATTCCAGGGTCACAGATTCTAACTCTGCTTGTGGGCACCAAGTCAAATTCCTTCATGAAAGGGGAGCATCAAAGTGATACATAGCATTTGAGATAAATTCTCACCAGGGACTTGTAAAATGTCATCAATACATCCTTGTCTCCTTTAGCCACTAGTTCATATGGCATCTGCAAACACAGGTAGAAAACAAATCAGATCATTGATTTGTAGTCAGCTTGCAATTTACTGTGAAATTAAGTGTAAACTTTACATAGATATTTTGAGTAAATCTGTTGCATTTGAGAATACTTAGCTTTTTGTTAACATTTCTATTTCAAAAGTACTCATAAGATGGGTAGATGAAATCTTGTTACTTAAATTACAATGCACTGAACAATAACATCTCTGTTATCATTCTGATATTAAGCCTTGATCATCTTTAGCATTTAAAATGGTCAAATAACAATTATTAAATCAATAAAGCTTCTTGAGCAATCTATAGTCAGCAAAGCTAGTGACATCAAAAATAGCCTAAGAACGTGAGATGAAACGTGTGTCCATAAACAGCCATGCTGAAACCTTGGCTTAGTTAGCATTACTATGTTGCATGCCAGCAGAACACTTGATAGTGAGAGGAGGTGGCAAGCTACTTTCTCATGGGCAGTCGGTGACGTGTTGGGGCGTGAGCCCAGGGGGTGCTGTTCAGGCACCCAGTTGTAAGAGATCCTCCCTGGCCAGCAGCTCCTGTGCCCCACTGTCACACAGCCCGGGGTGCACTGTGGCTGTGGGCCTGGTGCAGAGGACTCAGCACTGCACATGCAGCATATCCCATCAACCTGCATACAGGGGCCTGCTGCTCCACAGCCCTGCCTGGGGTTCTGAGCACTGCGCAAGGCTCTGCAAACAAGTGATCAGAAGGGCTCCAGCATTGCCTGGCAGTGCTGGTCATACTGGGAATCAAATTACTCCATGCCCTGCTCACCTGAATGAGTGGTAAGTGGATGGTAAGTGTTAAGTACACATGGAGACCCTCAACATGTTTGTGTCGGGATACAAATCCACATCCCGTGTCACACCTCATAAATGAAGGTATACATAGTTGAGCAGTGGGACGTGCAGTGGCTGTTTCAAAACATGTCTCCTTCCTAAAGCAGGTGACTGAGTATAAAAATGCTGTGGCATGCTCTTGGCACTGGAGAGTGAGGATGTTGGAGATGACATGGAGAAATGGAGGGAGATAACTAATTTCTTTTTTACAACCTGCCTTTCCCTTCAGTGCAGGAGCTCAGAGGTATTCATTAGAGGAAAACCCAAGCAATTTTCTCCTTTTCAAAAATTAGATGGGGATGTCCATTCTATTATTAGCGATGTTCACATTCCAAGCAAAACAACAGCTGAGTGTAAAGCTCAGGAACTACTGGACTGACCGTCATTCCAGTGGAAAATGGTTGATTTAGTGGATTGTGTTTCAAAGCCTGGAACTAAATGTCTTTCAAAATTCTGGGATGTTTTTGAGTAGTGCCATCTATTTATTCTTCTATAGGAAAATGATATTCAGCCGGGCTGTTACAGGCCAAATGTTGCAAAAGGATTTCAGCACTATTTCCATCCACTCTCTGGGGCTGAAGCAACCCTTGAATAGCCCATAGGTCATGCACAGTTCCATGCTCCTAAAAGATCTGCTGTACGCTGCTACCCAGTGTCACATGGGCTGTGACCCACAGGAGGTAATGGAGAGGTTTGACTTGGAAAGGCCAGGTCAGCCTCTCTGGGCTTGGCACTTTCTCCAGTCAGCAGAACAGGGCTGCTCTGCTGCACCTTCTCTGATGTTCCTGATGTCAGCAATCACTCAGCTGTAGAAACACAGGATAAGTGGAAAACCAGCTTGGTCAGGGATTCACTCAGCTGGTCTGAAACTCGGCCTCTCTTCACAAGAGAGGCAAATGAACCTGTACCATGAGCTGGGGAGTGTCAAAGTACATGGAAATGTAGAGCTGCACACTCTCACCAGAGCCCAACTAACCATCGTAGGCTCCCATCATGGGATAAGGCATTGGGTTTTATAACTCCCTGTCTCCTACCTCTTACTGTATTAACAGTTATTTGTCTTGAAAGTGTTTGTGCCTTTCCTCCTGGGATTCAAAAAGAAAGGTTACCTCCCTGTGCAAAACAAGGTGAAGAGGATAAAAATAATGGAGTGAGAAGCAGTGAGGAAAGATAAAGTGTCCTTTGCCTAGTGGGCTCCAGACTACTCTTTGGAGAAGAGACAAGGCAAGGAACAGTAAAATAATGTTTGGAATTTCTATGATGTTTGTCCTTCTTTGTGATACAACTTAACAAGGGTTTACACCAATTGTGCTCAGAAAGATTTACAGTTTCCACACATTTCTGTCTAATTCTGTGACTTATAGCAGGTCACATTATTAAATTTTACTGCTATAGTTCTTTCCATGTACTTCCATTCCCTTGCACCTCCCTACAGCACGTAACATTACCCAGGTGTGCCAACAGTGGCTGCTTACATCTCCTCTGACCTCATTCTGGGAAGGTGTCTGTAGAAAGTATCTTGGGAGACTGCCCTCCAGAGTTTGCCCTTGAATTTTTCCATTATTACAAATAGCAGTACAACTCCAGTGGCAGCAGGGGCTACTGGTGGCAGCAGAAATCTGCACTGCCACAGTGTGTCCTGGATCCTGTGAGGTGACAAAAGAGCAGGATAGCTGAAGACCCGTTTCCACAAGCCTTCTATCAGCACAGTGGAGGCACCTCTGATCACAGTGAGGCCACATTGCAGGGAAGGAAAAAAAATGTTGGGTGGAGGTTCCTAGAGGCTGCTCTGCATGCGCAAGACTGCCTGGTTGCAGGGAGGAATGTCAACATGTTGTAGGTACTACCTGCAGTGCAAGCCCTGAAGCTGCCCATGGGGCAAAGATGTCTCTCGAGTGCTTGGGAGAGATGGTCAAATGCCTGAGTATGGCCAGACAGCTGTGCAGTCCAGACAGATGGGATATAAAAGTTTTCTCTGTCGGCAGATAACATGAGCTCGGCTTTACTTGAGCTCTTTGCTCTTTGCTGGTGAGCCTGGGATAGGAGGTGTGAGCTGTCACATGCCCTCCTGGGTCCTCCATGGCAGCAAGCTGCTTCCAAACCTGCAACTTCTGCAGCCCATGGCCTCCCTTCTCAACATCTGCCTAGACTCTTCCACTAGCTTCAGTGTTTTAGGCACTTGTGCATGGAAACAGGTCCAGCTTTTCTGCTTTGCTGCTCTTTTTAGAAAGGTCCTAAAGTGAGGGAGTATCTATGTTCCCCCAGAGTGTTTTCCAGGGATTGAAATGAAAGTTGAGATTCCTCTAACTTTTTACAGTCCCTGTTTTCTCAGTGCATGGGAAACATATTTTGGGAGTGATGTGTATCATGGCCCTGATTATTTGCAGTCATTGCCTGGTTATTTTTATCTGAGTCTGATTTTGTGGGCTAATTACACAGGCACACACACACAGACAGAAACCACTTTGGCCCATTACCAGAGATAAAGTAACCTAAAGCATGCATTACCAGCTTGCTCAAAGGTTTGTTCTACCATTTATCTGATAGATCTTAAAAATAAAATGGCTTAATGCACCTTCAAATGAAAATACAGAACCACCATAACAAGGATTTCCATGCTGAAGGCAACCAAATTGCAACACATCAAAGTCTTTCCTAGTGCAAGTCATACTACCTCTGGGTGCCCACCTGAAGCTTCAGAAACCACAGCCCTTCTCCATGTGGACACACACACACCACATGACATTTCTCACTCCAAAGCAGGTGTCAATCCCTCACCTTGCCATGGTCCTGCTACTCTCACTCATTGGTTGAATTTAAATTTTGATGGTTTTTTTTGGTTGCTTTGGAAGCTATGCACATTATTTAGGAGAACTTTGAGAGGTTTTCTTTCTTTATAGGGGAAACTTTGTCAGCAGCCCACCCTTCTTTTCACTGTATTAGGTTAGTTGGAAAATGTGACTTTCCAGAAAGGCAGAAGTGAGAATTTCTGGGAAATACCTTCAGACTGGCACTCGCAAGGAAAGGTAGACAGAGGACTTGGCCCAGATAAGACTGGACATGCTTAATTTCTGGCATGCCACTGATCTGGGTGCAAGTACTTTACGTGTATTCACTGAACTCAGAGAAATGCCAGAAAATTATGGAGATTTAAGAAATGTGTTTGCATTGTAACTGTGTTAAATTACTGTTTTAAAAACTTGTACTTTACCAAAAGACCAATGTTTGAGGCTGTTCTTCAGTTAGGCTTTAAGGTGTGCCATGTGAGATTAAACATTTTTCTTTATAAACTGTGCTAAGAAATATGACTCAGTTTAATTTTGGTGGCATCTCCAGTGATCCATTAAGGATGTCCCAAAAAGATGGAAATTGAAATGGTGAAAAATACATCACGAAGAAGACAGTGTGCATTTTTAAAGTAAAATATTAGATAAGAATAAGTCATAGTGACCAAACCTCATAGAAGCAGCTATGAGTGATTTTGGGTGTCTGATTCTGCAAGGGCATTTGTTGCTTGTAATGAAAAGACATCAATACTTGTGCAAGTAACTTGCTTTTGGAGTACAGTATCATATATCCACCTATATAGCCACACACATGCTAGCTGTGATAGAACTAGATATGCCAGCCACAGACTGGCCTATTTTGATCATATTGCCTAACTGTTAGCATGTTAGCATATTTTTAACTTTCTCTACCAAAAAACTTACCATTGCTTTGACTCTGGATGCTGTTTTTGTCAATTTTGAAGGGTATATCCTGCATGGTTTTGTGTGGCATCATCCAGACAGCAGGGCCCATTTGCTTTTCTCACCTGCCCTTCCTCCAGAGCCAGAGCATGCCTGTTGTGATGGTTGCTAGGGCTCACATTTCCCTCTCTGCCTGGTTTTACCTTCAGCTTTCTTTTTTTCTGGAAATGTTCTCTTTTCCTCAGGAAACCAAACAGCTCCTGGGTGCATCCAGCTCTCCTGCTGGCAGTGTTGGAGCAGAGATGCTGTCATTGCTCTGGCACAACCAAAGTACTCCTGGAGGTCACTGCTGCAAGGAGAGCACAGCAAAAGGGAGAGGTTTGTGAGAAAACAGAGCTCAGAGCCCTGTAATGGATCTGGTGGTCAGGTAATCACTTGGGAAAGAGATATAGGATATTGTGATAAAACCATCTGCATTATGTTTAAGCTGTAACACCACAAAGGCAAAGCCATACTCATGGCAAATGCAAGTTCAGAGGCACCCTTGGAGATAGGAATGCTGACAGTAGCAAAGGAAAAAGTCCTCCCAAATATTAATTTGCATTATACAATTTTTAACCCATAAAACCTGAGTAAGTTTAATATCTCACATCAAGGTGGAAGGAGTTTGCCTTATCCCCAGTATTAGGAAATGGCAGCACAACTCAATCTCCTGACGGTGAAGTGACCCTCTGAAAGCATTTTTATGGTCAGGGTTTGCTTCTATGTATAAAATGAATTTCAAAGCAACTTTTCCCATCTTCTAAAGAACTGAGGCTTTGGATTAAAAAATAAGTAACAGAAGACAAAGTAAAGGAGACCACATCTTAGCACTTCCTAAAGAAAATGAGATTAAGAAGTATTTATAAATCATGGACTCACAGCCTTCCCTTGATCTGTATGTGCACAAAAATGAAAAGCAGCATATTTAGCTGTGAAGATCCCTTTTAGACGGTGAGATTCTTTTAATGTGGTAAGCCCTTTTGAGAGGGCAGACCCTACCTTTCCCTTCCTGGGTCAGACTTAATATACTATTGACACTTAATGCATGGTGCTGGGGATTCTGAACCTATGTTTTCATCTTTTAGTTATGGTTCATTGCCATTTATCTGTAAAAATTCTGTATTTTCCAGCCATGAAACATGAGATTTGTAAAACCAGTGATGGAGACACTACAAATTATGTCTCCCCACTTTCCCAGGCATGCTTTGATACAAACAAGAATGTGTCACGCTATTTTGTGTCACAAAATAATAAAATTTTTTCATGTGAAGATGACACTAATATATACAATGTGATTTGAGCCAGTGGACTGTGGTAGCAGGATCCATGAATTACATGGTTCAGAAAAAAAAGGAGAGCAAAAGGGTTTTTTTCTCATTTGTGATACCACAAGAGTCCTTTAAAAAGCTGGCCTTTAATTCCAGTGATGGACTAAACCTGAAGAATGAACCAATCCAGGGGCCCATTTAAGGACAAGACTCCTGTCCTTCAGAGCTGCTTTTCAACCCTGTTAGACATATTGGAAATAACCCTGTTGCCTATTTGTTGGATCTGCTTTCCCAGGACAGTTTGAGAAGCTGTCCTGCAAAGGCACTATATCAAATAAGCCGCCATGGACAAGACTCACATCCAAACTAATCAAAAGAAAATGCTGGAAGGGACTTAGAAGGCCAACTCAACATTTCCATGCTGTCCTTGAGACACATTTGTCTAATTGGTCCCTAAGATTTATTGCAACAGCTGCTTCACTGCTTTGCCAACCAACCTCAGCGCTCCACTACCCAGCAGTGTTAGAAAGATTTTTCTGAAAGTGCTTAGCCTGAGTCTTTCTGGCTACAATTAGAATGTGTTGCTGCTTTTTGACACCACAGAAACAGTGATCAGATGCTTCTCTTCTTGGCAAAGCCCTTTTACATATTTCATGTTGTTTCCCCTTTGGAGTCCCTAGCCCACCACTTGATATTTCTTCAGTTGCTCCTCAAAGTATTCTTTGGATTGTTTACCTCTGGGATATCTCTGAGAGGTCCTCACTTTCCTTGATGTGCAGTAGCCAAACTTAAGTGCATTGTTGCACCTGAAGCTGGACTAGTGCTTTGTAAAGCAGAAGGATGCCTGCAGATGCCCAGCAAGCTGTACTCCCCAAGAGGAGCATTCTTCAGATACCCAACACAAAGTCAGATTTCTTTGCCACTGTGTGATAGGGTTGACTCACTCAGCCTGTGCTCCATTTTAATGCCTGCCTCGTCTTTTGAACTGCGCCCTAACCAATTTTATTTCATCTTGTGCTTTTGCTTGATCATGGCTACATACATTTAATACTTTGTATGTGACTCTATTAAATCTTCTCTTCTTCTTTTTTTCAGCCAATTTCTCCAGCTTGTCAGATCAATCTGGATTCCAGCCTGTCCTCCAATTTGAAAGCAATCTCTGCAGTATCATAGAATCTGTAGCTGTAGTAAGCATATGTTATATTTCATCACCCAGCTCACTAAATGGGAGAAAACCCCCAATGTGTATAAGACAAAACCTTTCAGGAGTGAGTTTTGTATTTGAGATATTTTTGGACTTTAATGTTGAAGCACTGAACTTTCCCCTCGGTATGGTACCCAGTTGGTTAGGCACCTATCTTACGGTATTTCTCCATAGGAAGGTTCCTTACAAGGAGATGACAAAAAGGTCACTGAGGTCAAGCTGGACAGTTGTGCAAGACCATGTAAACAGACCAGCCTGCTGGCAGTTCTCTGCCCTTTGCCATACCTGTGTGGCTAAAGTGGGGAAGGTATCACCCAGGCTGCCACAGAGGTCTGAGGTACTCATGACTTGAAAGAGGTTTAGACAAACTCTTGGAGGATGTTAGTGGCCGTTCATAATGACTTGAAAGCCACCTGCTGCAGAGAGATCCTGGTGATGGCTAGAAGCTGAAGGGTAGAGCAGAGACTGTGCCTAGTATTACCTAAAGATACATTTTCATGGGTCATCTATTATGTGACCAATAATGAACGTGGCCATTATTTGGTCTAGATTTATCTAAGGTGCTGAAAACCAAACACCCAGTAAAGTCTGAGCAGTATCCTCAATTCAGGCATTGACAATTTGCTGTCCCTTCTTTAAAGGTTCCACACCACTTATATAATGCATAGTGTTATGTGAGAGTTGGTAGTTCTTGCTATGAAAAGGCGATACCTTGATTTCTATTATGTTTAAGAGGATTTTTCTTTTCTGTAAAACTGTAAGCCAGAAACATGATTGAAAGGCCAGAGTAAGATAACAAATGTTAATTTTCTTGTATGGTATATGTTGTAAGTGAAAGCCAGAAATCAGAAGCTTTTCAATTTGACACATAATGATTGCCCTTAAGATATTGGCCTGCTTTATTTACAAGATGTTAAAAATTACATTGTGAATACTCATATGATCATAATAAAATTGCCTGTAGAAGTGTGAATTCCATTTAGCCTTTACAAAGAAGCACTTAGTGGGCTTTGTACTGCGTGGGCACGACCTTAGAAAAGGCCTATCATTTGACTATGAAAACATGGCTTAGTTCCAGTGCTAACAACATTGCTCTGCTAAAATAACTTTGGTGGGCACAACGACCTGTAATTTTTGTAACACCATTGAAAAAAGTGTTTTCCTTACATTAGTGTTAATTATGCACAGGATAGATTTTTTGTATATATTAATAATATTGGTTTGATTAGCTATTTTTAACAAAACTGTGAATTGTGAACAAAGATCTCTGGGTGCTTTTTTCAGTGTAGGGTGAAAACACTCAGGTCCCACATTAGCAATGTTCTGTACTCGATTCTATTATCTCACAGTTTTGATTTTTTATGTGAATCTGAACAGAGCAACCAGAGCCACATCAGTAATATACTATCAAATGGTACCAAAGTATGATGATGATGAAAATATGACCATGTGCCCTCATAATTATAGCCTGAAAAAGGCACCAATGGAATAGAAATTGTTCCTCTGACCCTGTTCCCATTCAGCCTTGTTACAGAGCAATTTAACTCTGAATACCTCAGTAGTAATTCCTGATTTTCACCAAAGTGAATATGGCCCAGGGAATAATATATTTGCCATCAGTTCACACTGACTGTTACCTTTTCTTTACTTCAGCTGATGTGTATGATGAGACTATTTCTAGACTGTATCCTCTAACTGATGTCATCACTGACGGCAATAAAATGAAGAATGTAAAATGCAGCCATTTCAGCTGAATTGTGAGCTACAACTGCTTGAAGTTGAGGGCTCATGAGATGTATGCATGCTTGCTGTGAACACTACAGAAGAGGTGTTTTTGTATCAACTACAAAGAATTTTGTTGAGAGCAAGTGCCTTTTTCACTTTTTGGTTCTGTTTGCCTTGACATAATTCTGCTATCCAAAACCGCAAGGGAAAATATTTCAACAAAGAGACAGTCGTCAGTGATTAAACTGTCATGAAACAGAGATGAAGTTGGTAGGATTGACTGGCTCTCACTGTACCTTGATGCAGCTGTGGCTTGGATGAGCAGGACTGGTTACAAGCCAGTCTGACTAGGATGGGATCACGCCAGAGGTCAGGGGAACAGGTAGTTACAGAAGCACAGGCAGCTATTTTCTCCTTCAGGTTTTCTTATTTTAATGCTGATGATTTGTGACACTGAATGAAGAAAGTGTCCCCAGCACGGTCTTCATTAGCATGGACCCTTGTTACTTAGAGTGATGCTGCTGGGTCCAGCACCTCCAACCCTGACCTTAAGCAGGGCCAATGCGAGGATCTGAAAGATCTCTTTGCAAGAGACAGTCAAAGCCTGGGGAGCCACCCTGGTTTCCTAGGTTACTTGATCAGACAGGCCAGGACCTCATTTTAAGGGATTCCTACATGGCTCCATTACTGAAGCAACTGAAAATCAGGGAAAACATTGGTAAAGTTGATGTCTGTCATTCCTATTCTGGCTCTGCCCCATTTTCTTCCTTGCCCTTTATTTTATCCTTCCTGAAGGAACAGTGTCTCAGCCTCATCAGATAGTGTCCTTGTGTAATAGCAAAGAGGCTTCAACTGCTGACTTTGAGACATGATGTTCTGTTGAAAAGTGAAGGAACTGTATTATGGAGATAAATTTTTGTCTCAGTTCACTAAACTCTATGATTTGTTGACCAGCAAATGATGTCATGAAGCCTGTTGATTCTCCCTAAGGGGCACAATGTGGAAGAAGGTACTGGTGACTTCTCTTACATGGGTTTGAAAGGATCTGGAAAGACTTGCATACTGACATGAAGAGACTGCTTTGAACACAAAAATGTATCACAGCAAAGTTTAAAGAAATGTCAAACTTCTGAACTAATAAAGTAAAACTGGAATGATGTGCATATCCATAAAGTCAAGAAACCATGCCCATATGGCTTGGCTTAGTGGTCTTTCTGTGCGAATCCTTAAACAGGAATGAATTCACTCTCTAGCTGGGTTTTGTTAGAGTTTAAAAATGAACTCCGCTAGGGCTGACCCAGACTGATGCTGCTTAAATTGAATCTAAGCTTTAGCTTCCATAAATCATGTTAGCAGATTAAAATTACAATTGAAAGGTCTTGATTTGTAGGCACCAGACTGTAAATTAGCTACTGAAGTAGAGGGCTGTGAATTTAAGAACCTGACTGGGAACACCCATCCCATATTACATGTATTTGGCAATAAGCCTCCATTAAGGGACCAAAGAAAACAACACAGCCGTGACTGATCAAGTGGAAGAGAACTAATACAAAACACCCACCAGTTTTGTTGCTTCTAGAATATCCTGGAGGGATTCAAGATATGAAAAGTAGGCAAGAGAGTCTGAATCTTGCTTTTCGGTAAATAGTCACCCTTCTGCTGGTGCAATTCCTAGGTTTTGCAGTATTCCTGAAAACATTTTCTCAAGTTCTTTGGGCTGATTCAGGCTCATACACATTTTTTCCAGCAGTAGGCCACTCCCTTGGTTCACTATGGGAGCCCAATTTGAAAGGTTAATTGTGAATGCCACGTTATAATCATCTGCATCTATATCAATTAGCTTTTATGGTTGCCTATGCTTAATATGTGGAGTTCAGCTTTGTATTTAACACACTCTTAAACTATCTGTAATTCCTCTCTAGCTTCCTCTCTTCCCGCAATTACTTGGTTTCCTTCAATACTCCTTCACCATAACATTTATTCTGTGCTTGTTTTCTTCTCACACATTCTAATAGGCTTATGGTACACTCTCTGTTTTAGTAAAGCCTGTTTCTTGTGCTTGGAAAAGCTGCAAACAAATGGCATATTACTTATGTTGGGAAGAATGAATGTGGAATATCACATTAATCTATAAGTACAGAACTTCTCAAGTTTCCCATATTCACTGGAAATATATGTGGCATGAAAACTTTAGAGAGACTGAAGAATGTTTGAGGGTGGTTATTGAACAGCATATAAATAGCTGTTGGGAGCAAATTATGTCATGACAGCATCTTGTGATGTGCTTTGTGCAGTTAAATGGTCACACTGCAATGCTGGCTAAAGTTAAGGGGGACTTTCTTCTGTAAAATGAAGTTTCTACTAAAAAACCCCAAGCACTTTGAATAATTGCTAACAATAACCTGGACTATAGTACTTCAATTGTACAGTTCAGGAACATTAAACCTCTTAACCTTTGAGTTGCCTACTTGATTTTAAATGAATATGGTACTTAAAATGATAACAACTGTGCAGCTTCATTCTTTATTAAGGACACACATGATTTCTCCCTTACACATTAACACTCTCATTATAATAATAAAGAATGGCAAAAATACAGGTATCAAAAGATTATTAGTACCTTCTAGACACAGTCTTTTCACAGTTCCTGTTTCCAGAACTACACCACTCTAATTAGTGTAACAACTATTGCTACATTCAGAGTGTCAACAGTAACATTTGATGACACAGAAACCTTGAAGAGACTAATTTCATCCATTGTTCTGTTAAGACTTTATTTGAAAAATCTGGTTTATGTCTGCTCTTCTCCTGTGTTTCTTCTAGAGTGTGCAGACCATTGTTGGGGTTAAGGTGAATCCAACTATATATCATGGAGAAAATCTGCTTTCTTCCAGAACACCAATACGCAAACATACTGCATCCAACATGAACCATTCTGATGAGGATAGATGTATTTGGATGGTAAAAGATCTCCACATCAAAATGTAGATGCCACACAAAACAAAAGACAGGCCAAGAAGAAAAACATGCTTTGCTAACAACAATAAAGGCAGCTTAGCTTCTAGTAATGGATAAGATGTAGTATTTTGCCCAGATTCACCTAACTCAAAATACAAAGTGTAACATTCCTACCACAGGACTTATAATAGATGCTGGCTGCATGAATCAAACCTTGAAGGACTTTTGAGAAGGGTGCCTAGCTGGACTGCCTCAAGCCTCAGCAAGGGGGAAAGAGGGATGGCAAGTCACAGGCATACAATGAGCTCTCAGAGCAGCCAGGCTGTGGTAGCCCATAGAGTGTTGTCAGGGCAGCACCACCGCACTGTGAGAGATGAGCTGAGCAGGGCTGAGCTCCCACTAAGGGCTCTGGCTGCCCACGTCCATCTGCATGCCCGGGGCCAAGTGAGTGCAGGAAGCACTGCTTCTGGCCCTCAAATGGGCAGCATTCTGCAGCAGGGTGCCTCTACCCTATCCTGTAGGATAACCCCAAATCTGAAGCACAAGGCAATTTTCTCCAAAATGAAAACAGTTTTCACTTAAAAAGCCTAGAGATGTTCTTACCACAAGAAAGATTTGATGAGCAGGCACAGACCAGATTAATTACCCTGCTTGCAGCAATTCTGTGCATCAAGGTACAGAGGGAGGAAAAGAACCACTTGTGTTTTTACATAAACACAGTGTAAGAGTTCAGCTCACCCTCAGGACACGATCTACTCTGACAGCCACATTCTAGCCACCCTTCTCTGTAACTGAACATAGTCTACAAGTGCAGAGGGTCTGATTTTTAATAAAGAAATTTTTTTCTTCTTCAGTTGGATCATTCCTGGCTTTATCAGCCTCTTTCTTTTCAAGTCCACACTTCCTTCAGATCACTGTTCCAGCATTTCAGATATTATCCCTACTTGCAATGGATTTGGACTAGATTCACAAAAAGTTTACTCACCTAGCACCACTTACCTGACTCTGTACTCCTCAGAACCACCATTTGCATTCCTATTGAGCTGCTGCATATGCCTGGAGGTGCCTATTTCCCTGCCAGAAAAATTTCTAAATATTGCCCCTGAACTTGCCAAGGTCATAACAGTGTGAGCCTCCAAGCACCTAAATCACATCTAAGCTCTTTTGGGATTTGCAAATAAAGTGTTACCCCCTGCTCCCAGGCCTGACCTGACATGCATTTTCAGAGAACACCTTTCAGATCAGGCATCACACAAAGTACAAAGCTCAGTAAGAAAAATGATGGTGAATCTCTGGTTCAGAGCATCCATGCAGCATATGTGGAATGAGGTTCCTTCCTTTTGAGCAAGGGGAGCCTGTCTATTTCACAGGCTCTGGTCTCAAGTAATTTCTGTGGTGAAGGTACTCCTGCTCTTGAAGATGCCCCAGTGGAAGAGCCAGTCAGGAGGTAATCATGGGGTCAAGTGGGGAGAAAAGTAGGAGAGAAATCAAGTGCAATCATCATGGATGAAAACTCCAGCAGTGGATTTACTGAACTGACGTGAGAGCTACCCTCTTTCTCTGGCTGTTTTGCTCTGAGGGGAGAGACACAAGACACAATGCTTAGCAACTGCAGAAGTCTAGCAGAGGAGATGGTTGGCCTTCACTCTCTTGGGAATGGTGAAAAGGGGAAAAAAATTTTCTCTGTCACTTCATGACATCTATGTAGGTTGCTGAGTACTGTCTGAAAGTATCCTCGGTGTCTGAAACCTAACTCAAATTGTATTCTAAGTGGGATGAAGCAAGTTTCCAGAAGCTTAAAAACATCACAGGGCAGATGAAAGGGCCTTTTATGCGTGTTGTGACTTCCCCACTACTTTGACTGGATAACTGTCCCACGGATTCTCTGCTTTATTGTAAGACTTGTTGTACAGTGAAAGGCGCAAAGACCAAGCTGTACAAGAATTGATCTCTGGAATTCAAGTAATAACTATTTTAATACTTATTGAAAAACATTCCAAGACAGTTCAGATCAGTTATGGAACCAGTCAGTGTAAAACAAATTTACAATCAGAACAGATTTAATAATGCCCTCTGGACTCAACTAACTGGGCATAGAAATGTTTGAAAATTACTTCCAACCACATTAAAGATAATGGCATTTGCATCTAATGTGCCTGGGGAAGATGTCCATTACAGGATGTAGGACCTGAGCCACAGTGAGCACTCCACAGCCCCAGATGGAGAAGAACAAGAGGGCAGCCACAGCCTGCATAAACTGTAGAGGTTGCTCATCCTGACCACATTAACCAAGATTTTTCCAAACCCATCCACTACCACAATCAGTAGCACCTCTACTGAGGTAGGAATCTCTACTTTGTTTGAGATTCTAGCCACACTAAAGTGAATGGAAAAAATATTATTCTCCTTAGAATATTAAAAATTATTATCTGAATTGCTAAAAATATCTACTCAAAAATAGCTATTCTGACTTTGGTCAGAGACAACTCAACAGGTCGTGTGGTGAAATTCAAATGTAGCCTAGAAAAGTGAACAGGTGGAACCATCTTACTGGTGAAACAACTATCAAAATTTTTCCAATTTCAACAAGGCTAAAATCTCCCTCTTTATTTTGGTATGGATACAACCATGTGACAGGGGCCATGAGAATTTATAATCATAGCTGCTGTGACTGAAAGGTCATTCAGTCTCTTCTCCCAAATATTAAATAATTTATTCCTTAGTGATACCAGAAATGAATTGCAGTTCACACTGAATTCAATTATCTGTCTAAAAAGGCAATGAGAATGTAAGGACATGGAAACAACCTTCATCATTTATTTCCAGGTGATTTCCTGAAAGTAGTCACAGCTTGATGCTTTTGTGAGGTCCCATAACTCCCTTCTCAGAGAAGATGTATTTAAAGTAATCATCCATTTATGCCATTTATACCTGGCAGATAACTGAAAGCTAAGCGCCATTTTAGATTTGTCTGATAAAAAAATTTGAGAGCGGTTTCTGTGAAAATAGGATTTCAATGATATTTTGGGAGAAACTCTCTGCTTATACTGTTTCTCTAATTTAGATGATAAATTTCTACTAAAAGACCATGAAAGAGGCTTTCGTGCAAGATCCTTTAAACATGGCTGGGGGAGGGGTATCAATTAAAGAAACCTTTTCTCTCATTTTGCACCAAGGTTCCCACATTGCCACAGAAATCAACAGGATTGCAGCAGCACAACCAGGAGAGATGCAGTCGTGAATCAGACCCTGAGCTAACAGGGTATTTTAATTAACGTTCAAACTGTGTTAAGTGGCAAAAGACAAAACATCCACACTGTTTGTTTTGCTGCTGTAAGGAATTTGTGTTGAAAACCGTGACTAAATAATAATTAACAGGCTTCAAGTAATCAATCAATAGTATTTCATGAAAATAAGTTGTAAACTAGAGTCTTGGACTCAGATTTAAAGTTGGTTGGTGGGGCTTTTTTTTTTTTTTTGTTTGGGTGGGTTTTTTGTTTTTCTTAGGACAGCAGTGGTGCAAAGCTGAAACTAAATCCAGGCTGGCACTTCATTAGCAATTCCTTATTGTGGTTTTACAATGTTAAATTTGTACAAACAGATTAAGTGTGTTTTTTAAGCTGTTCCTAAATAGCCTGGGAACTAAGAATTAAGTGCAGATTCTGCCCAACCCCTCAAAACCCAACACACCCTTCTCCAGCCCAACACCTGCTGTTAAAAATACATCACACAATGGCTCTGATCTTACCTAACAGCAGATGTGAAGATGCCCAGAGGTCTCTCAGATGTTTGTGTTCCTGGGTCACGTGAGGGCACCAGGAAGGGGAGGGAAAATTATTCTGGAATTCCAGAGGTCACCGCTGGACAAAAATAGTGAAAATTGCACACATGTAGAGAAAAACAAAAGGTTCAGAAATCTGGAAATTGGGCCAAGAAGCCTTACTGGGGGCAATGTTTCATCCCTGAATTAAAAAGAAAAGAAAGAAGAACACAGCAAAGAGAGGAAAATATCAGGAAAAAGAAAGGCTCTTACGATGCTCTCTAGCCTCAAGCTGAAAATAATTAAAAAGTTCTAGCCAAGTTAAGGGAAGGCAATCCGCTCTCCCAAGGCTTCTGTGGGTGAGACACACAGCACTTAACACTTAAACACTTCTACCTGCATGTAGCTGATACATTTTTCTGGCTCTAACTAATTATTATCACTAATAATCTGCTTCATGCTTTTGTTTTCAGAAGAATTTTATTTCCAGACCACTTGACTGTTCTGTATTTTCTTTATCTGTACATTTTTAGCCAGGGAAAGAGCCTAGAATTTGGCCCAATTATTTCACTTGTGTGCTCATCCACATGGTAAATTTGATTCTAGGGAGATTATTCACACCAGACGGCCATTATGCAGAAAAAGCTTTGTCCCTCACCCCACGGTGTTTGTCATATGCCCATATTAGCTCTTTATGGGTCTGCATCATTTTCCTCGTGCAGAGGAGGGTCTCATGCAGTCCCTGCAGGAGGAAGCAGTATTTGAAAGGCAATTGTACATATGAGGAGGGGGATGAAAGCCCAGGCCATGCATGCACAACACATGGCAGCACTAACAGTGCTCAGAGCTTCTCAAAATAATCAACTGAGCTGCAGTGACACAGCAAAATACATCATAATCACATCAATTATGCAATCACTATTTTGTGAAAACAAGCTTCTGGGATTTCTTTTTAAGTAATCAAAGAAATATCAGACGTGAAAACAATGAACCTTCCTATTACAAACGAGTAAGTTTCCGCTGGGGAAGGAAAAAAAAAAAAAAAGAGAAAATGAACCCAGTCAGGCCGCAAAAGTGTCTTATTCCGGCTTCAAGAAAGTGACCAGCTTGTTGTCAGCCCTGGGAGAGGGCAGAGCTGCTCCGTGCCAGCTTGCCTATGCCCCTCCCTGTCTGTGGGTGCTGCACAGCCCCTGTCCTTGGATGCCACCAATGTGACACTTGGGCTTGGTGGGAGGAGGGAGCAGGACTGGTTCCCACCGCCGTGGATTTCACACCCGGCCCTCCTCTACTGCCTCTCGGCACCGCACGAGCATCGGCGGCTCGTGGTTCCTGCCGGGTGGCCCGGGGAAGAGAGGAGCCTGCACCCTGCACCCTGCATCCTCCACCCTGCACCCTGCACCCTGCATCCTGCACCCTGCATCCTCCACCCTGCATCCTCCACCCTGCATCCTGCACCATGTACCCTTGCACCCTGCACCCTGCATCCTCCACCCTGCACCCTGCATCCTGCACCCTGCACCCTGCATCCTGCACCCTGCATCCTGCATCCTCCACCCTGCATCCTCCACCCTGCACCCTGCACCCTGCACCCTGCATCCTGCACCCTGCATCCTCCACCCTGCACCCTGCATCCTGCACCATGTACCCTTGCACCCTGCACCCTGCATCCTCCACCCTGCATCCTCCACCCTGCACCCTGCATCCTGCACCCTGCATCCTCCACCCTGCACCCTGCACCCTGCACCCTGCATCCTGCACCCTGCACCCTGCATCCTCCACCCTGCATCCTGCATCCTCCACCCTGCATCCTCCACCCTGCACCCTGCACCCTGCATCCTCCACCCTGCACCCTGCACCCTGCACCCTGCATCCTGCACCCTGCATCCTGCATCCTGCACCGTGCACCCTGCACCCAGGGGAGCCCGCGGTGTCTCTGGCTGTGCTGCACAGCCCCACATCCCCGTCCCCGCAGCGGGATTTTGGCACGACACGTACGTTTTGGTAAACGCGTTGGCATTTGGCGAAAGCTGGCAGCAGCCCTCACGAAATGCCCACAGCACTGCGCGCAGAGCGCTTCCCAGGTTCCAAAATCCTCCTCCTGCCAGGCTCGTCCAGGGCTCCCAGGCCCTCACGAGGAGGGCTATGCAGGCCTGGGGGATGGGATACAGCTGCTGAAGCCGCAGCCTGGATCTGGCGGCAGCTTTGCTTTGGAAGGAACTATAAAGAAACACTTTGCCCTGCAGCTAAAAAAGCCTGATAAAAATCTGTGAGCATGTCAATGGTGAGGGGAAAAAAGGGTCAGCTCAGTTCTCTCCCTTCGCTTATTGCCTTCCTCTTGAATTCTCAGATCTTTCCCGGTGCCCGTGGCCGCTCCGTGGGGCGGCTGGCTGTTCCCTCTTGTCTCCTCGTCCAAGGCAGACTCCATCGGGAGCAGCCGGCCCGGCGTGCCTGAGGAGCCCGTGGTGCCCGTGCGCCGCTGCCAGCAGCAGCAGCACCCAGGGCTCCTCCACAGCCACTGTCCCACCTCAGAGGCCAAAGGAGCGGTGTCTCCCAGGCACAGGGCAGGCATGAAGCAGGCGCCATGTGGGGCTGAGGGTGCCGGCCCTGGGCTCCCGCCTGCCTGGGCGCCCCACGAACCCCACCCACCCCGATGGTGCACGCCGGGGTAATCCGGCCCCTCGGGGAAGGGATCTGGGAGCAGCGGGTAGCAGGGCCCAGCCTTGCTGACATCAAGCGTGAATAATTGGGCTTTAATGTGGCTGGAAGGTGGGAGGGGTGAAGGCGGAACACACACCACCTTTTCGCTCGGGGCCAGGGCACGGATGGCTGCTGGTTCCTACTCTTTCGCTCCAGCCCTCATTTCAACCTGGCTCTGGGGAGGCAGCCCTTCCCCAGCCCCTGCAAAAGACGCTGAGCTCAAAAGAATCGCACAGACTTGTTATCCTGGCGCTCCCCGGGTCTCCCCACCTTGACGTGGTTTCAGCCACTTCGGCCCTGCAAAACAGCCGGGCTCCCACCTCCTTCCATCCCAGGGAGATGCTCTCCTTGGGTTCCTCGAATGCGTGACCCTGCGGGGTCTGAAGGATTCTCTCACCTACTGCCATTACATTTCACTGGGGGATTGGGTGCTTCTGGACAGCAAACCCCCTCTCTCCCTCCTCTGAGGAGAGGGAAATATCTAAAATGCTCCTGATGGTACTTCAGGCACATGGTGTCTCTGATGGAACAGATGTCCCCTATCACCGTCACCTGCAGCACCCCCACTCTGCTGGGCTGCTTCAGTTTATGCTCACCAGAACTAGCTCTTCATAGCAATGTTAAAACTGGGCAAGTGAGATATCCAAGTTTAAAAAATATTAGGGGTTGAAAAAAAAATTGTCTTTTCTGTTAACTCAAGTAGATAAATTAAGGTGGTGGAAACCTGCCAAATCAGCTTTGCCATGAGAGGAAATTGCTCCACTCTACCCCTTCCAGTAGAGCTTGTTCCTGTGAAACACAGGGTTAGTAACATGACTGTATAAGCAAGCACTTTGACTTGGTATTAAGTGTTCCACCTGAAGAGCCTTCCACTCACATACAAAGAAAAGATTTCGTATTGTATCCTCATCAGTGCTTCCTCTCCCTCTGCTTCCAGCCTAGCTACTTCTATTCCTCCCTTTTATTCTCATTTTCCCTCTCATTTTCTTCCACCCTGAGTATTGCCAAAGTTACCTCCGTTTTCCACAGATAAACTATGAAGACTTGGCTCTATGGATTCCAATGTATTAATGGGCTAGCCAAAGGCAGGCAAACCAATACACAGAAACCCATTCATCTCAGAGTTTTTTTGCTTACACTTCCCTACAAATCCAATGATAGGACTGCTGTGAAATATTTTCAATGTGTCTGCATTTCCCCAGCTCTGAAGCATGATGTTGTGGGGCACATGAAGAGGTGGGTTATCATGTTGAGTTTTCTTGCATTTGAGTTTCAAGACTTTTCAGCCTTGCTATGGAGTAAGGTGCAAGAAATCTCCCAGTAATTATCTCTTTACATTGTGTTCAAATACAATAATAAATGAAATAATTAAAAAATTAATAATAAAAAACATACAGATTAATTCTGCATGTAGAAGGTACTCCAGCTGGGTGATAAGCTTAAACCACTGCTGCTGATCCCAGTGGAATACTCTGCATACTCAAACCTGCACAAGACACATCCTAATCACATATAAAGTAAAAACTATTATGTGTGAAGGAATCACTCCTTCCTAAACATTTCCTGTAAAAACGTACCAAAACAGCAAATCAAATGCACCTTTGACTAACACCTAATAGCAATTCAGACCTTTTGAGTTATGGTTTTGAAGTAGAAAAAATAGAAAGCTGATTTTACAGAATGGAGGAGAAACGAGACATTGTATTGTATACAGCACACAGTGTGAAGGCCAGGTAATGAATTCAGGTAGCCTGAAAGGAAAGGAAAATGACTGCCTTGTATACAGATGCTTCTCATCGTTGTTTCGTTTACTGTAATTCTGTGTATATACAGTCATATTTCTGCAGTTCAAACCTAGACTGCCTTGTATACAGATGCTTCTCATCGTTGTTTCGTTTACTGTAATTCTGTGTATATACAGTCATATTTCTGCAGTTCAAACCTAGACTAACTCTAAGGAAAATAACAATAGGTTTAGATGCAGTTATTAAAAGAACTGGATCTACAGTTTGCAGTCAGTATTTAGTGCTCTGAAATATCTAGATATCCAAAGAAGCCGGGGGACAAACTATAATAAGTTTCAGGGAAATAGTCTGGAATTTATCTGGCAACTTCCAATTTCTGGAAATTCTTCTTCTGATTTCAATAGCACTAGAAGACAAATAATATGGAAGCCCTGCTTCCCAGCCTGATGCAACCTTGCAGAACAAGGTTGAAGGAGCAGGTAGGGCATTGGATTAAGACTCAGAAGACCAGGAGGGAATTTCAGCTCTGTACCAAACTTCTTTGCTAACAGTGAGGAGACCCTTTAACCCCACTCTGTCTCACTTCTGCATCAGTAATACAGTCTGGACTGCAAAATTTCTGTGGTGACCTTCTTTTGTAAGCAAACTTCTCCATGTCCACTAAACATCCATCAATATCAGAGTTGCCAGGTACTAGTGCAAAGATAGTTCAGATTTTGTATGCGCATATACTTTGCATAAAGAAAATGCAAGTACAGACATAGAGCATGAGAGATGCAAACATTGGGACACAGATTCTATTGCCTTCCTAGTACATCATGTGTGCGGCCATACTACATGATCCTCTGCAGACACAGATTCAGCCTCTTCACTCTGATTCAGCCTGAAAAAGCCTTGAAAAAGAAAATTTTATGCTCAGTGTTAAAGTAGTGTCAATGATGTAATTTAAAATGTGTAAAGGCATCAGTAGAGTCTTAAGCAACACCTTGCCAACACAATAAAAACAGAGAGAAGAAGGAGTGGACCAGATTCAATGGATTTTTTTTTCCTGTGGACTTTTTAGAGAAGAAAAGGGCAAGGAGGGGGAGAAAGAAAGGTCCAAGTTGAATAAATGTAAATGTATGAATGAGACAGTTCTAAGCATACCCAGGTGTCTTGCCAGCTCACTGCAGAGAGGTCACAGAGAAATAGAATGTCTAATCATTGGAATAAACACAGCTGTGCATACTTACATTTTCCATACCTATTTTGCTAGTGGGGGAAAAAGAAATCATTCCTTAGATCAGAAGATCTTTTCCCAGCCACTTCTAGCTTTTTTTTTTTTTCAAGAAGTGTTTGGGGGTTTTAATTTTTTATTTTTTAATTTTATTTTGGGGGAAAAAAATTAAGCTCTCCCCACTCCAACTGGTTGTCCCCTTTCAGAAGATTATTAGCATTTGGAATGTTTTAGCCTTCCAAACATCTTTGGTATTAAATTATACAGATTTGTGTGAAGACAATTTTTTCAGCATGGGATTTAACACTTGTGGAATTTTAAGGCAGAGAAAAAGGAGACTAAAAGGATTTTTGGACAGCAAACACAAAACTGGAGGATTTTGTTTGAATGGAACCAATGGCAAAAAGGAGCAAATCTAAATTTGCTCAACGTGAGGCACACAAAATTCAGCATGAGCAACTGAGGGTTATAATTTTTTAAAATTTCTACAAGCTGGAGAAGAATATTTGAAAACCTTTGAATTAATCATGAATATTTTGAATAGATATGTTGTTTCAAGATTTTATACAAATCAAATGTGAACCAAGAAATCTGACTGTAAAGACCAAACGTGCCTTTGGATAAATCAGCTGGTCAAATAACAGATATTAACTCTCACTGGAAACCTTACCCCACTTGTACTTGCTTTTAAGGAATTCATTGTCACAGCATTTTGCAAAGAGAATTTATGACAGAGTAGAAAGGTTCCTTGCAAATTTAATTTGAATAACTGAAACTATTCTTGAAATGTGGCCAGAAACCTGCATTTAGCATGTCATTTGAAAACAAGGGGCTCTGCCACCAATTACTCTTGTAGTTACATGCAAAGTACATATGGATAAAACTTACAGATACTGGTTTGTTGTTGAGAATTATAGAAACTGCTGTCTTCATTTCCATAAGTATTCCACATTTTTCTCTGATTACTTTTGTTTTATAACTTGACCAAAAATATTGCTCCAAGCTGAAAATTTCTTTTAATTTATAGGATGGGGGAGCGAACTCTGTTCTTTTATTAAAACAATCTTGAGTCTGTCATGGCTCAAAAATAAATTTTGTAAAATGAGATTTTACTGTTGTTTTAAGAATATGATACATTTGCTACTTTGGCGATTGAGCGAGTGAATGCATTTTCAGGGCTTGATGGTTGTCTGAAGTCTGATGATTTTCAGCCTCCCTGAACAGCTATTTTGTCTGCAAGCAGGCAAATTTTCTTCGTGAGACTGCTCCCACCCAGCTGAGAAACTATCATCCCTTTCCCAACCCACAGGATCTCCAAGCAGGCTGCTTTGCAGTCACAGAGAAGCAACTGAGTAAGAGGGAAAGCTGGCACACTCAGCTCCCCTTGAAGCTGACCTGCTACCTCTTTTGGTGTAGCAGACATTAATCAAGACAGCAGGATTAGATGGGAGCAATTTTGCTGATGTGGCTTTCCATCTCTGGAAGTGCCCTTAGCGCACTTTCCCGGGGCAGATGTGGTATGGCAGAGAGATGGGTTGGACACAGGAGATCCAGGCAGAAACCTCAACTGAACTTTGTAACAAAATCAAATTTTTTTTTTCTTGGAAAAGTGGAAACAAAAGGACAAGTGACAGAGTGAGATCATTATGGCTAATTCTCTTCTAAATATCCAGGCCAATTCAGATAATGTTATAGCAAGGGCCATATTGAAGCAATTATTAAGTAACCTTTCCCACCTGCTTCTGCACAACCTTATCACTGTTTTTCCAACACAAGAAAGCAAAACTCCTACCAGGCCTTCACGCAGTGCACAGGGCTTGCAATGTGCTGCAACAGCATATCCCTTGATCACTCTCGGCAAGTGAAGGGCTCTGCTTTGCCTTTTGAGGTAGAGCTTCATAGTTGTGCGCTATACAGGTTTTAAAAACATTTTTAAAAACCATGCTGCTGGCAAAAAACCACATGAAGTGAAAACATCTCTTTAAAATGTATTTTTAAACAGTTTGCTCACACAGTGAAGTCCATTGAATATACAAATAGCTAATTGTAAGTAACTGGGAGACTCAAAGCTGTGGAGCAGATTAACTGCTCACAGTCAGGGGATATCCAAAGCCAAACTTTCATTAGGTGCATTTAAAACTCTGCAAATTTGCAAACTAGAGCCAGCTTTTTCATATCAATTACCCAGTGCATCTGGTAAATTCTGTAGTCTAATTTGAGTCTGCTCTATAGTGAGAGCAGGTCCAAATATTTTTTTCCATCATAACAAGGGAGGATGAGGTGGGTGCTGGACTTCCTGAAACACTGAGACCAGGGGAGAACTCAGGAGAGCAGCAAGAATGAGGTATCTGTGCAGTCTGCCATGTGGGGAAAGCCTAAGGGACTAGGGAAGTTCAGGCTGGTGAAGAGTTGAGGGGAGTAAGAAAATATATCTAGATGTAGAAAGGAAGGGAGGGACTAATTAATCTCATTAATCTACATGCCTTGAAGAATAAGTAAGAGTTTGAATTACAAGTGTTATAATATGCAAAACATATTCTGTTACAAAGACTAAGAGGAGAAAATGTTATCAGGGCATGGGACCAAAGTGCAAAGGGCTTGATGTATTTTCTAGCTCTGCTGTAGATTTCAATCATGTCTTCAGCTCTTTCGTAACTGAAGGAGGTTCCAGGAGGATCAATGAGTTAATATTGATGTGTTCAAGTCTTAGTAGAAATAGAGATTGAGTTTAGGTCAAATTCAATTTTATACCCATATAACCAAAGCTACAAAAAACCCCTTTTTATTTCTTTATAGTAAAGGCCATATAAGAAAGACACATTATTAGATAAACCGCTTCTTGTGTACAACCTATTCACACGTCATTCCTAGAAAGGCAGCATTATCCAGGGTTATTAGATAATTTTTGATTCTCTGACTTAGCAGCCAAAACTGAGGAACAGTTTAAATTATGTTCTAAAATATTAAAATTCTTCTATATGAAAGAAAAAATATTTTGCTTTGTTCAGTATGAAAAATTCCTTTTCGTCACTTCTAAAAGAAGTTCATGAGACTAAAGTTGCAGGGAGGGAGAAAGAGACAATGTTTTTAGCTGTGGAACTCCTTATCTGCAAGGCTCCAGCATCCCAAGGCAAGGAAACTGCCAATTTTTCTTACTGGCACAGGTCCACTTTTTATGTTTGTATTTAGATATTTTGCTTAGGGTAAGGTGTTCAACCTTTGGAATCAGTGCTCTCCCCACCAGCCTTAGGACACATGTCCACCTGCCACTCCTGCTGGCTACATGGTGTGACAGCATCACATGCAAAAAGCAGTGTCAGCAGCACAGATAGACGTGCCAGAGCCCCTACTTGGAAACGCAACACAGCTGTCAGAGACATGCCAGGGACTGGAATGGTCTTACCTCTCAGGCAGATATGAATTTGAGTTCAGTTCAGCTCATAAGAGTGTGCTGGCTGTTGACTAAAAGGGGAACAAGATCATCCCCCTCTATTTAGGCTGCCTGGCAAAGCTAGCTTTCTTGCTTCCAAATGTCATTTTACTGAAACTGTTCATTGAGCAGGACTATCCAGCTGGAATTAGCTAGTAGAATCAGTCCAGCCAAAGTCAGGGATGCTGATTTATTTTGCCCAACAATTGAAAATCAGCAAAAGTAAGGCATATCACAGTTCATTATCATTACAAGTTATACATGCAACTTAGAGAAAAGGCTACAGAACAGAAAGAGGAGTTCTTTTAAGAAGGGTAATTAACCCTCAAAGCAGGTCAGATAGGAATGGGGTAGTCTCAATGACTTCTAGTCTTCAAGTAATGATTGTCTTTCTGAAATCCAGGCTATAATTCAAGCAGAAGTTAAAGGCCCCATGCCCAAATTATTGGGTAATGTTTGATGAATTGTGCTGTGCAGGTTAGAGTACGTACCCTTGGTGTTCCATTAGGGCCTTAACACTCCCAAAAGCAGATGACATGAAAATCAAGAGTATGACTGTGACCATGACTATCTTTACTCAGCATTGCATTTGATGTGTCGCTCTGAAGGCTTCCTATGAACAGGAATTTACTGGAAAAGCTAGCTCTGGTTTCATATATATATTGAATTAGTTGAAGATAATTGTATGGTTATTCATTTTCCATTCATTCTCTGGACTCTCACTATCGATTTAACTTGAGTGACTTTGAATGAGCTTGAGCTCTATTGAAATGGAGCATGCAGAGATAAGAACATCAGCACATAGGCTCACACTTAAATTACAATGTGAATTAAAATCTTGCTTGTTGTTCTGCTTCCAGGATGAATGCAAACAAAATCACTTGAGGCACCACAGAACCCTGAACATTTTAATTGCTAATTCCCCCTGACGTCCTGTTGGCTCCACAGGCTGTGCTCTAACTGCCAACAAGAAGTAAGTTGGAAATGAATAAAGATACATGTTCTGGGATTTCAGCTAATTCCAGCCAGTCCGTGGAGATGACAGAAGAGAGAACTTTGAAACCTCTGATAATTTAAGAAGCTGGTTATAGCCATACCTAATGGAAAAGGGCCATGGCCCAGTTGCTCCATGTTGTGGCCCCAAACTGAGCAGGTTATTATGAAACACCATTCACTGTTATTCAGCTGGTGTTTCAGGGCATGACCGATCCTGAGTTTACTGGTGTGGTTTAGATAAATCTGAATGCCCTGGAGTAGCTTGATTCTACTTCCTGACCAATTTGTGCTATGAAACTGGTGCAGTGCAGAGGCTGTCTTGGCCACTCCTCATGGCATTATCCAGTAGGGAACTGCTGGCCCCAAAATGGAGTGAGTCAGTACAGAAGTTGGCTTCACACATGTGAGTCTGACTCATCTTACAATTACTGAGGAAATAGTTTTATCCAGGAAATAACCTACACCATCAAGGCCTTTTCACAAAAGATGCTTTCCTCAGTGTCATTCATAGAAAACCTTTCAAACATAGTCTTAAGGCCAAGATGGGTTAATCTCTTAAAAAGTAAGATTATGTCATTGCATTGAGAGCTTGCAAGTCAGGAACACATATTTTCCAGTGGAGCTACCAAGCTAGACATGAAGACATGAAATGCCAAGTAGGGAACTGGAACAGAGAGTGTCCCATAGTGAGGGGTCTAAAATCCTGCCAGCTGTCAGTGAGGAGTTAGTTTAACGCAGGCTAACTATCCCCTGCAAATGACCAAGCAGAGAGAAACCTTACCACCCTGCACTCTAACCTCTGCCAGTCCTGTAGCCAGAGCAGGGGGCAGCTTGTCCTCCAGTATCCTGGCACTTCCAAGACTGCTTCTGTTCCCTGCCTAGAAGGCATGCAGCATTTACTGTGAAGAAGATGGACAATACAAAATACAAAATAAAGGAAATTTCTCTTGGGAAAAGGAATGATCAATGAAACTGTTGCGCCTGTGGTGCAGCTGCTGGATCCTGTGAGATATCGATGAACAGCCCTTTGTGGATTAGTAGAAAGAGCCAGTACTGTTGTTATCAAGATAAAACTATTCAGGTGTGAATTTACCATTCTGTTAAGATATAAAAAATTCCTGACAGCAACATCTGAGCACATCCTATCCTTTCCTTCTCAGAACTGTGGTAGAAAAACAGTTTATTGATTTCTGCTAAGAAATCAAATGTTCTTATAACTCTGAAGGGTGTCCAGTTACAGAGAAAATCGGTGGTAATCGGAAGCTTCGTGCAGACCTCGCATGACCCTGCTCATTCCCGCACAGAAAACTGTTTTTGTCTCACTTCGAAAGAAACCAGACAAACCCTGCGAGGTTACTTATAATCCTGACACTGCTCTCAGATTTGCCATATGCTGGGAACATGCCTTCTTGCCTATTTACAGTATATAGCTGAAGGACTTTGTTACAACCCTGATATTTGGCATATCTTAAGCCTATTTAGAATATCAACACCATCAATCACTTGGTATGGGGCCGAGCAGCTGGATGAACCTTGGCTATCATGTGAAGGCTATTTGTCATCTGGGCAAGTCTGTTTGGCGCATAACGCTCCAGTCCCAGAACAATTTTCCCTCTCTAAAAATATTCTCTTTGATTCAGGAAGCACGTGATTAATAACAAACAAGAGTTTAAAGATGGAGGTCAAGGCTGAAACCTTAACCAAACAAGTGCATTGCTTATTAATGTTTGCCTCAGTCTTCAGATATTCCCTTGAAGAGCACCCTTGGTGGAGAAATACGAAACTTTTTCTAAATAACATGAGATTTGAGAGATCTGCTTGGCCATTGCCACCACAGAGGCTTTTCTCAACTGTGACAATGCTGTTTGTACAAATCAGTAGCCAGACAAGAAATCACTAGCAGGAACCACATTTAGGATGAACTGTGCACACATTCCATTCCTGTTCTCATCGAGACAAGTAATACTCAGCACATCTGACATTTAGGTAATTAGCCTTCTCTTTAAAATAAGAAATATTAGCTGACATATCTTAACCATCTGTGTGAGCCAAAATAAGAGCAAGGGAGTTTACATAAACAGTCTTAGCATGTTTAACAAGCATGTAGCTAATGATTTAATTTTTTAATCCTCAACAATAGAGACTACTGGATATAAGCAAGTGCTGCATCATTTATGTCTGTGCTGTTAATGAAAGACTAGTAATTAGTGGGTGACTAAACTTCAGAAGAACATGTTGCTTCAATACATGGTGTTGTAAAAGGCAGATTCTCCCCAGCCATCTTCAGAGCCAGAAGGAAAAGGGAAGAGAAAAATGTTTTGAAAGTTTGCCTTATCATTTAAAGTATTTTCTTCATATCTTCAGCACTACTTTTTAACCTCTCTTCACCACTGTCTTTCTCCCCATCTTTCCTGTATTTGTTAGTTACCAAATCTGGTTTAGAATGTAAATAGAGAAGTTTTGTGACACTGTATTTTTATAAACATATTCCAGCATAAGACAGTGTAACCTAATATCTGAGCTGCTGTGAGGTTTGCTGGATACAAGGCATAGGCAATGCTTGTGCTTACAGGGATGACCCCGTTGAGCAGTGACAATGCATGCAACAACCAAATTTGTTAGCACTCATTGTTACTAAAGCAGGGTGAGTGACCTTGTCATATTTAACAGTTCTGAGCAGACACAGCAGTGGAGATCCTGAGGGCAAAACCAGAATTTCCATTAGTGATGTAACAATATACTGACGTAATTAACCCCTTTTCCACTTCCAATGGCTTAAATAACTGCTTAGTCCAGCTGGCAAACTCCTGATGCCTGGAACTTGTGCAGTCAGTATTTGTACAAACAAAAACCAAACCAGAAGTCATAAGCATTCTGTCTCATTTCCGAACAAGTGCAGCATTCAGAGGGGAGTGTGGCTTTAGCCCGAGAGCGGTCACGCTAGCATGGATGCCACCACCTCCATCTTCCAGCGCTGCTAGAGCAGCAGCAGCAGACACAAAGGGTACAAGTAATGGCAAGAAGCAGCCCAAAGATTTGGCAAAAAATGCTCATTTCTAACCGCTTTTCAAATGGAGCTGAAAACCCTAGGGAATGAAGAGTGAAATATCTTGTTTACAGTTAAATTCCTGATCCACGTAACTAAGCAACACAGCACTGTGGCTCCATAAAATGGAAGCAAAGTTAATTTTTTAACAATGCCACATTACCTTTGTACATCTTGTTCCTGCTCTCCCTCAGGGTCTTACATGAATGAATCAGAAAATTGCTCCCTTATGTTAGGCTTGTGTCTGCACCTGCATTAAATTCATTTCTGAGAGGGGTGGAGGAGGCAAACATTGGGAGCACCAATAGCATGGTACTCCTGGATTTCAACTCACAGCCTGTCCAAAATGACAATTGCCTTTAATAGCTATTCAAGGCACTACAAGAAATGAGCCTTGCACCAGTGGTGGTCCCTTCAGATTAAAAAAAAAAAAAAAGAAAAAAGAAGAATAAAACCAATCTGGGATCTTGTTTAGTTTAATGCCTGTCTCCCATATGGCTGGTCATCTCCCTGCAACCAGTCAGGGAAGCAGAGTCCGTGCAAAGGAGAATTAATTATGTTTACAGCATCTTTGTGAATGGAAGCACTTTCTGTGCACCAGGCTAATATTTTTGATGGTAGAAAGCTGGAGTTTCAAGCCGTTGTATCTGGGGCCTGTGGGTGTCTCAGTGCTGGATTCCTGGACCAATGCCTACAGCCCTGGTCTGGCTTTGGGCCAAATCCAGAGCTGAAAGCGGCTGTTCTCTGGTTCTGGTTTTGGATGTCGCTTCCATGATTTTGGCACAGGCGAATCAGAATGCAAGTTCAGCCTTGAACCCCAGCATTAGGCTAAACCTAATATGAAACTTCAGCCTGCTTCACATTATTCCTGCTGGTTAATTCCAGCTGTTAAACTTCTCCCCCCACTACTGAGCCAGAGAGTGTTTTGTTGACAAATTTGCCATGCATTTCAAGGAAAGCAGAACCTGGCCGAGGCTTTGGGGTTATATAGTTTTTTTCCACTGCAGGAAATGGAAGTGTTGGCAAAAATATTCACTGTTGTTTAGGATAAGAGAGTGGACATATCCAGTTTTAAGAGGTCTTCTTAGTCTGATACTCTTGATATATGAGACAGCAAAGAAATATGTCTAGGAGTCTTGGAATGAGGCATCTTTTTTATAAGATGAGTGAAATACACACGAGGATGAAATATTACTTGCATATTACCACCAAAGCTGGTCAAAATTCACTCAATTGACTCCAGATGTGGGCTTCTTCGGCAATTTTAAAGTTAGCACTACTGTAACTAGGTGTGAGGCCAAGGCAAACTACTCTAGTGCTTTATAGCACTTGGAAGCTACAGTAGTCAAATCAAAATATGTTACAAGAGAATCAGTTTCTTTAAACTTAACAGCAGGAAGGATTTAATATACTGAATACAGCCAACCCATCTTCATTTGAAGGAACATAAAATAAATCCTTACCACATTTGTGATTTATTATTTGCATAGAAGTCCCAGTTCATGAAGCAGATCCCTGACATTACTCATGCAAATAGGGCCCTACAAGTCCTCACTACCTTTTATTTGTTTTATTGTATTGTGTTATATTGTATTGCATTGTTCTGTACTGTATTTCCATGAGATTACAACTATGCTCAAGGTGAGCATGCACCTCCATGCTCTGCTGATGCAGTTCAGTCACCTGAATATTCAAAGCTACTTTTCAACACTTACTAAGTGCTTAATGAGAGAAACTATTTTTTTTCTCTTCTTCTGCCTGGTTATTCTCCTTGCAATTAGGCACTCTGTGTAAAAAGCTTCACAAAGGAATCCATTGCAGCTCTCACCAGCAAGATGTTTGACTCATTCTACAGTGATGGCACTGAGTCTTTTTGTATTTTATCTATTCACTAACCACTTATAGTTGCACTGGCACAGACCATTTCAGTTACTGCTTTCACTTATTTCTTTATTAAGCTGTGAGAGTAATCCCATCACAAAAGGAAAGGAGCTTCTTCAGTGCTTTCCTAATGAACAGACGACACTGTCCTGCTCTCCAGCTTAGTTCATGTTGCTGGAGCTTAAATGGGCAATGCCCATCATCTGCCATGCTCAAGGCAGAGAGGGTTTCCATAGGAATAGACATTCAGATCATCCTTGATCCACTGACACTACTGTGGTGATAAAAGGACAACATTTCCCCTGCAGTTTCAACCAGTTTGGCTTTTTCCACTGCAAGGCTGGTAAGAACTTACTCTAAAATCCCCAGGTCCTGCAGCAAAGAGGTTGCTACCTTTTCTGAAGTTGATTTTGTTTGCTTTTTAATTCATTTTAATACAGGGGGCAGGGGGCTTGGAAATATGACCCCATGGCACCCTAAAAAAAAAAAAAAAAAAAAAAAAAAAACTGGAAGAGAAAATGATTTAATTTAAAGTAAGAACCTTGATCTGTGCAAACCAGCCTCCTGCCTTTTAATGCTGGCCATGCTGCAGTCATGCGCAGCTGGAATGACAGACATGCTCCACTTTTACCATGGGAAAAACTTTCCCTGATTGGAAAGGAAGAAGTAAGATTTGCCACAAAATTGCACAGCAATCTAAGTGTTTAAGACTTTCTCTAAACCACTCAAAACCATCTCCTGTCTGTCTGACATTTCCAGTGTGGGCATTTTGCAAGAGGATAATTTTAATATATAATTTAAGGTGGTCAGGTAAGTCTCTTTTACTACATGTCATATAGTAATGTTTTTTAAAAAACCCTGAGGTCATTTAGGGGTTTTGACTGACCTTCTGTTGAAATAGTTTTATCACAAAACTGCCTTAATATGTGTTGGTGATGTAAGGACACATCTTCAGCTGATAAAAATCTGTTTGTACCTCCACACATGGCAGGGGGTCTTTGCCAAGACACAATAATCTCATGCAAATTTCCCCTGATGATTTTAGAACTCTTTAGTTCTTTAATAAAGCATCACTTTGATAAAAGTTTAGCAGAGATGTGAGTAGCAGAGAAAAGAAAGAAATTACGCTAAAATAGGAAAAAATATATTACACTTAAGAACCCTTGGCATGCTACACAGTACTATTTGATTAAGTGAAGTTGTAATACAAAGACAAGGATTAATCACACAAAAGAGCAACATAATTAATTGCAAAATCTAAGGGAGAATTTCAAGAAAGAATGCATCCTTTCATTTAGCTTACAAAAATACAATTAGTAATTATTACTGATTTCCTGGAGAAAGTCCAGAGCAGAATTAAAAATATCTTGAGTCACAGGCAAGTTCATTGGTCCATGGGGACAGACATGCTGGGCTGAGGGAAGCTTATATTTTTTCAGCAACCTTCTTGTTTTTAAAATGATCTGTGCTAAATTACATATCAGGACATTCATGATTGGGTCTGTGCCAGGACTGGGGAACTCTTATTTTTAAATGTCCATTATCTATTTTAAATAAAAAGTAAATTGGATTTCTGCATGAAAATTTTGTAAGACCTGCTGTTAAAAGTTATACTTAAAGGTCATTGTAATCCAGAAAAATCATTACAAGCAATCAGAAAAGCCATGAGCAGATCAATTTTATCTAAATTATTTTATCTCACATGGGGCAAATTGACACATTTCAGAGGAACAATATCCTTTAAAAATCTATATACCTGGGATCATCTGATCAGCCGTCACATTTGTTCCAGGCTGCATTCACATGAATTCTGTTCAGCCGGAGGCATCAAAGCAAAACTTGTAGTTGATGTTACCCATACAGGGGGCTTGTTTCATTCCTCCTTTCCTGGGACATAAACAGCTCCTGCACAGGAGCTGCTGCCTCTTCAAGGATGTGGGAGGATGCCACAAACACAGAATCACCACGCGTCTGAAACACACCCTTTTAAAGACAAAACCCTCCCACAAAAGTGTTTGGCTCTCTATCTCCACACTTGCTTGCAGCCTTTACTTCCACAGGGTATATTCAGCAGCCCCTGGGATCAGCAGATAGTTTTCTAGTTGACTTTGATAGGAATTGAATCATACCATAATGACATGCCTGAGGATAACCAGCAAATTGTCCAGCCTAGCATCTCAGATTCATGCAAAATGCTCAGGATGAGGAATTACTGTCTATTGAAATTAGTGGGGAAAAATTAATTGACATCAACTAAGAATCTGGTCAGGCAGTTTCCAAGTGCATGGAATATGTCTACAGAACCACACTGGTGTAGACACCAATAGATTCAGATAAAAAACCAATTAGTCTGGGAACACCATGATTACAGAGAAATGAAAGTCCATTGCTTGGACTTTCAAGCCAAGCTGCATGTGCGTTAACTTCCAGGCTTGTTTCAGACACTGTCTATCTTCAAAGGCACTCTCTGACAATTCTGTTTCTAATGGTATATCTCTATTACACTATTAAAAAAATAAATCAGTGCCAAACTTGATCCTAAATTCATAGTGAAGCTTGGCCCACTGGTTACAAAGAGCTGGGTTATGGTCTATAGCCCTAATGTTTTGCTGTTGACTGAGAGATGCACTCTGCTTGAGAGATCCTTGACGCAAGCAGAGCCAGCACAGTCAGACATATGTCACTGAGTCCCACACAGACCAGCAGAAGGGACAGGCGGGGGGAGAAAAGGCAGAAGGAACAAATTATTTTGGGGGCGATTCCCTAATGGAAGCAATCTGAGGAACACTAAGGTTGTTGTACCTATGCTTTGGGTAAACATGGAATAGAAAAATCCTCAAAACCTGCAACCACAAACACATCCATGTGTTTGTGGCACAAACTCCCACTGAGTAGAGTCCAGTTTGGTGTTACCCAGAATTCTTTGGCTACATTATTTTATTTCACTGTAGCCAAGTGTCTTCCTTTGCTTACTTCCTATGTTGCTGTTGAATACAGGAACAATTTGTACATCTTCTGTGGTTCATGAAAGCAAAGACAACCCATTATATTTAAAGTTCCAGGACCACAAGTCTCTCCAGAAGGATGTTGTTCTGGAAGAGCAGAATTGATGTAATTCTTTTTTCAAGTGAAGAACAGATGTGGTATTTTCTGTAAAGTCATCTTAGCAAATGCCCATGTGAAGCAGCACTGATGAAAACACAAAGTATTGAGCAATGAACTGCCTCATATAGAAATTGTCAGGGAGATTCCTATACTTACAGGGAGGTGGACTGGGTGTTCTAATAGATCTTTTCCATCTCAGTTTTTTATCACTATGATTCATGCTAATTGTTAGTGGGAAATCACTTAGTGTCTAATAGAGGTGACACATTCAGTTCTTTTTAGTCATTGCACATATATTGTATTTGTGGTGAAAGAAAGGGTTTATTTCTCTTCTCCTTTCCCCAGAAGCATGTTTGGATTTCATGCATAAATAGTCTTTCTTCCCTTAATCTGATTCACATGACAGTATGCATTTGCATAAAGCTTCTTCTTGGGTAAACCATTCAAACCTTTATCTAGAGAGAGTAGACATGTCACAGAATTATGTCCTGCTTTACAAGACAGCTTCTTTCTTTTTCCTTTCCTTCCTGATGCATTATTTGTAGCATATGCTAATTTATTATAATGGTTATTAAGAGCACAAGGCCTTGCCTTTCAGCTTTCCACATTTCCCCAGGCATAACCTAACATTCCTGTCCTTTCAGCTGTGCTCATCTTCTCCTGTCAGGAAGTAAAGAACAATTAATACATATGGCACATAAAAATATTCACACCAACCCACTCATTATTTGTTGTGGCTACATCTCCAGTGTGCTTAGTGCTTTCTAGACATCCAAGCTGGATCTGCCCCAGCAAGAACATGAATTGTAACGTATCATAAAGCTGCTCATTTTTGCCACACCACCTTTGGATGGTCAAAGGGACAGTACTATAGTTTAGCCTAAAATCTATCTCTGGGCCAAGTAAAGCTCAGACTCAGATCTGGCACTTTAAATTCTTCCAATCTCTGCTTCAGAGATACTCACCAGTTGAGAGAGGATGAGGAGTTAAGTTAGGATAGCAATTGCTCCCGCTGGCTTTCTGCCATCTTGAATGAAAAGTCTTACACCTGGTTGCTCCACTCAGGAGCCCTCTAGACCAGGAGTGAAGAGCACTCTCCCTTTTCACGTCAAACACAGCCAGTTCTGTAACCAAGAAGGAAGGTTTCATACTCCCATCCTACCTCCTTCCTTAATTCCATGTGGAAAAGCTCCTACCTGAGGGTGAGTCCATACTCTAAAACTTTGAGCTGTTGTTAAGACAACAGAGCCATACTGGGATAAAACTAAGGCCTGACTCTCTCTGGCTTCCATTTTGGCCCTTTTTTAGTTCTGGAATTCATGGCAATATCATTCTGAACTCAAAGACCTAGTGCATGTAATAACTCATATCTGTGCCTATGTAACTGAAGGAAAAGAGACCCAGTCTGTGCAATCTCAGTTTTGAAAAAATGTAACCTAGATATACATTAATAGGATAGATATAAATTATTATAGATTATATACATTATTATAATCTTTATAATCTAGATATATTTAATGGATTTTAATAGATGATAAAATTGCACTGGACATTTTTATGAAATCAAGTTACTTTTGTCCCAGTCCTAAAATAAAAGTTTGAACAGATCCAGTATCAATATTTTTCCTCTTGATAAAACATTATATGTTTTATAAAGCCAAAATCTATAAAAAATTCACCAAGATATTACTTTCCATGGAGTCAGAAAGTCTCAAGTTGAAACAGTATTTACTATCATAACTGAATTTTAAAGTATCTTCTTGGGAAAAAGAAGTATTGATAGATGTGATCTCAACATGAAATCAACAGTTAGAGCAACAATAGATTAATATCCATTCAACAGAAAGCTGGAATTGTGTCAAAGCGTTTGGTGACACCATAAACCACAAAAGCACAAGCCAGGTTTCCTCTCCTATGGCAAGATTTTGAATTTGCAGCTCAGCTGAAGTGTCTTTTGGTGAGCTAACAGAGCGATAAACATAGCAATACATCACTGTGTGCATGTTTAGATACCCACATAAAATATTCAGAGAAGTTAGAGGAATGCAGGTAGGTAATGGTAATGGTTTCCAGAATGGGGCCCTGTATTTTCAAAATGGAGCAACAGTCCCTAATTATCAGACATACTTAAAGTCCATGCAAACTAAAGAAGGTGAAGGTTACGTATTATGTTCAAAATTTAGTAACTGGGAAATTAATCCTTTGAAGAGGCAGAAATTATTCTGTGGGAGGCAACTATTGCCCTTCTGCTGCTCAGTGCAACCTTTCCATTCCTAAATATTCCATGTTGAGTAATATATTACAAAAAGGAGAAACTATTATGCATGTGCACATCCAGTTAATTTCTTAAGGAAAGTGGTCTGTCTCATCTCCAAACAAGTGTTTTCTAAGGAAAGGAGAAGTAAGGTAAATCAGAGAATTCCTCTATTATGAACAAACAGCCATTGAAGTTTACAGTTCAGAATCACTTTGGTACCCAACATCTTGTGGTATTGAGTTATCTCCTTGGCTGATGGAGATAACCATTCACAGGAAGACTTTGTTTTGCTTTTTGGATCTGGAGAGCTGTCATTACCACAAAACAACCACAATGCTGTGCTGCTTGGGCAGAGCTAATGGCCTGTCTGTAATCAAGTTATTCTGCTCAGCAAAGAGAGACACAAACATGTATCTTGAAAGGGGAAATGCTCACAGTACTTAGCACACTTCCAGCTGCCTTACACCCCATGGGTGTTCCACTCTTTGATGAACCTGGGGTTTCCTTTGATGCCTGCAGTGTATTCTTTCATAGACTTGCATGTACACTGTGCACAGTTTCCTCAGTAAGGAGTTCTTTCCTTCTGCATCCTCAAAGTCCTGTTCTAACTTAACCCAAGTCCTAAAGAGAAATTAGACAAAAGAAAGAGAGGAAAAATTCACCAAAAAGGGAGGTCCTGATAAGCATACCTCAGACATATTCCTTTGTATCTCCTGTAGTGATCAGGTACCCAGCCCTTACGTATAAAGAGCACCCTTATGATAAGCAAGCATCTTTCCCACAGGAGCGGGGGCTCCACTAAGACTCAGGTTGGATTTTACCCCATCCACTCAAATTTCTCTCCTGTTTTTGTTATTGCTACAGCCTGCACAACAGAAGAAGATGAAGTACAGGAGTGAGAGTGCCAGTGAAAGGAAGAGCTACTGGAGGCAACCCCTTTTTCTTCCAACAAGCTGGATTTGCAAAAGATCTGCACCATATCAGTTTAAGGAGTGTGTATGTCTACTTGTTTTTCTCAGTCTGTCCACAATGGCTATTCCACAGGATAAGACCCTGTGGTTGAGAGACATCTAGGAGATGGTGGCAACACCAGGCTATCCCTAATTTTTTTTTATCACAATATATTCCTCTCCATTATTTGTTATTAATTTATTGTCAAATTTGGAAAAAAAAAAAGAAAAAAAGAAATACTTGAACCAAAAGACAAGATTCTCAGTTTGAGTTCAAACTAGTCCCTCAATGGGACTGATATATACCACATCCTAAGGCAGGAAAGTCTTGGACAATGGCTTACTCAAGGGCAAACACTGACAAAGGGATGGAGGGATCACCTTTACTCTTTGTACTGTTCTGACTTCATTGTTCCAGTTCTTCATGCAAAATCCCTGCTATGGAAGGATTCTTCTGCTTTTGGTGTGTTGTGGTTAACAGAAGAAAAGTGTGGCAATGAAAGACATTTATCTCCCACTGCCCAACATGCTTTCCCACTCTGTTTTAATATCCAAACCCACTCCAAGCTGCTTTTTTTATTCCTCCTGTCAAACTGAAGATTCATTTGCAGAACGGTTTTAGGAACCACTGCTCTAAAGCATAGAGGGACCAAAACAATAGTACAGCTATTTAGAGACTTGTCTTTTCTTTGCTAAAGGAGTGCCAGGGAACAGTGTCTGCTATAGGAGAGCTGAAATGAGCAATGTGACAGAAATCTATTTGTGGATAAGCCCCTATAGCCACAGAATAATGGCAACACCCTAGGAATCCCTAAAGATTGACCTTCTCACAAATACAAATCTGCTATACCAAGAGAGCACTGCCTGCTGAGACTGCTTGTGCTGCAAGAGGACACTGAACTTTGGTGTACCTGTCCTAGAGGTCTCCCAAAGCTAACAAAATGAACCTGTAGCTAAGAAAAATTGCATAAACCAATGTTAGTGACAAAAGTTAGGACTTGAGTTTCTGGGGGGAAGAATGGCTGCTTTTTCTTGCTAAGATCACTAACAGCTGAAGAAATCCAACAACCTTTCTTTATGAGCCCCTTAGAGCTTCTAAAATGGTATTAGCTATTATCATAGTTAATGTTGCTTGATGTGGAAATATAAACTTGGGAAAACAAGTACTAAAACATTTGTGTAAATGTAACTCCTGACATTTATGTTTATTAATTTGCTTTTGAGCAGTTTTCCATATTAAAAAAGAGATTGATTACTCTGAATGTGGAAAATATCATGTTGCCACTAATATATATTATTTAATTACAAAAGCAATAGAAAGAGGGTTTTAATATAATTCTCCTGCACAATTCTGTATGTAAGATTTGTTAAAAACACGCTTGACAAGAAACAGATATGTTGAAAGACATCAATAAATGTACTGATTAAAAGTTTGAGACACTTTAAAAATATGGAGCAAAGGCTGACTATTCTAATTACCTGAGACATGTGACATCAATTGTCCTTAATACTTTAAGAATGACAGATTACAAATGAGTAGATATTAGGGCTTTCTGCTCTGTTGCTTGCTGAAGAATCTGTTAAAGGACAAGTACTTGGATATGTCACCTTGTGTCTGGGGAAGGGAGGGGAGTAGAGAAGAATGAAAGGATGATGATGAGAAAAGTGAGATTATCTCAATGTTGCATTCTTTCCTAAATCCAAAGTGGGAATTGAGTCTTGAGGAGAAAACAATGCTTTGTGTTTTTCAATTAGAAATACCTAAAGGTATATGCAGCTAAGCTTCAAGCATTAGCTCCCCTTCACAGCTCTGAGGAGCACTAAGAAACTGCACAGACCATATTTCCCATAAAAATAAAAAGAGGAATTAATTCTCTTTAGTGCGGGACATAGCCTGCTGACCAAGTTGTTTGATGCTTTCAAAAGGCTCAAAACAATAATTAAACTTCTAATGATGTTAATACTAACTCTTAGTTAAACAAAGATTACAAAGCAAGTCTGTGAGCATCTTTGCCCTCAAACAGAAAAGGCATACCCAGGATCCATCTCTGCTCCTCTACAGTCAGGGAGAGCATGGATTGAGGTTAGCAAGTGTGGCGTTTCCTTAAAGGAATGATTTTTACATGGAAGCAGACTGTGAGAATTACACTGTGATGCCAGAATTAGCACAGTCATCAAGTGTGCATCTCCTGCCTAAAATAAGCCATAATTTGCTTCTTTCCAGCATGTAAGCCTGGCAGGAACCCTTTGCTGTTGCATTTTATACACAGGCACAGGAGGCAACGAACAGCCAGCAAAGTCACACCACAAACACAGCGAGTGCTATGGCCAGGAGTTCCTCTCAGGACAGCCACCACAAACAGCTGCAGCCTATGGCAGGGCACAGGGTGACAGCCTCCCCTGGCAGAGGATCCCATGGCAGCAGGGCTGGAGTTGACCTAAATAACACAGCCTGGTCTTTGGCCCTCTGTGTGTGACAGACAAGGGGTGTGCGTTCTCCCAGTGACCAGTGCTCATGCATGAACGCCTTCCTGCCACTCTTGACACAACCTCATTGAAACTGCTGACCTCGCCGGGGAGGTATTTATGACATGTTCATTACCCAGAGCCTGAACACCTGGAAGAGAAAAGGCTCTGGATTCTATTACCAATCCTCTAAGTTGTCCTGTTTCACTAATTACTTTTAATTCTCATTTATTACAAATAATATAGCTACTTCTCTGCCCATTTTTCTTTCTGCACAAAATGCAATGCAGAAAAATTATTTACTCTAAGTCACCAAGTAAGAAAATGAGACAATATTTCTCTTCAATTCCATGAGAAAGAAAATTGCTTTAAAAATTATTTATGCATAAAATAATAATGTTTATTTATGTAAATACATATTGGCATCTATTGTCCCAAACACAATTAACATTCCTTTTCCAGAGAATAATTCACAGGCAGTGACTGAATATAAAATGCAGCTCTTGAGAAGAAAGATTTCGACAAACACAAATAGCAATGCTCCTAAATATATCGTAATGGTTAAGAAACACAACAAAACCAATAAACCACTGATAGCCATTATAAATTCAGCAGTGGATTAGTTAATATCACAGTCCTCTGAACACATTTACCCTCCCTGGATTTTAGCAACACAACCTCCCTTGTAGATACAAAATGCCAGTTAAATAGAGGCCTGTTCTTCTGTGGCTTTCCCGGAATTTAACCCAAGATTAACTCTAGCTAGTACATCTATGATGCTATCTGGTACCCACACTGCACATGAGACTGATGATAAATGTTTCTGTAAGGGTTTTTTTTCAGAAAGACCAATCCCTTTAGAGTGAAGAAAGTAAAATAACGGCAGAAAAAAGGCCCAAATTTTAAAGCCTCAAAACATGGGCTCCTTATTTCCCCAGTGATAGGCTTAGAAAAAATTGTGGGTAGCAGCAGTGCCCAGAATTCTCAATAAAAATTTTAAGTGGTTTTGCTCAGAAATACTTCTTAAAAGTACTTAAAAAAAGAGGACTCGACATTATTTGGTGTTCTTCTGAAAGCATATAAGGTAAGAGAGAAAGGCAAAATATAAAGGCAACAGGAAAGTGCCCTCTGCCAGGACCAGAAAATAAATTGAAAGCAGCCCTATAAAACACTTACTTATAGCATAAAATCAGTGAAGAGGTAGAAATCGAACTGGAGAATTGACTTCTCATCCTCTCACTTTACTCCCTCTTTGAAAACAATCATAAAAATGTGAAGCAATTTGGTGGAATGGCCCGTTCTCCTGTTAGACTCCTCAATGCATTTAACTTCTTATAGTTATTCTTAAGTGCTTCATTAGACAAACAATTATATGATTCATGCACATCTAGGACAGAAAATATTTTAGTGAACTATTACAGTTCTTAACTCTACATTCTTATGGTCAAAACCGCAGGGAGACAGGACAAATTTACCTATAAAACCACACAAGGTTTTTCATTTTCCCTAAGGTATAAGAACTAGATATAACTACAATTAAACCTTTACTTTCATGAAAATATTTTCTTACTACTTCTGTCCAGGTGTGACAAACTCATTTGTATTTCAAGGACTTGGTGAAATAAGAGTTCTGAGACAATTGAAAGACTTTAAGAGACTGAGCCTACAGAAAACAAGGTAACTTCCTCCAACAAAAAGCATCACAATGTGGCTTTTCAGAAAGAAAATTTCCAGCTTGAAGATGTTCCAAAGCACATTTTCTCCCAAGAGTGCTTGCTAAAGGAAAGAAAATACAAAAGGAAGAATATTGCAAAAGAGAAGAAAATCCACCTAACTCGAACTACAGCCATTTTCTTGTATGATAAGTCCAAAGCCAGGTGGCTAGAATAAAAGATTGGTGTTTATCTGTTAGAAGATCTGGGGCTGATTCATTCTATTTACTGCAGCAAGCTCACCTGTGAGGCTTTATAGATGCCTTGGGGGAAAAAAAGCTCAGCAGGGGTTAACTTCTTGTTGTGGGGGAAGAAAGGAGAGGTGAGATTTGAGTTTTAATTGATGCAAGGGGAAATCCCCTCTCTTTTATATACCTGGTTCAGAGAAAAACACAGATAATAACAATAATTAAAAAAAGTCTTAGGAGCACAATTCTTTAAGCATTTCCAGGTCATCTTGGAGGTGGGGGAAGGGAGTTATCATTATAAAAGCTTCCCTGAGGTTCAGTAGGGAACTCAGTTGTGAGATTTGTAGGAAGCTTTAACTTGTGTGAAATCTGTGAGTTTATTGCTTGAATTAATTCTGAACTGAGGAATAAAGTATACTTAATGCACTTTTAAAGCACTGTTTTACTTTCCCGTTTGTTTCTATAAAAGGATGCTTTCCAAGCTGATCTGTGCAGTATATTTGTCCCTCTGGGTTTTACCTTAATTTGCTTGCTTGATCCAGAACTAAGAGACTTGAATATCTGGTCCCAGAAGTTATTCTTTCGTTGTGTACCACTGTCATTTCTGTCTTGCTTTCCATTTAAAAGATTCCAGCTTCCAAGATTGCAGTTTTCAGGTACTAGAAACCTAAAATGGCAACGCTTCTCTACAGTGTAGTAACTGCAAAGATAAAAGAAATCAGTTAAAAAACCCAGAACAGTATTTTTAGTCCAATTTGCAGTTGATGTGGGATAAAACAGCAGCCTGTTTAAAACTAAAAGCGAGAACAAAAAAACCCCTAACTTTTACATATGGCTGCAAGGCAGTTAATTTTGAGCAAAAACCCTCTAAAGCTATTCCAAACCTACTTGCTTGTAGAGGCAAGGTTTTTCTATAGCAGCAGACATGTGGAGGTGTGTTGCCCTGTGCTCTGCAGGGTTAGCAGATCCGCTCCCACCAGCCCCCTTGCCCATGAGCTGCCAAAGGCCACCTCAAATAGCACAGCAGCAGAAGGTAGTGACACACCTCACCCCTTTTATGTCAGAAAGATATTTTCATGTCCTCCCCCACATTTCTTCACTGTCTGAAAAAATACCTGAAGAATTATATTACATTTTCTGGACAATTTGATTAAGAAACACTGCTGGCAAATAGTAATGTTTCACATTTGCCCTTTTTTGTTGTTTTTCTGCATCTAGCTCCTTGTTAGGGTAGGCAGCTACCTACTTTGTCTACCCTTAAAGCTGGTCCTGACAAATGCTATGTTGTATTCCAACTGAGTCTACAAAGTTTACAGAATAACAGGGCTGCTTTAATGTGGCAAATGGAAGGGCTGGAGATAGGGTAAAATTACTTTGACATTTAAAAAGTCCAGCCCCTTTTGCTTTACACTTTTACTTAGTGATGGAGTTGAGAAACATTTAGAAAAATAAAGCTTTACAGTTTCCTGTTAAATCTAACTATTTCATACTGTGTAATTAATTGTGCCCTCGCTCTTTCAATCCTCTCAAACTGAAATTAATTACATTGTGGGAAGCCATGATTTTTACAAAGATGTGTAGTTTAAAAATTGAAGAAACACTGATTCAAAGAACAAAGTGAGACAAACATAATAAACATTCTGTCTGGGGGAGAAATGAGCCTGTTTCTTCATCTCTTGTCAGCTGGAGTCTCTGAATTCCCCCACCTCGGTACATCTCATGTGAGTAATTTGGAGTATTTGACGTGTGGATGTACAGTACGGCAACATGGAAATCTTCTGGCTCCACAGCACTAATGGAGCTTCATCTGTTATGCTTTGTCAGCTGCACGTGACACAAAAAAATACCCAGTTTAACCTTCCATCCCATTTAATATCCAGGATCAATTGATGATGGAAAATTGGAGACTGAAGTTATTTGTCCTTGGTCCATTTATTTGTTTCACAGAGTGGGAAAAGTAGCTGTATGCTGTTGATTTTACTGTTCTGTAACTCAAAAAGGAAATAGTACTGTGGGTTTTTTTACTATTTTTCTGCAGTCTGGCCTGACCTGAGCCACACAGCTGCTGGCAACAGTGCAAGGCCAAGCAGTGGGATGAAACACCAATAGCAAATGTTCTTGTCACTGCTTCCCACACAGGTCCTACTGCACCTCTCCTTCGGGGTCATTCTGTCTCTGGAGGCACATGCCATCCTGCCCATAAAGGAAACAAAGAAACTTCATTGCTGCAGTGTCAGACCAAAACCAATATAGATCCTAAAGGTCAGAAGGGTGATAACTCCACAAATCTGGCCATGATAACTTCATCACACTGTAGAAGGATTGAACAATGTCATCCTAATTTAAATGCCTGACGTCTGGCCCTCTTATTCCATAGTGAAGCAAACAAGAAAACAGAAGTAAAGGAGCCTGAAGTTTCTGGGGAATGTGGGCATGCCAATAAAATATTCATAGAACCAAACATAAACCTTGCATGAAGAAGGTACAGAAGAAGTTAGGAATTTTACTACCAGCTCTGGTAGTAGCAGCTGTGTCTGCATAGGGGCAGGACAAGATGTAGTTGTTTTTCCCCAGGACCAACTAAGCAAGGACTAGGAGTCCAACCAGCTTTCTCCAAGAAGCTCTAGAGAGCTGCATCCAGTGCTTCCCACCAAGAGGACTGGAACATGGCCACTGCTTTCACGGATATGGGCACCAGGTCTTTCATGTCGGCAGCTGCTTTGCCGGTCCCAGTGGATTACGCTGCTGACCGGGGATGAGATCTCCTGTCACTACCTTGAGCTCTGCACCTGACTGAAGTGATTTTTCCTGGCATCTGCCTGCGTGTTGAGTCAAACCCACCTGCAAACTTAAAGTAGAAAAATGTAGCTAATAATCAAACAAATCCTTTCAAGGAGACTGGAGGGCAGGAAGAAGGAATAATTGCAATACAAATAACCAAAAAGGGAAAAAAGGTTTGGCTGAGATCTAAAAAGGACTTGTGAGATGAGTATTTACTGTGCCTGGTAGTTAAATATCTGGCTGCCTACATGGGTTTATTACCCCAAGTTAAGTACTGAGGACCTTCACAGACAGTCGGGCCTTAGTTGCTCAGAAGAATTAAAGCAGTTGTAAGTATCTGCTCAGCCCCTGAGAATAAAGTCCTAAAATCCACCAGCTGGAGGAGAGAACTGCCCAACCTAAAGTAGTAAAAGGCCAGTATTTCTAACTTGTAAAGAGAACAAATTCTATATTGATTTGAATGTGCCTGTGGAGAACACTAACCTGGATTTAGCCAAAGCTGTTTCCAAACTGCAGGTAAAAAGAAATGCAGAAAGAAATGTTGATCTGTCTCCTCCATTTGTTGTTCTTTAAATGAGGCATGAGCCTGCTTTTAATGAGTAACCTGAGAGACAAAAGGAGGGCTCTTAGCTTAGGTGGGAAATTCCCAGGAATTCAGGACCAAAATCCTGCTTTTCAGTGAGGTGAAACTATTTTCCGAATTTTTACCCCAAGACAGAGCAACTCATACATTAAAAGTCTGTATTGCTCAGGGAATCAAATCACTTGCTACAGCTCCTGTAGTAATTTCTCAAAACAAAACATATTTGTCTTTTGCATTAAAAAATTTAAGATACTCAACTCACATGCCATGCTAAGGGAATTCTTGTTTGCAACAACAGTAACAACATAGAGCCAAAATACTCCACGTGGTAGCATACAGGAAAAGAAAACCTCTGTTCCTCAGATATTTCAATCTTTTGGACAGAAAAATAGCGAACACAAATCATTATGCTTTAACTCACTGATTATCTTCTCAGAGACCTCCAAAACTCCATGTACCAGGAATCCATCCATGCACTACACCAGCTTTTGCTGTTTCCTTTTCCATGTCTTTCAGAGTCATTGTGTGGGAATATTCTGGGGCATGATGTACTTGCTACTTTGAACCAGATATTGAACAGACAATGCCCCATTGCTATTGTCTTGGCAATATCTCACTATCATTAAAGAAAAAATAGATTTATAGGATGTCTAACAATCATTGCTACTGTTAATAATACTATTCACATATTTTTATTATTTACTATTAGCTATTGTTATTTATACCATCTTAATAAAATCTTAACATGTGTAAGGTGTTTATTACTTAATAAAGTAAAAATGCATGCTGTTATACAGCGCTCCCTTTCAGCTTCCTTTCTCTTGGTTGCTCTTTACCTACTGGAGGGACACAGCCAAAGGATATGACAGTGGCAAAAATATTTCTGAGGTGGGAAAATCCTTCCCCATTGAGAGAATTCTTTGCCACAGCTGGCTGTAGTACAAAACACCTGAACCCAAACAGGACTTTCAAGGAAGTCCCGTATTTCAAACTTTTTCAGTAGTGTTATGGTGTTATTTTCTAACCTGCAGGGATTTATAGGCTCAAAGCTGCACTCATAAGTTGTTTTAATCACAGGAGTACCATGTGAAGTATGTTCAGGAATGTTTCTACGGAGTCACTTTATACACTGCCTTGTAGCTGCTCTCATTTTCTGAACAGAAGCCAGCTGAGGGTAAGCACCTTCCCATCTTACTTGTCATGAAAAAGATATTCCAAGGCAGTAAGTCTCAACTTTTTTTTTTTTTTTTTTTTTTTTTTAATGTGAAAACCTGAAAACTCTTTCCAGGGAAAAAGGGATCAGGCTAAAACCTGTTAACAGTAAGACTGTTTTCACAGGATTTTTTGCAGAGTCCCTCTGTCTTCTCTTTCCAGATCGGCTCAGACCATGGGTTGAAAAACATTGCTCTGAAGTTGGTTTCCAAATGACAACACAAAGCAATGAAACAGAAATCCCTCTGGCACTACTGTACTATATTAGAATATTTTAGAACTACAGGGAAAATGGATGTTTCATCTAAGAAGGAAAACATAAAGTTGTTTCACAGGGACATAACCTCATATATTTTCAGAAAGTGTAATTGTGTCTTAATTAATTAAGCAATTTAAAAGCCTGTAATGAATTAAAGATTTTATTTCCTTGTTGTTGCATAATGGTTGGAAACTAAATTTCTTAGAGATAAGACATCAAGTGCTTAACCTGGGTTACTGTGCTGTGTTCCCTGACAATCCTCAGGTGAGATTGAGTTTCTGAAGCAATTTTACTTTTTGCTGTGTTGTTCTTTAATCAAAGTTGTGCAGTCCTAAAGTTACAGGTGTGAAGATCACACCTTGTATCCTTCCTTACCCTCATAAACATGCATCAGATTGAGATGGGTTGGTGACCATCTTTTTATTTTGGTAATTTTTTTAACAGTCTTACAGGAAAAGTGCTGGGGTTTGAAGTGTGCTTTGGGGATTTAGACACCTTCTACCTTCTGTGGCATTTTATGGGTAATTTGGTGGTATCCTGGAGCATAAAACAATTTGCTGTGGATTTGTAATGAGCTGGTTATCTTATTTCCCTTTGCAAATCAAATTAAAGAAACAAACTGGGAAATGCTCTGTTTGAAGAATGGGTGTTTTTTTTTTTTTAACAGACAAAGCAGATAAAAGCTGATATTAGCATTCTTACATTTAGTTCCTGTGACTATAGACATTCTAGATATTAACCTGTTTAATATGAATACTGTCTCACAAAATGCTGGTAATAAGAGCTAAACTGTGCTGTATTTAATTTCATTCCCGCTGATAGCATTTATCAGCAAAATCTGGATTTAAAACCCCCCAAAATATGCAATTTAAGCCTCATCATAACTGGACTGCTGAGGAGGAAAGTGAGGGGATTATCTGGAGCCTGGAAGCACAAATATAAGAGTGTATTGTCAGCATGGGCTATAGGCCTTTTAGCAAATGGTAGTGTAAGCTTCAGCTGACAGGCCTTTTCACAACTGACAGATGAAAATATGAAACTTAAATTCTTCATGACAGATAGCTGTGCTGAATGAAGAGGCCAATGAGACAGTGCTGGGCTGGGAGCGAGAGTGACAAATACAGACCCACTGTCTACAGCGCAGGATGGCTCTTTGTAACTCACACACAATTCATTCCTCAAGTCTCCCCCATTTTGCCAAGCAAACTGTTATAGCAGACTGGGGTTTTTTTCCCTCTCTTTTTCTTTCAGATCAACGTTTTTTTTAGTAGATGAATGCCAAGTTTTAAAAGACAGGGGTGGAAGATTAAATCTAATGTGCAGGCATGAAAGATGTTTCCTGGATGCTTCTCCATTGGACTTTTCCACCCAATCTAACACACTGCTACTGTAGGAAGCTTATTCACTGGTTTATGAACTGTGTTTAATCCTCAGTGTTGCAGAGCTTTGTCAAAGTTTTTTAAAAATTGTATTTTGAAATCACTGCTCCTTTCTGTCAGCACCCCACCTCTCCAGCCCTGCCTGCTCATATGGTTGCATTCCCAACCAGGATGCTCCTCGGTGCAGGATGGGACTTCTGGCATGAGATGGAGGTCCTGGGAGTTGAGTCCAGCCCAGGCCCTGCCTCCAGATGTGGTTTTGTAGTAGGAAAAGCACAGGGCAAGGTTCTGTGCAGCCAGACGGGCCCTGTACATCTTTGCTTGCGGAGCTTTCTCATGGCTCCACCACTGGTGTCTGCTGCACCTGCCCACAGGGAGATCACTCTCCCGTGGCCCCAAGAGACTCCTGAGGAGCAGCTGCCTCCTGTGGACAAGCAGCTCTTGCAGATGTTGCTACCTCATCTGCCAGCACCACTTTCCAAGCTAGTCACCTTCAAGCCATGCTTTGTCCAAGAGCTGGCCTGTATGGTTGCCAGAGAGTTTCCTGGCAGGAAAGCTCCTTGGCTTGGTGTCCTGAAGGGCACCACATCAGATGATGGCAAAGGTCTCCTCTGGCCCTTAACTCTATGAAAAAGAAGAAAACACACAGGCAGGTTTTGTTGGTTTGTTTGCTTCTCCTTTGCAGAGGGAAGTGCCCAGCTATGGAGCTGTTATGGTATCCCCTGTGTTTTCAGCCTCATTACTGGGTTATAAAAAGGGGAGATAGGAGCCAAAAAAAACAACACACAGTATGGCCTCTGGTCAATCCCAGAGTCATTACCTCCACAGAGTTCCCTCTGAAGTCAGTGGACTGCAGGATCCAATCCTTAGTATTTGTCTTCTTTTATACAATTTGTAATCATCAATACAAAAAACCAGAAAACCCTAAGGTAACACGCTAATTCTTACCAGATGTACTGTATGTATCCTTATATGCTAGAAGCCTGGCAGGACTGCAATGTCACAACAGACATTTACTGAAGTACCTGGGGAAATGTAACAAAAAGTGTTAGTAGAAAATGGTCTTTCAGCTAAATTACCTAATATATTTGCTAATGGTATCTGATTTAAAAGCCATAAAAATACTAAGTTAAAAGCACATTAGAAGATGTGGTATATTTATAAGTGTTTGTCACCTTGGCAACAAAAGAGAAATTCCAAATCTAACTCTAGCTTTCATGGGCCAAGACCTTTGAAAATTGATAAATACCTACTCTTTATAGCAATGATCTTCTCTCAGTGAAGAAATACCCCACTATAAAAGGAAGTTCTTCATTGCATAAGAAAATTTCTAATAGCTTTCAGCTATGGTTTTGCCCTGTCTGCCCACTGTAGCATAATTTATAAAGTCTTGACAATGAAAACAATATGTTTGTAGATATGGTAAAGCACTGATCTTTTTTGTAGCCTTCTTGTAACTTTGAGCCCTAATTTCCTTTCTACAAGCCAGGTTTCTTAGCACCTTTCTGAGCTCTAACCTGGCCTGAGTCAGTTTGCAGATCTATAGCTCTGCCCTGATGGCTGTAGAAAGAGCAGCCATCAGGGCAGAGCTATATTTACAAGAGCTATAGAGCCCCCGGGGAGGTGGGGGGGCCTCTTTTTTCCTGCCTGTGAATAGCTGTGCCACAACCACTAAACTATGCATGCCTTGATAAATGAAGTACCAGTTTCAGCTCTGCCTTCCCACATAATATATGGTCCCATAAAACTGCACTTTAAGACTAAAAGGAAAGCTATTTGCTCACTTGTAATGCAAATGCTTCCAGTATATTACCTCTGCGTACAACTGGGTATAGATCCTTATTATGTTAATTCTCTCCACTGGTTTGCCCACTGCTCATGGATGAAGATCATAGGGACAGATCTACACAAAGAATTAACAGTAACAAAAAAAATATTCATGCTGTCCCATGGACCCCTCCAACACTGCAAAATTCTGTTTTGTGGCAACAAGTTTCCCTGAGGAACAGGGAGTCCAATTAACTATGAAAAAGAATGTGCCCATAACTAAGCATTACCCAGCACAATTGCCCTATACTAGTATCCTCACTTCTGATGGAACTGATTAAAAAACTTGATCACAAAAAAAAAGCAAAATCTGTAGTATGTGGGTAATTTCTCAGCAGAAGTGAAACCCTGTGGATTCAAAGCTCCAAAATGCCTCTAAAGATTAGAAAAGCCTTTAGGGAGCTTTAGGTAGACCTAGACTAGATGCTGCTGAGCATCTCATATCCCTCTTTTTCTTCCTATTTTGTAGATGCTTTCATTTTTCTTCTACTGTTGATTCATGATGTTGACAATTGGCTAAATTGAATTGACAGCTGAATTGTCCATGATCTCAGGAGACACTGAGCCAAACTGCACAGAAAACCTATATTTATTCTTCATTTGAATCAAGTATCTATGGGAGAAAGGAAATTATAAATATGAATTAAAAATTTGGAGAAGTTGTTTTGGAAAGAAGAACTTTTCATTTCAGAGTTGTTTAGGACATATTAGTGTATAATTCTGCTGTCCTGAGTCTAAAGTTTGGGGTGTTTTTTTTTTTTTTAATAGGAAATTTAAAACCATGTATTTCTAGTCTGATTTAGATTTCCTTGTACAAGTGGTCAAACCTAACTAATTTTCATCATAAGCACACCTTGCTTTTGTTAAAATTAATGAGGACTGAGAGTGTAATCAGACTGGACCTCCAAGCTTGCCAGTGTTTCAGTGGATTGAAGACCAAGCTCACAGCTCTATCCATCTCTATCCATCCATCCAGTTGTGCCCCAACACCTCCTGAGCAAACATCTCCAGTGAACCATAGAACTGACCCTTGTATTAGGGAAATTGCTTTTTAGCAAAATAGGTGCAATTTATATGGAGCTGATAAAGCTTCTATTAAAGCACTGGTTAATAGTTGTCGTTGGAGCTATTTTTCAAGTATTGATAATAGGGTGGAAAAAGGGTTTCAATTAACTGAGGTTTCAAGAATCATATGGATAGACATGTGCTGTTACACTCAAGTGCACAATTTTCACTGATTGATAAACCTAACACACCACTTGAGACTATATTCTAGTTACATCACTTCACCATTAAATTCTTCATTTACCCCCAAATGAATAGATTAACATTAACTAAACTCTATTGAAAAATTGTACATTTCAGTGAAGCCTCAATATAAATTTGTACCATAAAAGAAGATTACAATTTATCCTTTGAAAGGCATTATTTAAAATGCACAATTCAAGTTCTCTATGCAATAAGTGTTTCAGATGTGCTTGTTCAATAAGTTTATGCAAGTCTGCAGATGAGCTACACCATGTATATAATATATGTGTATAACATACAAAAATATAACACATTTTAATAAATTAATAATATAAAAATTAATATTAAAATATTACTAAATTTTATTATAAATGTGATTGCCCACATTATTTTAGCAAACCTGTATTCATAGTTTTTGCGTGCTCTTACGTATGTTTCAAATAGATTGGATTTTCATTTTGTTTAGAGTAAATAAGGTAGGTCATATGATTCTATCTATAGAGTCAGCATTTTATATGCTGGAAAAAAATGACTACATTATAGGGACATTCCTGAAAGTCACTGAAAAGCAGAGTAGATGGAATTGCCTTAAGAAGATGTGTAAAATCAGTACTGTTAAAGGACCTTCAAGACTCTGGGCCAAATTTTGAGGAACATGGAGTTGTTCTGTGAAAACCAGGTGGCTAAAACCCACATTGTAACACCTCAAAGAATCAGGACTTCAGTACTAGGTTTGTACTTCAGACACTAGGTTTGGCTGCTCCCAGAACCAAAGACCAATTGCTACTTGCTTTGTGTTTTTAAGAGGAGATGGTTTTCCATTATACCCAAAAGGCAGCTGTCACGAGTCCTTAGTGAGTATTTGGAGCCCCTCAGGGTCATTAGCAGTATGAAAAGATATGATGTTTCTAAATAGTCTTGTATAATTTAGGAATTCCTAATCTCTGACATCATAGGGGAGATCTGTCAACTTCTTTCTTTTTCTTTCAGCATTAAAAATAATATACATTTTTTTTCAATTCTCTGTTTAGGTTATGGTTTAAACTCTTACAACTGAAGAGCCAGGCATTTAGATGTATTTGGTTACACTGTGCCAATAAACCATGCAAGTGATAACTGGTTGGTATATATAATTCTAAATTTAGTCATATTTTGGGAATTGAGGAGCCATTGCTTCAGTTGCCTCTCAGATCTACATGTGATTGTTTAAATTTATTTTTCCTTGTGGCTTCCATGCAGCTTGCATAAACACTGAACATGAAATTTCAAACCTTATTGTTTTGCTTTGGTTATACTTCAGATTGCAGCCATCTCAAACCACTTCTGAGTGAAAACACAATGGCAAAAATGGACTTTTCCCTTCAGATGACATGGCAATGAAATACAAAGAACAAAAACCTAATTTTTTGAAGCACTGAGTTTTTATATGGTCCATGCCATTAATGTGCAAGAACTTTTGTGAAGATGGTGCCATAGGCAGAATGATGCAATGGAGAGAATCTAAAAGACCCAGCATTTCTGAAACTTCATTTTTAAAATAATTGTTGTTGTTTTAACTTTAAATATATTATCAGTTTCCTCAAAGATTGGAAATTGTTCTGCTGACCAAAGTTATGTATCTTACTGGTAAGCAAGAAGTGTTGACTTAGAACATCAATATCTGTTCGGAATGGTTTTAATAAAACCTGAATTAGTACAAAGTAAAAAAAACCAAAACAAACCACAAGATTTGCAAGAACATGAAAACAAGATTATAAAACAACCTTCCAGACCCCAAATATCTGACCTGCAGAAGAGCTTGTCATTGCCATCTCCGGGTGTTTCAGATCTTTCAAAATGAGGCCCAGAGCCTGAATAAGAATGTCACCACAAGACATTTTCATGGTATTTGCAGATTTTCTTTACAATACCTCCAGCTTTTGATTGTGCTAAAGGCTTAAAAGCAAATCAGAGAAAAGACTTCCCTATTGTGTATTACAAAAGATAGAAGCCAGAACCAGTAAAACTGAGAGTACTGTTTCCTAATGCACTCCTTCACATGACAATCAGTTTAGATCTTTTACTTCCTTTCTTAGCCAACCTCAATAACCGTGTACTCAAATCTAACTTTTTTGCTGTAATATACTGCTGTAGGTGATCCTACCCATTTTTAATTTACTTTGTAAGTTAGAATAATAATTACCACCACTGTACTATCATATTAGCCTGCTTAATTTCATAGTTTATCTGTATAATAAGTACTGTACAAGTAAATATTTTAACTTACGTGTGTAGTCAAAAGGATTTTATATGTATATTCTCAATAAAATCTTTGGGTTTGTAGATTCATTTGACATATGCTCACCATTCACTCTGATGCTGTTTTTGTAAGAATTGCAGGTGTCACTGATGCTACTGTGTTTGGGATGGGGCTAAGAATTACAGTTACAAAAGCTTTATGTGCTTTGGAAAGCAGAGTAGGACAATGAGAGTGTGATTTCTAGGGTTTTCTTTAAAACATAATTCAGAATAAGTTCCTATCTAACAGAAAAAACAGAACTATCAGTTTTTCACAGTTGTACATACAGTAGCCCAGAGTTGGCTGGGCCAACTGCTGCACTTAAGAGAGCTGGTTAGAAAAGCCGAATTAAGATCAGGACTTGCCCAAATTGCTCTTTGTGGCTTTGATTTGACGTACTGCATCAACTTCACTCGGTAATCTAAGATAAAAGGATGACTAAGATAAAAAAGGTCTCAATAGTGTCCTTGTTCAGAAAGAAATTAATTGATGCCACTGCTAGTGGCAGTGTTTCTTCGTTCATTTCTGTGAAAAACCACTAGATGATTCATCAAAACCTCTATGCTTGCTGAAGAAGACATGACAAGTTAACAGGAGCTCTGAGGAAGAAGGTATCCTCTGTTTTGCAGGGTGGATGAGGAGGAGCTTTGGGGCTCTATGGGTTTCTCCATGCCATGGGCACCACTGTCTGCTTTTCCAGCTGGGGTGGCCTTGCTGCTGCCCTGCCTGGGCAGCAGCTGGCAGCACAGGAGCTGGGGGGCCCAGCATGGTGGTCCCAGTCATGCATCACACTGGCCCTGCACTGCTGGCCCCTGTGTTGCATCTCTGGGAGCTACATCCAGGATTTCAGGATTAAAACACGCCTTAGATACCTAACTTTCATTGACTTCATAAGTCTATATGATAAAATACACCCATCTTGTTTTCCTGACCTGTTTGCAATGAAGATGTTTCCGCAAGCGTAGGAAGTAAACCTAGTGCAGAACACTTCTTCACAGGCCATGGATGAGCCACACTGGGGCACAGAACAGCAAGAAGTGAGGAGAGTGGAGGGCAAGAAGTGAATAGCAGGGACAGAAACCAACATACCTGGACCCCAATTGCCCATCACCTCACTGAAGGGACTGGGAGGGAGGGAAAGTGGGAACCAGCAGTGAAAACAAAGGGGAGCTGAGGCAAGAAAGGAAGGAGAAGAGGTGTTTGACTGAAGGAGAGCCTGAAGAAAGGTAAGGAAAGGTAAATCCCTGAGTGTTTTTTTAAATTGTATATGTCTTCTTTTTTACCCTCAGTACACTAATCAGTAATTAAAAGGCTGTTAATTTGCAAAAAAATAAATAAAGTGAAATTCCCTGCATTAAGGCTGTGCTGCCTGTGATACTGCAGAACAGCTGAATGACAGCCAGGGCTGGTGACAGGCAGGCCCAAGGGGCTGGAAGGGCAGCAAGTACACTCTTGTCTGCCAGCACAGCAAAGCCAACACCAGCAGCACGCTCTGAGTGACACACATTGCTAGTGCCAGCTCCCACCACATACACTCGAGAAGATCCTCGGAGGATTGCTGAGCTGTTAAGCAAACTAAACAGATACATTTAGGGCTAAAAATGCCCTGGAGGAATTTTGCCAGAGAAATGTGGCCAACAAGGATGACTGCTCTTACTTGAACTTGGAAGAGATTATTTCTATCTCCTGACTTTTCATACATAATTATGGGCAAGTCCTCCTAATATAGTCAGAGATGAGATAGGTCCTTTCAAATTATACTTCAGGGCTGATATTTAAACCCAGGTGCTCTGAATCTCCACCTTGAACAGCCCATTCGTGTCTTTTCTGAACCGAAAGTACAGAGGGCCTGTCTGAGGAAGTCCCCTTAGGTGATGTTGGCCTCAAGTTCGGTAGCCTGACTCTTGCTCTTGAAATAGTCTAGGTATCAGCAAGTTCCACAGCTTGCCAGGATTGCTAATGAATAGCCCTGCTTACCTATCTGAACATCAGAAATAATGCTTAATAATTATTTCCAGGCTACAACATCTGATTTATTTGGGCTGAACTTCATCCTGGCCCCACCTTATGATATGTAAAGGCAGAAGCATATTTGAGGTGGAAAAAAAAGACCTACTCTCTTCACCTGATTCCTAAAGGTCATGGAACTTATGCAGTGTTGCATACTAACCTCTCCTGTTGAGGCTACCAGTGCACTGTTCTCAGGGCAGCCATGGCAGAATAAATGAAGTCAGTTGTGCAGTAACATGAAAAAGACACTGGAGCACAAAACACAGCTCTTTCAACGTATGGTAGGAATTCAGTCCCTAAAGCATAGGCAACTGATGCTATTTTGGAAACCCTGGGGTATTTTGCCCCATCTCCAGCTGCAGTTGGGCAGGGCCGGGTTCTCCCAGGTTACATCAGGTGGCCCTGTGTTTTAGGGCATCTCAACTGACCTTAGAAATGTTTGTTTAGGCAACTGAATTCTACCCTGACAATCTTGATACTTGCATGGGAATTCAAGTTATGGTGAAAGGTACCTAGTGATTATTTACATTGTGGTTACCCCTTTTACGTTCAAAACATCCTTACAATTTGCATCAAGGTTCTGCAATAAACATTCTGCTGATACAGCTACATGGAATATACAGTTATCCCAGGGCTACTTGGCTTTGTAAAACCTGGTTCTGGATGTATTGGTACTCTTCCAGATTGTAGAGGTGAGAGGCCAGAAATCAAGTGACCAGAAAATGAAAGGGGAATAATATTTAGGAAGCTTCCTGCACCCTATACAGAGGGAGAGTCAAAGGAAAATAATGGTGAAAATTTGTAATGATGGACTGAGGAGAAGAAAGATGATACCAGAAATGGTAAACAAAGGCAGGAAATAGCCTGCTGGCGGTGTTAGTTCTTGATTAGGAGCCCGTTAAGTTTTGGCTAGAGGGCTAAACCCAAGGAGACATTTTGTCAGCCCCAATGTGGAGAGAAAACAGAAAGACAATAGAACAATTAGACAGAGGAAGAGAGCAGAAGTGAACAAACATATTGCCACTATTACAATGACACACAGCTAGAGCTTTGCAGAAATACTGCCCAGCTGCCTTTAGACCGAGTGAAAATGAGAAAATAAATCAAACCCTCTTTTGACTGTCAAGGGCAAAGAGAGAACTGTTTCTATTTCAGCCACTGGTAACCCGATAGCTTGCCACAGCATATTTCACATAAGGAAGTCTGTAAAGCAACATCTAAGTGTTCCTTGTGATTAATATTCCTTATGATCTGCAGCCACCTAATCGCATCCTGACCCCATTCAGGGTCAGCTCTGAGAATGGATGGGCTGTGGGAGCAGGGTGGGCTACCAGGAGGTGCTGGTGAATGATGGAGCATATGGAGAGAAAAAGAGGACCTGTGAAGACATGAATAAATAAATAGTGGCAAACCAAAGGCACTGACCTCAGGAATAATGCCATGGGTCCAGAGATGTGCAGAGCTATTGAAAGAAGCAGGACAATCTGTTCCTCACTTCCAGATGCACTGAATGTAGGATATGCTTTTTTCCTTCAATTTAATCCAAAAAAACTACAGCATGAAATGCAGCACTATCCAGAGACACAGAATCTATCTCTGAAGGGATTCCTGGGATGCATCAATCAGTGCTTGGAGTGCCCAATTCGCTACAGGACAGATATTCTGCACTGCACAGCAATTTACACATTTTGAATGGTAACAATGCTAATAAGTGTTCCTGGGGTGTTTTCTTTGGGGGGTGGTTTGGTTTTTGTTGTGTTTTTTGTTTGTTTGTTTGTTTGTTTGTTGGTTTTTTGGTTTGGTTTGGTTTTTTTTTTTGTTAAACCAGGAATTAGGTGCATTTGTGGATATCTAACAGCCTGGACCATAAGACGGTTCCTCTCCCACCCAGATAAGCTCTGCAGGCACCACTGATCTGAGACAGATATGTCTGGACTGGTGGGCCATTAGATGTAGGTCTCTGCCCAGATTTCACATGATATTGATCCACAGCTGGATCAAATACATACAATGCCAATTTTCCTTGCAGCACAGGTCTTTTCTAAATAGGCACTGTATGCTAGCCTGGAACCATGCAGGCCTCCAAAACAACAGTTTACACAATATATCTAAAATGCATAATATGGCTCAGAGATTTTTTTTTTCAACAGGACACCTTTGACTGCTTATAAGCAAATTAATTTCCATTTTGTTCTATTGTCTCTTCTCAATCTTATCATCAAAAAATGCTTTCAGATATTAAAGCAAATCAAAGAAAATGGGCCTAGGCATTGTAATGACTAGTAGACCACCTGAAAAAATTCCAGAAATCTTAATGAGTATACTACACACACTTTTTATTTCACCTTGAAGGGAAAAAAAGGCTTTAATTCTGAAAAGAGGATTTATTTCCATTTTTCATTTATGCAAATTACACTCTGAATAAATACATCTACATAATCCACCTCCCTGCTAGACAACTTGCAGCAACATTTGCCAAGAGAAAGACAAGCTTTTCTGATACTAATGCATAAAACATGCTGGATAAAAAAATTAAAACAAATCATATTGTGTAAATAGCTGATGTGCAACTCTGAAAAGAATAACAGAGGCACTGATGAATTACTCAGGATTGTCTTGTTCAATTATTTCTAACATGTTACCAGTTAAGGGTATATTTAAGTAAAGGTTTTAATAGAGACAGTCATATCCCAAACCACTGAAATCTATAGGATTTTTTCCCCTTTAATTTCTGTGCAACAGGCATGTAGATCTCTCTGCTGAAGCAGCCAATACTGTCAGAGTGTTGGTCTTGGAAAACAACCTCTTCAGCATGTAGCTGATGTGCTGTGAAGGGGGTGCAGCTCCAAGAAAGCAGATCTCTTATATTTTGGGAATGTAGGGAGTGCCTTCCCTAATTTGATCAAATCCTAATCCTTGATCCTTGTGTCCTGTGTCCATGCGAAATACAGGCTTGGTGACTGTTAATGTTGCTACCAGTCTTGGGACTGCCACAGGGGGATCAAACAAAAATCACTGGCAGTATGCTCTTTAGAGGTATCCATGGCCTTTCCCCACTCTGACTGCACAGGGTAGATACTGAAATGCAACATTTATTCTTTATGGTCCATCCAGAAACTATCAAATTCTCATCATACTTGGAGCTTTGATATCCTCCTGCAAATTTTCCACATTGGAAAATCTGTTCTGGACAGCTGCTATTTTCCCTAAAGAATTAGAACTATTCTATGGGTTGGGGTCCCCCCAAAAGACTTGAGTATTATAAACTGCATCACCACATTTTTACATGCTGTGATGCCTTGTAGAATTTGAAGATATCTTTTCTCGGTGCAGAAATGCGAGTTTCTCACACACTTCCTGAAGGCAATAAAGTGTGGGATATACAAAGCCTACAGACTGGAAGCTACATAAGAAGGCCAGGAAGAAACCTTAAGAAAGTATGATATAATCCTGTGCCTCTGCTAAGAAATCCCAGCCACAAGATTGGCACTAAACCAGTGTTTTATAACAGCTACCTAAAGGAGAGTAAGTTCTTTCCATTTGCTTACTCCATAGTCTGGCTGTTAGGAACATACATCTGAGATATGGTATGTCATACCCATCCACCACCTACCAGGACATTTTCCTTGGTAGGCTATTTGGTGTTGCAGACTGAGTTGTCTACTTGTCAAATCTGCTCCACCATGAGTGAAAATAACTGATTATACTCTGGAGAATCCCCAAACAACCAGCAAACAGCCTGCTGGTTGTGACACTTGGCATGCATACCAGGTCAAATCCAGCTTGGACACAGTGGAAATCTGAAGGTAAGCCTCATTGCTTTGCCCTCTGGGAATTTGTTCCTGCAAGGTCTAGCAGGTTGGTTTGGAGAATGCTTCACAGATCAGGTCCTTCAGGCAACAGAGAATGGGCTAACCTTGATGAGGGAAACACAACATGGCAGATATCTATGCCCTTGGAGACCCTACCAGCAGAGAGTTAAAGGGTTTGGGGAATTATAGTGAGGGCTGCATTCATGCATTCATCTCCTAAAAAAGCCGGACAAACTAGTGAAATTGCAGACTTACAAAACCTGGGGTGTTGGATTTAAACCAATGGATTTAGAGTTTTTAATTTTGAAATCATGATTTGACAGCAATCTTACAAGTAAAATAGGTAAAACAAGAGCCAAGCTCCTTATTTAATGACAGAAATCCAGAAACCACAAATTTAAAAGAACCATCAAAAAATGTGAGATTTAAAATAAAAGGAGGAGAATTTGACACTACAGATTTTTGTGGCAACAGAAGATTAAGTTTGGCTAACTGGTGATACAGGAGTACTCAGCTTCATAAGTGGGAAACGCATAGGAGGCCTCAAATCCGAGACTGATTCTGGTCAGACTCTACATCAGTAACACACTGCTTCAGGAGTCCTTGATTTTACTTGTTTCACAGTGCAGTGGCTGGCCATATTCTCTTGGGAAGTACAGATTCTTCTTTTCATGGGCACTTCCTAACCAGCAGCTTGGCACAGAAGGAAAAGAAAGAAGAGGTGGAAAGGACTCTTGCATCTTTTCTCTACAGCAGATATGTAGGGAAAGTCTATGAAACAAGTTCAGGCTGCTTCCTGCTTCAGGGATACCTGAAGCTACTTGTCCATAGGAGTTTCCAACTGACATTCTTTCTTGGATGATCTAGGTGCAACTGAGTATCTTGTTATTCCCCGGTGTAATCCAGACTTCACAGTTCAGTCCAATTCTAGGTTAGCAAAAACTAGAGGGTTTGAATATGAGCCTTAGTAACTGAATGATCATGAGTCATTGCAAGCTTTTGATATGACAGACCCATATCCACTTTATGACTTTATCTTGTACTCTCTTAGAGCAATATTATTCCAAAATGCACGGCTTGCTGAAAATCCCAGCTAAATTACAACTAGATTTCACATACTGATTTATTAAACCAGAGTTTTCATAATTTCACAGTCATCACTGTCAGTCAGTCCTTCTGTCCCAAAAAACTAAAACGTGACCGTTTGATTAGACCTTTCACCTGGCAGAAGGGCTCATTTCCCACCTCGCCTTACCTGTGGCTGCATGCCAGAACACATTTATGCTGGGTTGGAACTCAATGATATATGAATTCCCACACCAGTGTTGTTTCCCTGACTTTAAATCCAGGATACAGTATAACCCAGCAGTGCAAGTCATTGCCTTGTGAATCAGCTTCTCACAGAGAAAGGGAAAACATCCCAGCTCCTCCACCAAACTGGCAGTATTGTTACGAGGTGATTGCTGGGAGAGAAGCCATCGGTGCTGCAGACAAACTTGTTCAGGCTAGTAAGTGCTGAGCTTTGCCTTTGCTGAAATCATCAACAGAATCTAGATCTAAGTGAAACAAATACACTTTGGAATAATAAAAACCCATAGCATTTCTAGTTTTCATGTAACAGCCTAAACTCTTAATGAATAGGTTAGTCAGTCTCTCTTTCAAGCTGCTTGCTTGTTTCTGTGATGTGATGGACAAGGAATTTAGAACATAGCAAATTAATTTTAAGTTTCCACGGAATCACAGAATCAATTAGGTCAGAAGAGACTTCTGGGATCATCCAGTCCAACCAATGGCCAAACACCACCTTGTCAACCAGACCATGGCACTGAGTGCCACGGCCAGGCTTTCCTGAAACACCTCCATGGAAGGTAGCGCATGCCAACGCCTCATCACTCCTTCCGTGAATGAATCCCTCCTAATGTGCAACCCAAACCTCCCCTGGCGTTTTGAAACACTACATTTAAAAGCCAGAAGGGGAAAAGCTCTAACACCATGGCATCGAGATTAAGGACACAAGGCTGATACTCGATAGGCTTTGCCTGCATACCAACCAATAATGAAAGAACGCAGAGAACAGAGGCGCTCAGTAGCGGCAGCAGCCCGTGCAGTTTGGTCTGACGTTGCAGGGAAGGAGTTTGCTCTCCCCACAGCACCGCAGAGAGCAGCAGCACCAGCAGCATCCCCCGCGCTCGCACCGCAGCCCCGCTGTGGCCGCGCCGGGCCCGGAGCGGCGGGCGGGGCCGGCAGAGCCGCGATCCGCAGGGCGCAGGCGCGGGCCGGAGCCGGGGCCCGGCAGCGGCGCAGGCGCGGCGGCGGCCGCGGGATCCCAGCAGGCTCGGGGCGGCGGGGCGCGGTGCGGGCCCAGCATGTCGGAGAAGAAGCAGCCGGTGGACCTGGGGCTCCTGGAGGAGGACGACGAGTTTGAGGAGTTCCCGGCTGAAGGTGCCGGGCGGGGGCGGCACGGGATGGGACGCCAGGACGCGACAGGCCGCGGCCTGCAGGCGGGACCGCGGCGGCCTGGGCCGGCCGGGGCGGGCAGGACGCGGCGGGCGGGAGCGGCGGCGGGGCTGGGGCGCCGTGTGCGCCGGCCCTGCCCGCGGGTCCCCGCGGCCGCTCCGCGGGGCAGCGCCGTGCTGCCGCTCCGCAGGGCCCGGCTGAGCCCCGCGGAAGCTCCCCCGGTGGCCCGCGGGTCCCTGCCCAGCCCCCGGCCGGGCAGCGGCTGCAGCGCCGCCAGAGCCGCGATCGAGCGCGGTCGTGGTGCCCGTGCCCGGCTCTGTGCCGCTGTCACGGCGCTGGGCACGTCGCGCTGGAAGTGCTGTGTCATTGTGCGAGAGGGCTGGGAACGAGTGCGGGAGAAATTTACTGCTTTTTGATACTGGAGATGAGAATGGCAGGGCAGAGGAGGGATGAGGGTTAGAAACTGAGAGTAAGCTGGAAAAATATGTGAAAATGAAATACTGTGCTCTGTAGCCACTCTTAGTGACCTTATCATTGAAGCACAGATATGTATATGCTAGTTTGCTTTTAATAAGTACAGATATACTTAATACGGAAGTTAAATTCAGTAAAACAACTCAGTGTCCCTTGACAGAGATAGTCTTGCAAACATGCTTATTAGGGAATATTTGCTTTTTATGTCCTTAATTCTGTCTCAGGTTGTGGATCATGAAAAATGATGTATCTCATGATGAATGTAACGTCAGGATTTTTTTTCTCTAATGTCTTTATTGCATGTGGTTTTTCTGTGGCCTTACAAGCCTTAGGTGTTCTGAGCCCTTTAGTTCTGCTAAAATTAATGTTTTTGTGCGTACTCATAAAGTTCATGACATAGTTAGGATATTAGCTAAAAGAAACTTAAAAGACTATATTTTCTTTTTCATACGTGTTTCCTAAAAAGAAAATCTTATTTAATGTAAATTAACTATTTTGAACCTTGAATTGGGCAGAGCCCTGACTTACTGTTACAGAAGGTGAACTTAGTTTTGCTCGACTCTAGCTGTAATGCTAAAGCAAAGTACTCTGCAGGCTTTCTGGGTGGAACAGAGATTTATTAAAAAGTGACCATCATCAGAGTTCTAGATGTTCTTTCTTGTAGAAAATAAGAACCTCTAAAAGGGTCCATTTGAATCCTCAAGTGAGGTCATAGTTTTGACATGTTGAGTGTTCAGAACGCTTTGTCTCTTATCTCCAGTATTTAGGAAAGAACTGTGATAACTGGGCTCAAACACATTCCGAATTGTTGTTCTTTCAAATTAAAACACCACTTTCTAGCAACAGCTTCTATTACCCAGTTTCTATCCAAAGGAAATTAGATAATGTAAATCTATGTTAAGGGATGAATACGTAGACTTTTAGGGTTTATTCCAACCTAAAAATTTGCTTAAACTATTTATGAAATCAAGTTGTTTATCAAAACCAGACGTGCCCAATTTTTATAGGATACTTTGAAATATAGCATAAATATACTATAGTAGATGAAAATATATGTAAATGAATCACTTAAGAATATTTTGTACAGTGCATTTCAGAATATAAAAATGTAAAGTGATAGAGCAGGGGATAAAGAGCCCTAAAATCCTAAAAATTGTTTTTTGTTTCCCAAGTATGAAATAAAACAATCAGTGATCAACATGTAAGAATATATTTTTAAGGAGTTCAGCCATGACAAGTTTATAATTTTAGTGTATATTAGTAATACTTTATGGTAGTGGACTCTTAAGTGATATTAATACTTTCATTCCCAGATAATGCTCTACGTTTTTTTAGTTTTGTTTAGTCACAGGCACATAATGTAGCAGGGAGTAATAACTGTATTATACAATTCTGGGGTAATAGTTTCAATATAGAGATGCTGCAGAGTCTTGTCCTACGGGGATGAGAATGTAATTTAGGCTTTACTTCCACTCTCCTCCCCACCCCAGCAAGGAAGATGAGATGGGCCTTTCTGACTCCTCTTTACTCAGTGTGATTTAGTGCATCTTTTTGCAGTCTGCCCTGCTGCTCTTCTATGACTGAAGCTGCTGTTTGTTGTGCTGGATATGAGTTACTGGGAGATTTTTTTTCCAAGTTTGTAGTTCTGTCTGAGCTACTTGTATGTTTGTAGATAGAAAAGTTTGACTTAGTGTTAAGTTGTTTGAGCTTTGTTTTTTCTCTCTTAAAAATCCAGTTAATCAGTAAAGTTGTTTATTTTTTGAAAAAAAATCAATGGAATATAAATTGGCAAGGGCAAAGCTTATTGCAGGTAGTTCTAAAGGATAAGCCCTTTCCTTTGAGCAACTAGCAATACAACTAAATCCAAGTAATGCATTTTTATATACAACATTTTTTCTTCACCTTTTCTTCCCAGTTTTTTACTGTTGCTCTCACAGCACAATTTCTATGCTCCTTCATCTTTTCCCATTATATAATTTATTTGAATAGGGAAATTTAATTGTAATGCCTTCTACATGTGTGTCTTTAATCAGTGACAAATGGATTTTCCTGTCCTGGTGAATCTCAAATATTAATTTTGTTGCCTGTCAGCGTTAGAAAAAGGAGGAGAAAATGCAAAGACCAGGCTTCATTCTTAGAAAGTTAGCTGTTCACAGTGAATTAGTTTTTGATGTTTTACCCCACTAACTTTCTTTCCTGTTCCCCCCATACCTACATCAGTGTTTAATGTTACTTTAGGCCGTAGTCCTCAAAGCTTTCTGTGCATGGGCAGCAGATGGCTTACTAGAATGAACAGGGAAGAACAGTGTTATCTCTTTAAATACAGTAACAGACTTTGAGAAATAAAAATTTGCAAGTGTCAAAATTCAGGGGCTTCTTTTTTTTTAACATTTGAAAAACTATATGTCTTTCAGTAGGACTAAACAGAGAAACTAAAAAAAAATCAAGTAAGCCAACTTATGTTTTCATAGTGATTCTGAGCCTTTCATTTTCATTATTTTTCTGAACTATTTTGTTTTATTTTAATTTTTTTCTAATAATGAAGCATTACGTGTATGATGAGTAATTTGTCAAGGGTGATGTGCCGGATTACTTCATTATAGGAAAAATATAAATAAAGTTAGTAAATGGACATAAAGCGTTTCCCTACAAAGGCAAGACAGCTTCTGCTGTCTTGGGAACCCAGAAATAGCAGATTAGAGGTATCAAGTGCTGTTTGCAGATGCTTGTCTCAATTTGCCTTTGCTTTTGCATCACAGACAGTTTTTTGTCATTTGTCCACAGACTGACTGCATCTGATTTGAGGGAACAGAGAATGTGTCTATGTTTTGGCAAAAGCATCTGATTCATGTTTACTTTTTTAATCTGAAAACGGTGTCTAAATAGAAATCTGGAAGGATGATGCTACAGTTTATTCATAAGTATGCAAAATATCTCTTAGGAATGTTTAATCTTGCAAACCATTATTTTTTTGTAATGATTTTTTTTCACCAAGTTTCATATCTGTTGTAATTACAGAAATTTTGAGATGTGTTTTAGATATTTCTGTCTCTCTCTTTCTGTCTTCAATGTGATCCAGACTTCTCTGTTAAATTTACCAGAAGTCTGCCTTTCCCTGTGGCTGAGATAATTGGTCAGTAAGACATGGTACCAAAGCAGTGCAGCATACAATATTTAGATCTGCTTTTCTGTCTTTAGATTGGACTGGTTTAGATGAAGATGAAGATGCACATGTCTGGGAAGACAACTGGGATGATGACAATGTAGAAGATGATTTCTCCAATCAGTTAAGGTAATTTTATTTAAACTTTCTGTTCTAGAAGACAGGTAAAATACTTTAAATGGAGTTAATTAGTTAATATCTGAAAGTTTGAAATATGTTTGAAAGTTTATTTTTTTTTACTTTAAAAAAATAAAGATCTGAAATGGAAATAAATGAAAGCTTTACTTTTTGCTTTTCTATTTAAAGCCTTTTAGAACCAGACTTAGGGATTACAAGACTCTGAAGTGCTGATCAGCATTTCATCTTTTAATAATTCTACTGAAAATGCCTTAGGACATTGTGGTGACAGAATTTTGCTCTGTTACGCAAACAATTCAAAGATCATGGAAAGTTGAGATATAGTTGACGCTTTGTCAATTTAACATGAGTGAATCCTTTTCTAATGACTTTTCTATGAGTGTGTGAAAGTTCTGAATTGTACTGCCAAGATTAATGGCAAGGCATCCAAGATTATCCCTTTGTGCTATGTGGTGTGCAAAGTATGTTACAGTTTTTATGTCTGTACTTTAAAACAGCACTGCTGTTCTTTGTTCAAATGGGCAGATTTTGTGGAGATTAGTGATCTGTATTAATGTTAAGGTTCTTTCCTATGTGATGAACATACTGTTTATGAGCAACAACAGCAAAGTAATTGTTAATTACATGCTTTAAAAAAAGTGATAGCAATTTGTGTACCTCTAAACCAGTTGCTTAATCCTCTTTGTCACTTGTAGTTTCAGTAATCCTTTACTGATGCATAATTATAACTTAAATTGTTTCAAGCATTCAGAACAAAGCCAGATTTTATAATTAATCCCTCAGTATGTTGCATGAGGAGCAAACTGTCTGTAATACAGCCTGCTTAAACAGTTCCTGGGTTGATCTCCTTTGTACTCCAGGGAAAGCAATTACTTTTCTGTCTTCTGCATAAGAAATTGTTGGTATAGTTATTTAATATATGGTTCAAAGGCAGTTAAATGGTAATATTGGAAAACATGTAGTGAAACAGACTTTCAAGAAATAGTATAATTCTTGATAGACATAGTTGATCTAGACTAACTTTCTGTAGCTGGCCTTAGTTGCAGCCTGCAGTGTTGGTGACCCTATAGTGGTTTGCAGTGTTGCCTGGTTGTAGCATTTTCTTTCATCTCTAGAAAGCAAATGCTGCAGTCCTCCACTTTTAAAGTCCTACAACTAAATGTGCAAACTGACCCAAAATAATTTTGGAGATTTGTACTTCTGTATCTAGGTGCTAGGATAAAACAGGATGCATCCTGGCTGGTGTGTTCAGAGGCAGGTGAGTAGCAAAGTGGTGGCAGGACAGGAGTGGTAACAGTTGTAGTTCTGACTTGCTGTCCTGGCCACAACTAAGGACAACAAAGCAATCGTTTCCCTCAGAACTGTTCACTGCAACTTGTATTGCATCAAGACATAAATAAAAATTCCAGACTGCACTATTCTAAAAGCAAAAAAAAAAAAAAAGCTTACAATTGTTTTGGAAGCACATGCAGTTAAGTCAAATAGAATAGTGAGCTTGCTTGAGTTAAGGAAGTCTTGAGAATAATGTACAAGATTCTTGAGAATATGTATAAGATAGTATTTTGGTTATTCTAATGAATTGGGAGAAGTTGCAGGCGCATAGGTGCTACTTCGTGCCATATGGTGGGTCAGAGGGCAATAACTGTGATTAAAACAAATACTTGAATTTTTCACTGAGAAGTCACTTAAAGTGATTTAAGATAAAAAACTGTGGAGTTCAAGAATTAGAGAGTAAGTAAGGTTAAGGTAATTGGCATGAATCAAAAAGCAGTATGACATTGCTATTTAAAATGATTGTATATTGTGTAGTATATTTAATTTTTTAATTAACAGTATTGTGTATGTGTTTCAATATATCTGTCTTTCTCTTCTATACAGAGCTGAATTAGAAAAACATGGATACAAGATGGAAACGTCATAGCTTTTGCAGAACATGGAGTGGTTTAACACTGAACTGTGGATAGACTTTATTGAGAAAAGAAGAAAAGATGGAAAACGAGAAGACACACTTAGTTCATTATCTGCTTGGATTTATTATTGTTTTGTATAAAAAATAAAGTTTTTAATCTTAGCCTTGTCATACATTTAGCCTCTACTCACCTGGTACATTGTATTTTCGTTCTGAAATGTCTTGTGTGGCGGAATTCACAGACCTGCCTGGAATGCCACTAATGGTCTGTCAGTGGCTGATGCTCTTGCACTGGCTGCTGTCCTGGGGAGCTAAACACGTGTAAACAGAATGAAGACTAATGAATATTGCTGTCACAGGAAATAAAATACTTCTGTATTTCAATTAAAATGCAGCAGAGATTGAAAGCAGTATGAGGGAGTGATAAAGCTTGTTTTGCCTGAGGCTTTAATTTCATAATGACTTTGTTTTTTTTTTTTTTTTTTTTTTAGTAATTTCATGTGAGTGCTGGTTTAATAAAACAGAGTTCAAAGTGTCTTGCAACAGCAGAAATCCAAACTCTCCAATCTGGTCCTGTCATTTCTCAGGACTGTTAAAGATGAGACTTCTCTGGAAGTGAAAGTTCTGTTCTTGCACGTATTTAAGCCTAGGAATCTCTGCTGAAATTGCCTCCAATTTGCCAGCTACAACAATTCATCTGTATCACGCAAACATACCTGTGGAGAACAGAAATCAAACTTCCAACTCATTTCATGGAGGCCAACAAAGATTTGCCAGAAAGCTATCGCAGTAGTGACTGGATTCAATTACTCTGAACTAGAAAACAGAAAGTGGAAATTACCACACCTATTACCACTTCCATGGACGCTCCCCAAAGGACCTGTTAAAGCTGGTGTATGCCAAGACTGAGAGAGATGGCAGCCATGGCTCCAAATTGTTTTTTTTTTTTTTTAATAAAGGAGCAACTATAGTTACATGCTTACAGAATTGAATGAGCTGCTTACTTTTTAGCTGTTCACTTAGAGAAATGGAGACTTCATTGTTACTTAAAGTTAGCTTTCAGAATAAAGGTGTAGTTGATGGCCATGCAGTTATTTAACCTTGTTAATTAAATAACTGAGTATCTTATGTTATAATGGCATTGATTAATGGAAAATGTGAGGAAATTTCCTCTCTGCAAATTATTAGGTGGTGCTATTTTAATAGTGGAGGTAAGATTCACTGTGACTCTTACTGCTTTCTGAAGATAGCTATGTAAAGACAGAACTTCATTGCCATCTGAATGGTTCTGCAAAACTAAATGTCTCAGATGGCGTTGGATGTTGGCAGATTGTCCAGTTGTGTGCAGCTTGGGAAAAGAAAGGGAAGGCTTTTCAAGTAGGCTTGCCCTAGTCATTTAAATTGTTCACATTGAGATCTGTGGGTCATGCAGCACACTTCAGTAGACTACAAGTCCCAGAGTTTGTATTTTGACACATAACAAATGTAAAGTCTGTGTATTGAGTGGCAAAAAGCAATACAAACATCCTCAGGTTAGTGTTGGGAATTCAGGAAAAAAGTATTTTGAGTACAGTTCTGGGATTGCTGATGTTACTAACACAGCAGTACTGGGAAGTTGAGTAACAACAGGCCAAAAGAAGATGACAAAATAATTGTGGAGATGTCTGGTGCAATCTGGATAGGGACAGCTGCTTTCCATTACAAGACTGGAAACCTGACTAAAGCAGCCTTGTCCCAGTGATTGCAAGCAGCAGGAAGAAGCCATGGAGATGGAAAAGCATCTTTGCCTCAAGAAGGCTTTGTTTTTGCTGAGCCTCAGTTGTATTAGTATCTTTATCTTTCCCTCTTTTTCACAAAAGCAGAATTGGAAGGGAAGTCTAGGCTGAGGTAGTGGCTCTGCACTCTCACAGTATCAGCTTTCATCTATTGGGTTATGGTATGAACCCTAGCTGGAAAAAAAGGAGAGCAATCTGCTTTGAAGGTCAGCTTGACGATATGGTCTTATAATGCTGTCTTTGAGACAAGCTAGAGACGTTTTGCCCATTTTGGTTCAGTTTTGACAGCTTTGGTGTTCAAGAAGGATGTTGAGGTGGTTGGCCAGGATGTGACAGTGTATGTATATATACACACACCTTAATGTACCTGCTCTTCAACTTTAAAAGGAACTAACATTCCTGTGTGCTTGTAGACTTGAGTTTTTTTAGATTGGCGTTGCTGGGAGAGGTTTCCTTTGGTGGTTGTTCCTGGAGGTGTTGTAATGATCCCTGTTAGCTGAGGAATGCATGAAGTGTGGGAGATAGGAATACTTTGGGGTTGTGAGGGAGGACCCACTGAGGAAGATCTGCAGCCTGTCAAGGGTGGGAAGGTGTTGAGGAGAGGGAGGTTTGGCAAAGATCTGAGTGGAGGAGAGGTTGGACTTTCTAGTTAAGAAAGTAGGACAGCACGTGGAGGTGTGTGTGTGGTGATGGCTGGGTGTGGGCTGCTGGATAGTCTGTGTTCCCTGTTGTAGGGAGGAGATTTAGGTTGATGTTGTCCTGTGTTTGGGGACCTGTCCTCCTCACTAGCCTATCCCTCGGCCAAGCTGTGGCACTTTTGGCCAGTATCCTTACTCTGAGCCATGTCAGGCTATGTGGCACACATCTACAGCTCTCTACATGATGAAGGAGGGGATGTTTTGCAGTGTGGGGAGGCATGCCAGGCTATGTGGCACACATCTACAGCTCTCTACATGATGAAGGAGGGGATGTTTTGCAGTGTGGGGAGGGCTGACTTGCTGTGACCTAGATGCTGAGGATGTCTCAAGGCAAAGCACTCTTTAGCTAATTTGGAGGAAAGCTCTGGAACATTCCTGACTGCCAGTGTTTGGCACTCGTGCTTTGCCTTGATCCTTAAGAAACCATACACACCTAAGAAATGCAAAGTCACAGGTAAGCACACAAAATGGTGAGCAGTCAAAAGTAAGGCTGTTTGGAAGGCCTTAAATTCAAGTCTTTTGTTTCAGAATAGCCTTTGCTGTTTCCCTCCCTGGCACCTGCCTCCCTCTTCTAGCTTGTGCAACATCACCAACAGCTTCCCCAGGTATTTTCTGCTGCTGGGTCACAGTGTGTCCTGTTCCCCCTCCTGCTGCACCGAGTCCACGTGGTGCTGTATGGAACGAGTAAATGTGGGTCTCCATAACACAGCGGTCCGGCTGTTTTGCAATTGCTCAAATACATTTTCCACTGTCCCTGGGAGAGGGAGAAGTGTTTTCCCCTCTTTGAAGTGTACAATTATTTTAAAGTGTGAGACCCCAGGACCTCATCTTTCACTGGGTTTGGTAGTATATAAAATGCTCTGCACGTTCAAATGTTTCTTTAGCTTCAGTTACTGCTGTGCATATTCAGCATTTCTGCCAATCAGGATTTATGGGGTACCAAGTCAGCCACCCAGAAAAGGAGGCACATGCATTACAACCTTTGCAGCTTTTGTAAGGAATGAAGCAAGGACTCCACAAATGGCTACCTTTCCCTGCTAGCTTTTTCTTTAACCTTTTTTTTTCTTATCCTGTTTTTTCTTGAACACTAACAAGGACTAATAAGTCCCCTGAGGGAGGGGGTACATATTACATATAAGAAAATATGTGATCATAAAATTAAAGACTATGAGAATACATATGTATGGGAAAAGGAACTTTGCACAGTCTCAGTTCCAGCGTTTCCTATCTTTTAACTGTCTGACTTTACAGCACTAATAATAATCTTTTAATGCAGGTATGATTTTTTTGTTTGCATAATGATACAGCTAAATTTGATTTAATTTCAAAGCATGCAGGGAAATAAGAAGATTGATGCCCAGAAAGTTTTTGTGGTGGAATTTTACTAAAGAATAAATGTTATGTAACATTTCAAACACAGTGAGATCCTTCAAGATGAAGTGTGTGATATAAATGTAAAATGTTTGCAAACTATAATTTAGCAACCGTTTAAAATCACAGTCGGTATTCCAACCTCTTACATGTGGCGGGTGAGATCCTTTGTCAACTGCGAGCTAAGGGCAGTGAATGTGAGATTCATTAAGTAATTATATAGGAACATTAATTTCAAATTAATTTCAACAGTTGTTTTAGACATTAGCAACCAAATTAGGGGACCAAAGGCAAACAGTAATGCAGCTTAATATTTTTAATAAATGAAGGCATTTGAAGTGATTTACATAAATCGGATGATAAGTTCTCATTTAATGGGCTTCCAAATGCCCCCGCCTCCCCTTCCCGTTCACCTTCGAGCGTTTCCAGGCTGCGAGCGCTCTGCATTTACCCAGCTCTCTTGTTACATCGTGCTTTTCTCAAATCCTTCCTACACTGGCTTTATAATAAGCGGTCAGACTTTCTGGAATGTGTTAACCGTGAGCTGGAACCCTTTAAGGCTTCTGAATCTACAGCGCTGGGAGGCATGGGAAGGGAATGGAGCCACTATTGACAAGGCTCCTAGGAAAATAAATGGCGGAGAACAAAAAAAGCAGATTAGGGTATTGGGGGATGCTTGCCTACAGGCAGGGCAGGGAGATGAAAACCAGCCCATCAGCAAGTGAATGGGTCACATGTAATGGATAATGACCAGCCCTTTTCATCTTTCCTGCAGTGAGCTCAAGACCCTTAATGAAAAGGAACAGGCACTGGTCTGGATTTACAGTGCACCTGATAGAGGCACGGCAGCTCGGTGACTCACCCGGGAGGCGAAACCAGCCCTGCCAACGCTCCAGCTTTGCCCTCCTAAAAGGGCAAAATGAAAGCCCTTCCTTCACGAGGGAGCTGGCAGTCTGTGAGGTGTAAAAGGCAAGACAGGGCTGCTGGAGAGGGTGGGCGATGGGCTGTGTTTCCCTTCCTCGTGGTATTGGTTTGCAGTGTCCAAATGGGATGTGGTGGAACCGTAAAATGCAAGTCTCACAAAAATTCCTCTAACATAAGGAGCTGTCCCAGTCACCAGGCTGTTCAGTGACACTGTCCAGCTGGCAGTAATGTTTGAACCCTGTTTTTCAAGACTTGGCTAACAAACTGATGCTATCAGCCACTTCTCCCTCAGGAAAAGTAGTGGGGTGGCTGGGTGGTAACAGCACATCCAGAAAACAAAGGTGCAATGATTCTGTTTGTGCTCAGCTTGGTACTGCTTTCTTATGCCAAAGATGGCCGGTTCAGGCCAGAAATGCACAAAGAAGTGTAAGCTCTGGAAGAAGAGTTTGATCAATCTTACTCTGAAGTGTTTAAGATGTTAGTTTTCCTCCTCCCTTCCCAAGCTTCCTGTTGTGCCCTCTGTGCAGGTGAGCATGAGCTGGCGGAGCTGAGACCCAAGCACACTTTTTTTTTTGGCTGGCAGTTAGCCATGGAGGAAGATCCCAGAAGAACAGAAGGGCAAAGAGGAAACCATGACAGCAAGATTAAAAAAACGCCTGTTTTCGCTCTGAAGGTTAAAATGGGAAAGGGTAAAAATCCCTCCTAAACAGAAAGCAGAGTCTGAGAGGGTATTGTGAGCACATCACAGGTTGAATCACTGTAAAGGTCAATTCACTCCAAATTATACGTGTGAAATGGCAAGACCTCTAATGTAACAAGTCATGTACATGGATCCATTTCAAGACTGTTGCTTCAGTGGCTTTTTAGGGTAGATAATTTTCTCTTTTTTTTTTTTTTTTATCCTGGGGCATATTAAAATTCCAGAGGGTGCTGTGCAAAGCAGCCTTTATCCAACAGGTATGACCTTAGTTCTCTGGGTCTCATCTGCAGGGCCCAGCTCCTGAGTGCTCAGTGCTGCAACCAGATGTGGCTTTTCAGAGCCAAGTTCCAGCTGCAGCTGATCCCTGGCACCTCAGACAAGAAATGGGCTGTGCAGAGGTGGCAGCAAATGGGTAGTACTGTGTGTTGCCCAGTGGGAGCCTCAACTTCAGCCTAGGAATAGGATCTTCTCCCAGCCTCTGACATGACATTTCACAGATGAAGTATTAGCTGCTAAGAAATTTAAGGGATTTCACTAAAATGTGTGCTGGGTTCTGTTCCTTGCTCTGCTACTCTGATCAATGTCCATTATAAGAGAGAGCACAATGGTGTTTCACTGCCTGTTGGCATGAGTAAGATTACCATGGTACTGTACATTCCTCCCAGGATGTCATTTCTAGGCATTTCTAGGCTGAAGTTTGCCTCGTTAGAGGCTGTCTGCTCCCTTTGTAGGTGCTTGCTGTCTGTACCACAGAGGGTCTGGCATGGGGTAAGTCAGACTTAGCGGAACTATAACAGTTAAAAAAGTAATCAAGAGTAATAAAACCAATGAGTAGAGATTTGATTGGAACTTGATGGAGCTGCAGAAACTGCATGACTAATCTTAAAAAGAATATATATATATATATATATATATATATATATATGACATTTATAAATAGGCTTCTTTTTTTTTTTTTTTTGCAGTTCCTGTGGAATATTTAGCAATCGCTGTTCTTTTTAAAAGTAACTTTGATGTTATACAGATATCTAGGGCTTGCAGGTTGTGTTGTTTATTGAGAAAACACACCCTTTAGCAGTAGCCTTATGTCAGAACAGGCATACTGGTGCTTTTACAAGCACAGCATCAGGCATGGCCTTCCTGCCCTGAGACTGTCAGTGTGACTGAGCAACACACAGGATACTCAGGAGAGAATGGAGTGAGTTGTGATGGGCACTGGTGAAAGACCACAAATAGTGGATGTTCGGGGTCAGGCAGAAGGAAGTAAAGAGGAATCTCATGAGTGAAGAGGTTAGAAGGAAGCAAGGGACACCGGTTCTGGTTCATGGACAAAACAGACTGGATCCAGGTTGCATCTGAATTGAAAAGGCTGATGTGAAATGAGCTCTCTTCTTAGCCTGAAGAACAGCACACCTGAAAGGTATGGGAATAGGGAACTTGGTGGGTTTGTTTCATCTAAGAGACAGTTGAATGGTGATTTAATTGCAGCTCTCAAGCTCCTGCAGGAAGAAAATTGTCCCATAAAGAGATGGGTATTTTAACCTCACTATAAAGGTAGAGCAAGGCTGAGAAACTGGAGGCTTCAGTTAGACAAATCTATGATGTATGTTTTTGCAGCAGGTTCTGAACTGAACCACTCTTGGATTTAGTGGTCTGCCCACCATGGAACTGGTAATCAAGATTCTCCTTGATGCTTTGTGATGGCTGAGAGAGAGATGGTAGAGATGCAATGCAGGAATGGCAGGATGGAAATATGAATATGTTAAAGGGGATAAGGACAGATGAGTTTTTCAGTCTTTCCTCAACATGGCTTTCCTGTTTTCCTTCTGCTCGGCACTGCAGTGAGTTTTGCTGTGCATTAATGGTGCGTGATATGAGTTCATGTTGTGCCATCTCTAACTCTTCCATGACAGAAGGCCCTAAATCAGGCAGTTTGCCTCCCAGGTCTTTGTCTCATCCTGGTTTTGCTTCCTTGATGTCCCAGGGTGTTTGTCAATTTCACACTGGTGTGGGATTAGAATGGCCAAATCACCAGTTCCACATTGGCGTGGAACCTGAGAACATGGGGCAAAAATGACCTTGCAGCCATGGACCTAAGGAAACACCACAAGTGGTGTTGTGGTATATATGAAGCTGTTCCCCAGGCCTCACTGGACTGCTGGGTCTTCTGTGTGTGGGGGCTATGGGTTTCCTTTCCCTCCTCCTACAGAAAGCTGCAGAGACAGAGATCTAAATGCAAGGTATTAACTAGGTTCAAATTCCTTATAAAATTTCAACATACTGAGCAAGGTGTACAAATTCTCAAATATTCAATATTTCCAAGGAGCTGGAGTCCAGTGGTTGCAGTCCATCCTACAGGAACCATATTGTGGGCTTCATCTCTGTGAATTGGGAACATAAAAGTGATTTTTTCCCCTATGAAGTCCTATTAGCAAGAGCACTCAGGGAGCTTCCTCCTCAGTTTTGCTGAAGCCAGTAGGTAGAAGAGTCTCATGGTGGGCATGTTGAAAGCAACAGAAGGAGTCAAGGAAGAACCATGGAGCTAACTCAAGAGAGATTCCCTACAGTAAGACTACTGTGCATATTGCCAATACAGCACAAAACTGTCACAGAACAAAACCATCTTAATGTAGTGAAGGTGCCACATGCGTGAAGAGCAGTTGTGAGAGGTCAGACCACAGACTCTGTGCCCAGAGGTGTCAGCTGTGAGGAGAGGCTGGAAAGAATATCCCTACAGCCACAGCTCCCCCACAGAGACATGTCACTAATGCTGCTAGCAGGTAGACACAGGAGTCCTGTTTTGAGTGGGAAAATGGTTGTGGAGAAGTGTTTTTGCCTTCATGTGTGGATATCTCCATGGTGCAAGCTGGTGACTTCTATAGCTACGATGAGTGACAAACAACAGTGATGGTTTGAGGCACTTCAGCATCAGCTCGGTAGTAAGCACCATTAATCCTCACCACTGATTGCTCTTACTGAAGCTTCAAGTGATTGGAGAAACTGCCCAATGTTCATGAAAGAAGTTGAACCTCTATAATCTACCTCTGGAAAATCTTGAAAACAAATATATTGATTTGTTTGGGAGGGGATGGGGTAAGTCAAATATTATTTTAATAAGTTTGATAAAGAAAAAGATAATTGTAGAGACAGCAAGAGAGATGTGAAAATGCAGCAGTAAACCCCTGCACAGCCACTGAACTGCAGAGGGTAGGAAAGACTGAATCAGGCTGTGACCACCTCAGAGGCAAAGGATCCAGCGTTCCCAGGGAGATACATGTTGCATCAGGATGAACACTTGTGTCCACTCCCCATGCCTGAATGCTGTGTTTCGCCAGGGCCTGGTATGCAGAGCCAGAGCAGCACCAGGGCCTGGGCTGTGCCTCTCTATGTCAACATACCTGTTTTAGAAAGTGATGGCAAGCTCCCAGTTGGGTGTCCTGTGTGGAGAAACATTCCCATGGGTAGATACTCCTCCTTCAGGAGGGTGTTCTGGTTTTGCTTGCTTTGAAATGTTGGAAATAGTTGCTGGTTTTCCAAGGACACCATGTTGTGCAAGCTGTTGCATGTCCCCACCTGGGCACGCCCTGTGGTGCTAGCCACAATGCCTGTGTACAGAAATGACTGGTTTTCAGAAAATCTTTAGTTCCTGAAGCCAAGCGTGTCTGCAGGAATATAACTTCTTGAGCTACATTCCGATCAGAGGTCTGTGGATATCTGAGGATAAACACGGAGGAGACTACAAGGATACTGACAGCTCCTTATCCAATAGCAGGGAGTAGCTGGGTGGGTGGAGGGCCCCTCCCTCACCCCTACGAACCACCCACTAGTGGAGGCTCTGTGCTCTGGGTGTAGGAGTGGCAGCCAGAATCGCCACTGATTTGCCAGAAAGGGTCTTTGTCACTTGTCATGCAGTTTCATGAGCTCCTGGGTTTATGTTGAGGAAATGGTAATAAATGGAAAATCCTCTCCCCCCCGCCCCCCTTTTTCTTTTTAAAAAAACCTATGCCACCTATTCACCTATTTCTGCTATTTTAAGGAATTCATAGTCTAGGACCCTGTTGGTCAGTTTTATGTGGTAAAGTTTGCTGAATTTATAGCAGTATTGTTCTCACTGTTTTTCAATCACCCAACACTTAAGTATCTAAAATTTGTACCTTCTCATAAAAGATGCCTCATTTTCTACTTTCTTCTGCCAAAACAGTCTTGCCCAGGTTGCCATAACTGTCTTTTAATAGGGTTTCAGACCACAGGAGAGCTTTGATCTCAGTGCAACCCAGATGGGTCCATATATTGTTACACCTCCCATGGACCCCACATCTTCCAATCTGCCCTTCCACTTCTGTCAGGGAATATGGTACATGTAATTGCCCACAGATTTTTCATTTCTAGTGTGCAGATTAAAAACTATCCCCTGCTCAGAAATGGGGTAAATTATTAGAAGGGGTGTTGGAGGAAGGTGCACAGAGCTCCAGGACAGCAAGGAGTAGAGGGGAACTGCAAGTTCCCCTGAGCTCCCACCTCAGAGTAGGTGAAGGCATTGAGGTGGGGAGAACAGACATTGGCTTCTCAGCAGAGAACACTATGACAACTTCACTATGACAACACAGTACAGCACTTTTAATATTCCACTTTACTACTACCACTGTCATGATTTGAAAATAAGGAAATTACATGCTATTAATGATCAGAAGAAATTCCTATAATACTTTGAATTAAAGTGATCTTTTATGTTATTGGAGGCCAATGTTCTCTTGCACAGTCACCCCTTCAAGGGCTTTGAAGTTGCATTTCTGTTTCAATTGATATAAAACTGACCAAAGGAAATATTATAGTCACAGGCCTCTGTTTATTTTCATCGGGAATGCATTAACATTTCAAGGAAATAAAATCTGCCCGAAAATCACTGGGTGATCACCAGAGCAATGCTCAAAAAGATTGTGAAGTCACAAGGTGGAAATTCACAGTCCTGGTAATGAGATGGAAGTTGAGTAACAGCAAAGAGAATGTCCATAAAACAGGAGGCGTGCAGAGCTGCATTACTATAACAGCCATCAAATCACACATGGTGTTGGGGAGCTGGCACTGCTGATTTTGCTAGAAATCCAGTAATTTAAGTAACCTAATCAAGTGTCATAATTAATTGGAGGTTCATTTCCTCTCTTGGAAAACATGAAGGGTAGTCATTGCTTGCTAAAAACAATTTAATCCTCCCCACAGTGAGGGTGCTTCTCCCTCTTGCCAACAGAAAGCCATTGGCAACCTACATCTGGGGGGACACAGTGAGCAGCCATTCAGTCCTTAAAAAGGGGTGAAATGCACTCACACACAGAGGGATCTCTGTTGGGAGGATGCTGGGGCTTTCATGACAGCTTCAACTTCCATTAGCCCTGGATGCCAGAGGAGGATGTGTGTTGGGAAGTGGTGTTGTGTGATGTTACTTTCTTCTTTGCTGCATCTATGTGTTAATAGAAATCTGAGTGCAGAGGTGCCCAGATTTGCCCCTCACACAGGTGGCATGGCTGGTATGAGCTCTTGCTCCTTCCTCCCAGTAATGCCTGCCAAAGAGCAACCAACGCTCTCTGTGGAAGACTGCAGCTCCAGCAAAGGGGATCACCTCTGCAAATGCACTATCTGGATTACAGGCAAGTCCAGTGGTGTTAAACACTTCCCATTTCACACACAGAGAGCTAAGCATTACTTCTTTATGTGTTTTGAAATAACCTTTCTTGGATTAGCCCATAAAAGAGATAACACTACCTCCTAAAGTTTGGCAAAATGAGTATCTCAGTCCGTAGGAAAAGGTTTTGTAATTTTATTTTAAGAAGCACTTGGAAGATAGTTTTATTTTTGAAAGAAATGTAAGCAAAGTTAAAAAGCTGTCATTCTTGTAAATCAGAATTTCTGACCTTCAAACACACAATATGGTCTTCAGTGAGCAGATTTCTGTGCACTCTGCAGAAGTACTTTCTCCAGGTAGCTCTACTATTGTGCCAACTTACTGTAATCATTGTAATCAGCCAAACCAATTGCAGAGTAGCAACCTACTATACACATAATATTCTAGGTGGATATTAAGGATGTTCTGTTAAAATTGGTAAAAGTCCTTTAGCAAGAAGAAAAGCCTTCATCACTATTTTTTTGTGCTTCATTTTAGTGAGGACTTAAATATAGTAGCATTTATATTTTTCACCTTGGAAAATATTTGTACTTTAAAACAACACATTAAAGCTTTGAGCCTGAAAACAGTAATGCACAAGAGTGACTATTTATACATTAGCAATATTTTAGTCAAATGGTCTACTGTTTGCAGAACCAAATTCTGAAAAATAATGTACTATTTTATGTTGTATCACTATTGGTTCAGAAATTAATGGATGCTTTATTTAAATCAGGCATTTAGAGAGAAGCTTTGTAACTTGGCTGTTTTATGCTATCATATTGTTGGAAGAAACATGTAAATAAAATATAAAGGAATGGGAATTGAAAATAGAGAGAATGAAATAAGCACAAATGAAATGTTCAAGATGTGAGGCACACCTGCTTCAGTCTGAAATGTCTCAGATTCAGAGCAGAGGCAATTTTAAACTTTTCCTGTGACCCAGGATTTAGTAACACTCTTGATCCGTCTTTTCACAACTAAAGAAATCCTTTCATAATTTTGCTCTCCATCGGCCTCAGAGGTTAAATCTTCCCTTTCAGCCCTGATTATCACAGACGTGGCTTTATATGAGTGGAGACCCCAGGTTTACCCAGGACTGGGCTTTGCATTCAAACTCAAATTCCTTTTCTTCCAAAGCTCACGTAGACCAATTTTTTAATGCTCTGGATATTAGGTATAGTCATTGCAGAGAGTGGTTGGGACTTTTGAACTAGAAAAGTGAGCAGTCTGTGTCTTCAGTCAGGATGGAAAGAAGAAATTGAGGTAGACAAGCACCACTGCTAGAGGAAACATGGATAATTCTACACGCAGATATCCATATTTGTTTCTGGCAGTAATCATTAACCTTTTGTTAAAGATCTAAGCTGCTGGTAACAGGAAAATAAAACATCTACCTTCATCAAAAGTACTTCTTGACATTTTTAAGATTAGATTTTGACCCCAAAGTTCAGGTACCCGTTTCATTGCTGTTTCTGTCACCCCTGAGTACCTGGTGTGGTCTTGAGCTATCGTGGTATCTACAGGAGAGGTCCCCAGGTGGTGACTGGATCCGTAGCACACTCCAGTGCGTGCTGAGTTGGGTGAGCTATAACTCAGAGCTGATGTAGAGCTCTTGGATGGTTTAGCAGTTTCTACCATCATTACTATAATTTACTGGTAGCAAAACAAAACTATTATTAAAAACCCAAACAACCATATAGCTAAATAAATTTTATCCTGTCCTGTCACTTTATAGTCACAATCCACAGTTTCATGCTTGAGCCACCAAGGTGTGGAGACCAACCCTTCTCACACTCCTGTGACATGGACATTTCACTCAGAGGAGCACCAGGGAGTTTCCCAAAAGCAGCAGAGCTGGTTGTGTAGGGAAGCTAGCAGTAGAAATGCCAGTGAGAATGAAGTAATGACAGTCACAACCCTCCACCTAAAATAGAACCTCACTTGCACAAACTGTAGTGTCACCACTACTGAAACTCTTTCCCTGGCCTAAGATCTTCACAGGAATGGAGAAGGGACAAAAGAGACCACTGGATGGGATGTTTCGTGCTCACCAAAATGGGCTATTTCTTTCCTGAGTAAATGTAATGTGGACTTCCTCTACTTCAACTTCTACGTGACAAATGATTTTCTACTACATCATCACCCACAGGAACTCAGCTTACCCCTGTGAAGACCTGGATATCTCTCTCTTTTTTTTTTCCTTTTTTTTTTTTTTTTTAATCTATTTGGCTCTCTGATTGTCCAGTTCTGCTTTCCACTACAAACATCCCTGACTAGAGCTTCAATATAAATCTTGTGGTGCATATATACTCTTGGACTAACAGCTTTCAGAAATGGTATCTGCCTTTTCTTCCTAAATAGACCCCTTTTGCACAATAACTACCATGCATTTCTGACTGTGAATATGTAAATAGGCGAAAAAGAAAATTTATCCACTGTCACAAAGAATAACATTGCAGCCCTAAACTTCAGATCCATTCAGAATGATTTGCTAACATTTGGTCCTCCAAGTTGAAGTCCCAAAATTGCCTGTCTTGTGCAATTTTCAAACATTCCACCTGCACAGAGTGAAGAAAAAATAGCTATTTCCAAGAGAGAGAAAACTCCATTTAACATGTTTTACAAAGCACTAAACAGCTTTCATATTTCAGATGAACAGAGAATATGTCCTCTGTGCTGTACTTACTAAGTACTTACAATATTGTCTATTCTGTGTAGTTTCAAAGACACAATAACATTCTGTATTACTAAAATTATTTATCAAAACCAAAATAATGTACTTTTTTAGTAGTCAGGAGCTCAGTGGGGAAAAATTTAATTTCTGTTGCTTTTAATTTCTAGAAGAACTGAAATAATTTCTATTGAAATTATTTTGAAAGACTAAAGCTTTTTCTAGTCTGCTTGCTAAATACAAGTGCAACTATAAGGTGCTTTGGGTATCATTCAACAAAAAAGCTAAATATCTATTCAATTGTACCTAATCTTAAGACTGGTACTGCCTTCTTTACTTTGGGTCTTCTGTCACATTAGAGTTTTTTATAGACATAGGAGATTGTTTTTCCACATGTAAAGACACTTGTGGAGTGTACTTCATAAAACAGACCTGCTATTTAATTTGACAGGTGAAGGGTGACTCCCTGTAAAGTCTATTTGTCTGCACGATAGTCACGTTTTCACACAGAAAGCCTGATTTACACAAATCAAACCTGAATTACAGAGGAGAGTAAAGAAAAGGCCCAGTAAGACTTGTGCAAGAGAATCTAGCTCAGTGGGGGGCTGAAACTGTACAATTATTTATTTCTGATATTTGAGCCAAGGGCTACCCTTACAGTTTGCAGAAACCAATTCCACAAACATGGGTAACTGCAGAGCATATACACCATTTTAATTTATACTATATTCTTCCAAAGAATATTGATGCTTTATCATTGTTTTTTGTAAACAATTGTGCTTATAACTTTTCTGAGAAAGAACCATGTTTTCTCATCATGACTAAGAATTCAGAAACCTGGGGCTATTTTGCATTAGGTAATGTTCCTAAATACCCACGATTCCTAAGAACATCTAAATTATTCCTATGCCCTTTAAATTGTTAAAATCAAACAAATTTTTCCACAAAATAATTAAAGGTTCCACACTAAATTTTTTAGTACCTTGGAGCTGGATATAAAGGATCATGTGATTTTTCTGTAGACTCGATGTGTTGGAACCAGGTCAAAACTTGTAGTCAGCAACAACTGATGCTAAAAAATAGGAAATGTTTTATGAGAGAAAGCAGTCTTTTGAATGGGGGATGCTTAACTTGTGGATATGACATAGTGCAGGCTTCCTTGCCATATTTCCAGCATTTTGTCCTGCCCTCTGGGCTTGAACTATCAGGAGAACAATTTGTCTTGTGATGTTTGGCATTTCTGCTTGTTGATGCCAGAGTATACTAAGGAGAGAAAAGGCAAATGGAAATTAGAAGCCTGCCACATGAGAATCAAAAGCTAAGATTAAACTTTAGATGTCTTTTATTTTAGTTCTTCACTTCTCTCTAATATGACGTCAAATATACAACAGCTACTTCTGAGGGTAGGTCTCTGTGGTATTTGCCAAAACGACCAAAATCACACAAACACCTTTAGAGTGAAGTGTGCTCAGAGGCACCGTGAATCACTTCAAGCTCTGAGCTGGCATGGGCGCAAACAGAACATTTGGCAGCAAACCAACACATCTTCCACTGAGACATGCACGTCAGCATCTGCATGTCCCAACACCTCCCGTGCTGCTGAGCCGACCCTTCCTCCGAGGAGCTGCTGTCACGTTCCCTGCTGTCAGCAGGAGTCCAGGGTGTGACTGCCAGCATCCCTGGGCATTCGAGCCATTGTTCCCCGGGGGCAGTGGCTGTGATGCCGGCTGAGAGCCAGAACTGATGGAAAACTGACATCTGCAGTTGAGGCAGCAGCAGTGTTCCCTGGTCAGAAGGGAAATCAGAGAGGAGCTTTGAGTCACCTGCTCAGTGCTGTCCCGTGAATCAGATGTGGTGCAGTGTCAGAAGTTGCTGCAGGTGTGCAGCAGATTAAAAACCTTCAACCTAGAGGAGGTAGATTACATGGAAAGACTAAGGAATAGTCCTGATCCGAATAAGGAATATTTCAATGATGTTAAAAGACACCTGGAAATTAAAAAATCGTTACTGATCTAGCAGTACTGAGTAATTGCCAGCAAATGCACCAGCTCAGTGAGAAACTATCACGATGATGATGATGATGATGTCCTCTTTGTGAATGTGAGGATGTTTTGTAGCAATGCAGGAATCTCCAGCACTGTGGCTGGAAAGTCAGTGGGAATTTTGTCCCCAGTGTACTGAGTAAGCAACGACACAGGGTCTGCAACATGCAGACAACATCTCCCAGATCAGTTTCCAGCATCTCAGGAAAAGTTCACAGCCAACTGCTCAGAAATAGCAAATATTTGGCTGCACTTATGGTAATTTCTCTGTCTGCTCCCTCCGTGTCAAAATGATTATGTATATTCTTCAGAGTCGATAAAGTTACTCAGCTCCAAAGCCAAAAACATGTGTTGAAAAGCCAAGGTTCATTAAAGGCTCTTTTTTTATTCCAGTCATTTCACACACATTTTCCCTGAGCTGTGGCAAGCTTCCAGCATGGCTGAATCCAAATGTTGCTCCTCTTACAGGCACATAGTCTGCCAAGACTAAGGTTATTCCTTCTCTTTGCAATGCAATGTTTCTTACTGACCACTGCTGTGTGGAATGAACCTGGTGGCACCAGCTTGGCTGCTCCATGTGAAAAAAAATTCTGATCCCTCAGTTTTGGGAGTTTTGACACGTTTTATTTGCATTTATTTGCACATCTCTAAGCTTTATTAAATTTTCAAACAACCATGTTGGTGGTGAGAAGTCGGGTAAACTATAAAAATGAATTGGCAAGATTTTAATTTGTAGAAAGTAATTTGTGTCCTCTGTAATACATATATATCTTGTCAGGTTGGAAAGAGGAGCCTTCTTAAGAAATCAGAATTAGATTTATCAGCTCATTTTCAGAGTCATGTTCGCTTGCTTTATTTGCATAGCATAGCAAAGAAAATCCAGCTCTCCTGCTGTTTTCTATTTCCCGAGAGCCCTCTTCACCCCTCTCACCAGTCCTGCATTTGCTAGTCCCATGTAAATAAAGAATGGGGTGGGCATATTTTACTATGCAGAAAACTTGTAACCTTCACCTCCCCCCAACAATTCCCCTGTGCAGCCATGGGAATCTAGATAGATGCATCATTACCAGAAGGGCATTTCTTCCTAAGGGCATATGAATTGCTGCCTCTATTTCCTGTCTTAGCCATAAACCTGCACCAAAAAAGTCACAGATCACAGAATATTCTGAGTTGAAAGGGACTCACAAAGATAATCAAGTTTATCTCTTTAGAGAATGGCCCATACAGGGACTGAAACTGTAGCCTCAGTGTTATTAGCACCATGCTCTAACCAACAGAGCTAAATAGGATGCTTCTCTTTTGCTTTGCCTTCTCAAGGCCTCAGTACTGGCAAGAGTCACAGGGCAGAGTGTGGTGACATGGAGGACAAGGTTATGCTGGCTTCTTTAGGGGAACACCAGTCGGTGGGGCTTTTGGCTCTCATCAAGGACAGCCCATGTCTGGGATATTCAATGTTATGACAAAGTGAGTTTCCCAGACCATCCATTTAGTGCTGTCCCATTTTTTTTTTGCTGCACCTGGAGATTGTTTCTTTGTTTTACTCAGATTGTAACTGGTATCAGGACTCTGCAACCATAGAATGGCTCTGCTAACTCTACCACTCAGCCATAGTATGAGTCTTCTAAATACAGCTTGTAAAACCATGCTTAGCTGGAGAGCTGTCCTTCATTTTGTGACAGCAACAGGTTCATCACAGTGTCTCCATTGCTGCAATATCTTTTGCATTAAAAATTAGTTTGGAGCAATGAGGCAGGCAGCAGGCACATTGTCAGTGGGTACAAAGAAGCAGAGCACAGAGGTGAGTGTGACAGAAGAAAGACTGGAGATGCCAGCTCTTCTCAGCTCTTCAGGTATTGTCAGAATAATTCTTTCAGCTTTTATTTTTGGGTTCCTTAAAAAAAGCGTTTTGCTTGTCTGGAGCTTCTGTTACCCAGTCTCTGGAGGCTGTGCTGCTCCTCCTGTTCCACGTCGTGTCAAGCAATGCATGAAATAACACATTTGCCCCAAGGGTGGCAGTCCCTGGGGAGATCTGACAGCACAGTTCAGATCAGCAGAGTCTTTCAGTTATTTTCAGCTAGTTTTAAAGATCATCAAGTAATTCCCATATATATTCTACACATTCTGATCAAGATTTTCCTCTTGCAATTTTTTAAGTCAAGAGCAAAAATCAACCCTTATTTTCTCTTACAAGTAGGAGCAAGAGGACTCTTCATTTCAGTGATGCAATGGAAAATTATGAATTTAGGGAACTGCCGCCATGCTGGCCCTGAAGCTCCCAGGCTTCACCTGCCCGGCAGAGGCACGGTCAGCTGCAGGGGACACTCCCCTGTGTCTCGAGTTGATTCGGGGAGCGGCTAAGACAGAGCGCTGCGCTGTCTGCCTTGTATGGAGGAGAGGTGGTGTCCAAGGAGGCAATGAGGGAGTCGACTCAAGGCTGGGGAAAAAGTCTCAGGTTTAATCCATGATCCGAGGAGCTACGAATGCCATTGTACCCGACAGCCGAAAGCGCCCCCGAGGCTTTCGCAACATCTTAAATACCGGGCGGTAACAAGGGGGAAGGGACGCCCACCACCCAATGGGGGGATTTGGGGAGTGGAAGGTGGAAGGACAGACAGACACACAAACCAATGGGGGAAATTCAAGGGAGGGACCCCTGGCCCTCGTCCACTCACTTGATGCCCAAGGTGGAAGATTCTGAGAAAGTGGGATGAGGAGACGAGTGATGGACAGGGTACCAGGGAGGGGACAGTGGAATGACTGAGCATTTTCAGGGAGATTGGCATTGAGGGAAAGGTGGGAAAGCTCAGGGCGGAACCACCGGGAGAAAATGGGGGGTGAAGGGGCAAACCATTACAGAACCGTCACAGAAATATAAAAACACTATACAACAGGGCACCAGGCTTTAGAAGTGGTAGTCCAAAGGAAGCATGTCTGGTCTTTTTTTCAGATTCAAACAGATAAGGCCTACTACCATTGATTTTGAGCTACTTTTAGGTATCCTTTCCTTGGCCTTTTCTTGGTCTCCTTCTTCCACAAGACATTTCCTCTCACCAATCCTACTCCACTAAAATGTCAATGGATTGAGTCTTCTCAGTCCTCGACAGAGAGGTTCAATCAAGCATTGGAGCAAGTCTCTCAGGGTGTCTGTTCAGTCTCCATCTCAGGAGAGGCTAAAATTCTGGCTGGGTAAAAATTCTGGCTGGGTAAAGCTCTGAGTAATCTCATCTTGTCTTATCTCAAATTGACCCTGCTGTGAACTGGAGGCTGGATTGAGACCTGCTGAGATCCCTCTCATCCTAAATTGGTCTGGTTGTCCCATAGAGTGCGTCAGGTCAGTATAGTGTGGTCAACTTCGAGCTGCAAAAAGTTAGAGGTGGTTCTTTACTGAAACCTAAGAAAGAACCCTGAGTAGAAAACCAGAAAAAATCCCTTCCTCTCCCTGTGAGAGGTAAGTGATAAATGTGTAGACACAGTGTCTCCATCTTCACCCTGGAATAGTAAATTAATCCATAGTCTGGCTGCGTGTGATTTGAGCACACAGCACTGGCATGGAGTTTTGGAAGACCCTCCTCTGGCTGTAAGGGTTATCCCATAACGTGGCACTGCAGAAGAGACAGAGCCCTTCTAGGGTTAACCACCCTTGTGCTGGATATCTGCTGTCATCTTTGTTCTAGTACCTCGGGCACAGCCACACTTTGGGCATCCTGTGTGCCTCCAGCTGCAGGCTGGCAGAGAGGGATGAGAAACTCGGGTGTCTGCAGCAGGTGGGTCAGGATGAAGCCCTACAGGATACAGGATACAGCTGTGTTTGTATACTAACAGAAGCTGGTGGGGCAAGGAAAGGGAGACCTAACCCTCAACATTGACTGTGGGGCTGTTCAGAGTTTTCAGCAATTTCTCAAAGGATATGACCATGTCAGTAATTTTCCAACATCAAATTGCTACTCTGAGCAGCATGGGCTAAGGATGACAGAGATCTAAAACCTGAGAAGCTTCAGATCTGAATATGGGACATGACACTGAAATTGGCGGTTTGTGTAGCTTCTTGTGATTTTTGCTCCTATATTGCAACTACCACATAGTTGGCATGATTGCTAGCAGAAATAGCAATTTCTGGACTTGTGGAAACTCTAATACCAATAGGATGTTTTTCACTGTTGCTATCAGAAAGTGATCAGATATGTAACCAAATTCAGTGTTGCCAATTTTTATATATTTGTTGTGACTGTGAAAAAAAATTGTTCTACTTACAGCTCTGAACTGCTCTTGCTGTTTCAGAATGATAACTTTTTGTTTGAATGAACTGTACATTTTAATCCTTACCACTGGAGACAAAGGCTTGAGGTCCAATATCCTGTGCAAAGACACCAGCAAAGCAGATATGTGACAACCTATGCATTATCTCCTTCTTACTTCTAATTTTGTCCCAACCGAACTCAGTACTGCCTAAGCTATGTTATCACCTACAAGATTTCCTCCAGCTGTTGAATATGGCTGGGAAATTCATTTTTCTGTTGATGGTGTCCGTATCCCAAGAGTCGTTTGTTACCATAACACATTGCTGAATGTTGTCCTACAACTCTGCTGCCACAGAATGGGCTTGGACACACTTGAAGTGTCTCTTTGGAAAAGCCAGCTAGCTTGGATAAAGGGCTGAGGATGCTGATCTGCACTTACCCAGTTAGCTTTGCTGGTTGAAATCAGGGTAACTCCTTTCCGCCCACACATGGTAGCATGGGCACAGCAGACCTGAAAAGGGACCTCAGTATGTGGCCATTCCCCCATCATTAGGGCTGAATGGAAGTCCTGGGAAAAGCTCTCCACATAGGCACAGCCTCATCCTTCCTTCACAGCAGGGAGGTGATGTCTTTATTTTCCCCTTTTGGATGCTGTAGCAACTTATTCTGTAGAATTTCCTTTCTTGCACTCAGGAGACCTTTTTAATTCCCTAGCTTAGCACTCCATTATAATTTTGCTGTGGAAGGAGGTGGCAATTTTTATGTCAGGGCTGCTGGGCACAGAGCAGGATCTGGATGATAAGTACAATAAAATGAAGGTGTCACATAAACACCTTTGTGATGCCTTAACAATTATCTGATATCCTCCTTCCACAAAATGAGCGTGTTTCCTCAGTCCATACTTATTGATCATTCATGGTCACTGACACCCTACTGGCCAGAGAACTGCCCAAGAGATCTCGCGGGCACACGCTCACAGCAACAGCACTTAGTATGTGTGCCGTGTGGGCAACGTAGGCAGTTAAATCATCCTGGTTATCATCCCTTTCACTCACCCCCTGCCACTACAAACCACTGCAAAGAAAGGAGAGGTAGGGAGAGGGAAGGGGGAAGGGGAGCTTTTGCAGGAGTTTTCACCTGGATACAGTTGCTATAGGAACCACTTACGGAACATGTCTGTGCCTCCACTATACAAGAGAATTTGCTTGTCCTTAATAGTGGGCAAAGAGATTTACCCATAGGTGTAGACATTTGGCCCCTGCTGACCCCCAGCAGGAGAGGATTTCCTTGGCCAGGGCAGCAGGGGAGGGGGCTCTATTGTTTGATGGAACAGGACATGGAAAGAGTGATGCTCCCTCTGCCTCTGCAAACAGCAGTGGTGGTGCTCAGAGCGCTGCTGAGGTTAATGGAGAGCAGTGGAGGGTCTGTGGTGGGCAGGGACGATGAGAGGAAGCCAAGAGATACGGACAGAAATCTGGATTCTTATTGCAAAGGGTTCAGGAGTAGAAAAAGTGTATGCAAGCTCTGGAAGAAATTGAATAGAGGAAAAGATGAGAAAAGAAATCAAGGCTGTGGGAGAGATGGGTGGCATTAAAGGTGCAAACCGTGGAGAGTGAAGCAGCATTAGTGAAAAGTGCCCAGCTTGGTATTTGTAATGTGCACTGGGATCCTAGGATAAAAGACCTAAGTAGAAAGAGCAATACTGTGTCTTTTAATATAATTTTGATAGCTTTTGCAATAGCTATTAGTTTCAATCCTTGAAACCTCATCTTGATGAAAACCGCAGTGGTGGCTCCGTGTCATTATCCTGCTGCCGGGTGTACATTTGTTCTTGATGGTGTGGTACAAGTGCAGAAATTGCAGCTGCTGGAGCAGGGGCTTATCAGCTTTATATTAGGGCAGCTCTTGACCCTTGGTTTGTGGGGAACAGTTCATTGGCAGCCAGGAATAGACCGCAGACAACAAGTTAATGACCTTTTCTCACCAGTTCAACAGGAAATGTAACCGCAAATTTGACATTGCTGGCAGAGCCTGTATCAGAGGAGAACAGTATTAATCACTGCAGAGCAGTGAGAGGAGGCTGTGAGGAAGGGAAAAGATTAAACTAAATTACATGAAGGATGCCCAAGTTCAGCAAAGCACTTGAGTAGCTGCCTAATTTTAAACCATAACTAGCACAAAGTATGAGCCAATTTGGAGTGATCATAGGGGGAACAATCTAAGGATGGATCAACAGAGCAGTGTCGCATAGCAGGAGCTCAAATGAGCAGAAGAAAAGCAGAGGCACACTTTAAAATGGCTCAGAGTAGGCAACAAGTAGGTGAGCAGAGGTCAGGTGAAGAAGTGCAGCATGACAGAGGAGGAAAGTGGCAGCAATAGGAGTGAATTATAAGCTATTATGATAGATGACAAAAGGATTATGGTAAATTGTCTTGATGGCCTATTTGTAGGCTGCAAATCAACAAGGGTTGGAACCTATTTACCATAAGGTGCACTTTAACTTCACAAATTAATGATACAACCCTAAACAACTTCCGCTAAATGCACCACTTCACAAAATTACACAATTTAGGTAAGGAAACCTGAATTTCATATGTCAAGTAATATAAATACAATATTTATATAATTGTATTTTTTCAACTATATGAATTTAAAAAAAAAAACCCACACACAAATTGAGCAAATAAAAAGTTTATAGACTTTATGCTATAAACGTGTGCTGTTTATGCACTGTCAACAGGACCTGGATTGAAACTGTTTTTCCTGTAGTCAGCTCTGCAAACGTTCGTCACCATGAAGCTGCTGACCTCAACAATTACATTTGTTTCTAGATAGGTCTTTATGCATACTTTCTTTCAAAAATATCCTGCCACTACTGCCCATATTTTATGCCTAATCTCACAAAAGGCACAAAGAAGAGCATTTGGTGAAAGCCAGGAGTCTGTAATACACCAGCAGCTGACACGCACAGGACTACTTCACATGGTGGTGTGTTTGAAAAATACTGGCAGTGGTGGTCTGATCCCAGCTGTCCTCTATACAGACTACAAGTTTCCAAAAAGTGCTGTTTGTATTTAGTGGATTCATTGGTTTGGGCTCAGAGGTCTCAGAAAACTGTGACAACAACCATTTCTCCTGTGACCTGGAGAATACACACATCTAACAGTTAGGCCTCACAACTGATCTCCCAAATATCAAGGAGAGAGCAACAGATTTTAAATACCTGTAACTCATAAAGGGCAGGAGTAAGTCAACAAAACACAATCACTTTATGGGCTTCTGCAGCAGGAGGATGTGATAGAAGTTGTGGAAGAGAAAAAGTGGAGAAAGGCATCTATGTTGCCAACATTCATGTTAAAGAAATAGGCTGAGCTCTGAATAAGGATGAGAAAGACCAGCTGAAAAGTTCTACAACTATGTCTCAGGGCAAAGTGTGTGTTGCAAGGGGGAAAGGTTGTTGTAGGAGACAACATCCAGCCAAAGCACCAAACTTATTCTAAATCTCACCAATAGTGAAGGTGCTGTTTTCACTGGGACAGCAGAGATTGGAAGCAGGAAGAGATGATGGAAACATCACATGTATTTCGGCGTGGAAATGCTCCTGACAGCCAGGAGGAAGATGATGTGATTCAGGAACTGGAGGACAGGCTAGTGGCAAGAGGGCTGCTGCTGCTGCCCCTGTACATGCCCCTGTACAGCATCCTCCAGCCTAAGCAGACTGGCAGCTCTTCCCAGGCAGGAGAGCTGCTCCTCTGCCAGGCAGGGATTGCCTTCCACAGGCTTCTGGGAAGAACTCCATTGCATCAGGACTCCTCCTCTGCTCTGCTAATTAACTATTGACCTGATTTCTCCTCCAAGAGATCTGTTCTCCCATTATCTTTATCGCCCTCCCTTCTGGTGATTCTGGATGTGTTTTATATCCATACAAATTTGGGTATCATAGCATCCCAGGGCCCTGGTGATGGCAGGGAGCTCTGCAGACTGCACACTGTGTAGAACAAGCATTTCTGTGTTTTCTAGTTCAGTAGTCCCCCTTATTAAAAAACGTAAAATTTTCTTTTTCTGGCTTATTATCAGAGACAAGAGACTTTCCCACTGTAATTTCTCTCATACATACATTCTTCTATTATCACTTCTTGTGGTTCCTCTTTTTGTCTCTTATTGTAAACTGACCCCATTTTTCCATTCTCTCTTCAGAGGAGAGTTCTGACAGCCTGGCTCCTCAGCTGATTCTTGGCTGGCAGGTTCCCCTTCTCTTCTGAGCTGGAAGGCAGAAGAGCTCTGCCCAGCTTTGCAGATGGGGCTCCTCTGCTGCTTTTAATAGAGGCTCTGTATGACTGAGTGTGCTGTTCCCTGCACAGAAGAGCACTGGTTTGCTTTTGGGCTCTTGGCGGGAGTCTTCCCCACGCTGTCAGTGATGGTGCCCATCTTCCTCTCTCCAGTTGCTAGATTTGGTGCAAAGACTGTAGGATCTAAGAGTCACTGGTCTGCCTTCCTCCCACCCCAGTGGGACATTTTGCCTCTCTCTTGTAAAACATTATGTTTTATTACTAGTATTGCAATCTCACTGGCTTCCCTGTGCATAAAAAAATATTATTATTGCCAGGGTTGAGTGACATAATAATATCCAACACATTGCCCCACAGGCTTTTTATCCTTAGATGTGAATTCCCAGCTCCACTGAAGTCCTAATAGATTTCAACATATTTTCAGAATTTTGTTCCTTGTAATGTTTATAACATCATTTCAAAACTCACAGCAGCCCAAAGAAATAAATTTAGTGAAATTCCAGTCTTTCAAATGAACTAAGATTGGCATAAAATCAATGCTAAATAGTAAGTGACCATGTCAGAGATATTCAGCATTTCTAGGTTACCTTGCACTAGATTCCATCACTTCTTAAACATTTCAAAGTTTTGCAGTGTTAACAGTGGGCCACAACTTTGACTGGTTCTGTTTTTCTTTTTTTCTCTGGGAATAAAGCCACATAAATAACAATAGATCCAAGCCATTTATTCCTGTAAAATAAAACTGAAGCTGAAACATTTTCTTCCCATGAAATCTAACACAGAAAAATTACTGTGATTGGCAGAAGATTTTTCAGTCCTTTCATCAAGTGAAACCTGTCTCTTGATGCTAAGGTTTGAGACACAGACTTTTTTTTTTTTTTTTTTAAGACGCCTGTCCAGCTAGAGGTCTTTGACAGGGTTGAAACACTGCAGCAACATTTAATTTAGAGAAATTATTTCCAGTAGGGAAAGTGGCTGGTCATGTGCAGGACTCAAATTAGGACCAACAACAACAGCACCCCCCCACCCCCAGAAATCAGGATACATAACACCATCCAGGCTTGGCTTAGCTCTGAGGCTGATTTGTGTTTCAGCAGCAGCTGCTCAAATAAGGAGCTGCCCCGAGGAAAGATCTGTACAGATGACTGGGCAGGTTTTGGGGTTAGGGTTTGTTGTTTTTTTTTTGTTTTTTGTTTTTTTTTTTTTTAGTTCTTTTCAGCCTCTTACCTAAAACCCTGAAACAACTAGTTGCCCTTGTGGTGGATGATTATAATAATTATTGGAAAACAACTGAAGTGTGATCAGGCAGGGAGGGTGGTAATCGAAATATTGACAGATGGTTGCTTTGTGCCAAACAAGAGTTTTTAAGATCAGCCACACTTTGAAGAACTCCCAGCTATGAATCATTATGATAAAATCTTAAATTAATTGTGTTATAGATTTTACTACAGAATCTACAGAAAGACCACAGCAAGACTCACTAGAAGAAGCTCTGAACCTCACAGAAAAAATCTGTTAAGAAATGCTTTAGTACATATAATTTTATATCAGTTTTTCCTGATTGTTCCACCTTTTAATTTACATGGATGATGTGCATAAAAGCAAAAATTTGTCTATCTTCTCTGATAATCAAATATCATTGACACATGATGTTATCCCAAAACATCATTGACACATGATAATATCATAATTGGGTGATACTAAGGTAATCACATCATGGAGCCACAAGTAGGAAGGGCACAATTTATTCCCAGACAACTATGCCAATGCTAAGGGGATGACTGATTTGTAAGGATTTCGTGGATTTATTTGGGACCCAGAGAGCAGATGTGGTGAATTACTGACAAAGTAATAATATTAAAAAGTATATTTTTGTTGAAGTATTGCTCCTAATAGAATAAAGGGGAGTGTTGCCAATACAGTAAAAAATACATATTCCTCAAAACCTCCTGGTAGGAAAAGTACTTCCTGAAAGGATATCCTGAATGGATGCTAAATTTGAACTTCCTCCTGAAGCATTCCCTCTTTATTAAAGGTCATTTTGTCCAAGAGGTGTACAGAAGATTTAAACACCCAATCTTGCAAAAGCTTCCATAAATGTAACTCTTCCTGCTTCCATAAATGTAACTCTTCCTGAAGCATGAAATCTGAGACAGACAGTGTCCATCATTTTGGACCCCATAAATGATGTATGTACTTTTCCATCACCTGGTGAAGTGGGATCCATTCCTCTGCCAGCAGTGAGCACATCCCCAAAAAAGCAATGATCAGGTGTCATAAATGAGCAAAACTTGAAGGATGGAGCAGGGAACTGTAGTTCAATTTGCATAGGTAAGTGACTTATATATACACACTGGATGAGCCTCCTGCATCAGCTGAAACACCTTTGTTGTTGCAGTTGATATTTCTGAGTGAGCTGATTATTTGTAATTTAAGGCTAGTGATCTTCAGTAAACATTGTGAGTAATTGAACTCTCTCTTTAACTGTCAGCATAACTTCTACCATCTCCACAATTAAGTAGGCTATTTAGATGCATCTCTGTGGTAGCATTTGTTGGTTCATTTCTAACATTTTCATATTAACTGTTGACAAATGCAGTATCCTTGCTACAACCTTGGAAAAAGCAAGAAAAGCTGTTTTCTGCTGCAGCTTCCCTGGCTGGTTTCTCTGGATGTCTCTGGCATACCAAAGGGGCACAGATAATGGGTTTTATTCCACTCCTCACCTGTTTTTGCTTCGTTTGTGCCTAAGTTTGCTGTCTTCCTACATCCATCAAGGACCACATTTACCAGGGCATATTCTCTGCTGCTGCAACTCGGTACTTCATGATCTGCTTCAAGGAAGGCACATCAGCTGTGGGTCTAAGCGATGAATGCAATGTAAATGTACTCTCTCACTCCTCACATAGATGGCTTGTGCTCTGCCAAGGTCCATGGGAAATGGATGGGAGAGAAAAGTCACCCCTGTGATTTCTCTGCTCTTGCTTCTCATGGATTATCATGCAAAGGCAGAGACAGAGTGAAGGACACCCCTGGGGGGGTCACGAGGACTTTGGCTGAGGGACAAAAGAAGATAAAAGGGACTTGTATCCCTACATCAGTTTCCCATAGCCCCTTTTGCATAGGTGACTAATAAGAATTTTTAGGTGTTTAAAATATGCCCTGACAAACATAGTCTTAGACAAAGGAAAATCTGTAACTTTCAAATAAATTCAAGGGAAAATTTCAGCACCCCCATGGCCATAATATTGTGATGGAAAAATTCAGGAAAGACAAACCTGGTGGGGCTTTGCCCTCTATAAAACCCTTTGTCTTTCTGCAATAAAATGTAACTTTGAATGTTTAATTAATGCCACTCATTATTTTTTTCATATGGATAAAATACCTGCCCATGGCTCCAGAAACACCTCACTTTGAGTGGATTGAAACTCTCTGGATCCCAATTACATTTGCATTACATCATTACAAGGTGACTTTGAAAAAAGAAAGGAATGAAAAAAATTCTGCAAATCCTGTTTGTAGCTGGCAGAGCAGGTTGCTTGTGCATTCTGGTGTGCGGGTGACAGGACAGACATGTTTTGTACCATGTCACATGGAGTGCATGTTGTGGGACTTGATATGGGAGATGCTGCACCAACCCACAGCACTGTCCTCCTCAAAACATGATCAAACTGCATGGCCAAAAGTCTTAATGAGCCTCCTCCAGTGTCTGGCAAGCTGGAGCAGATTTGCCTCATCTGTACCTAAGTCTTTCTTCTTACATAAATGTAATTCAGTCATCCAAAGTCTTGTTTTCTCATCCTTCCTTTGATCCTTCTCACAGGTACTTGACTGGAAGAGCAAATGGGAAAACAGACCAGTTCAGCTAAAGTTCATTCAGTCCCTTCTCTTCAGTTTGCTCTTCTTATCTGTTTTGGTTGCCAGTCCCTATAAAGTACATCCTCAGGAAAATCAGCACTAAGACCAATGTTTCAAAGCTCAGTGTCTGGAGAGGGGCTTTTGGTTACCTTTATTCCAACTCATAGCTAGATTTTAGAGGGGCTGCAACTTTGATTTTGAGTTGCAGAAGCATGTAAGTATTCAAGGACAGGTTGGATGAGGCTTTGAGAACTTGATGTAATGGGTGGTGTCCCTGCCCATGGCAGGGCAGTTTGGAGCTAGATCATCTTCAAGGTCTCTTCCAAACCAAAATTTTCTATGCTTCTATGAAGTATAGGATATTTATTTAGGTTACAAACTTCAGCTAACACACAACCAAAGACATTGGCCTCTGTGCTCTGACACCACCTTTTCAGTGTAAAGAAGTGTTTTATGCTACAAGGCAAAAGCTCTATTTCTCCTCCAAATAGCTTACAGATCTCAGCTGCCATTTGAGTGCACTTGGTACGCCACTGCAATGCCTTTCTCTGAACTGTAAGGTGCAAAAAAGTCCAAACAAGACAAAAGTTGTGCTGAAACTGAATTTTTAAGGTGGAAGAAATAACATCACTGTGTAACTGAACCATAAGACATAAAACTGCATAGTAGCTGTATCTATCAAGATGTGGTGAGCTCTAGCTTCCCATTTAAAATGCACAGGGAAGAATCCAGAATTATGGAAATAAATGAAAGATTTCCAAATAATATACAGTGGAGAAAACAGGAATTCAGAAAGATCTTTTTACTGATTAGATTTTCTGAAGAAAGTTGAATGTGTCAGAAAATTAATACAATAGAAATATCCAGAAACAACAACAAAAAAAGCAATACTATGTCCACTTTGGAGGAAGTTCCATCAAGCTGCAGTTTGATTATTTACAGCTGAGTCCAGCCTGAAGATGGACATCTGAATAGAGAAGCTAGTCTTTTTTTTGCACAGGTAGAAGAGTAAGGAAACTCATAACCATTTTATAAATGTTGTCTTTTTATGATCATGTGGATTCTTCTTTTTTATCTATGTGCCTACCTACCTGACTACCTACGTACCTACCTTTTTAATAAACAAGTCTGCACTTAATAAAAAGATGGGATGATGATTGAAATTATTTCAATCTGTGTTTATTTGAACAGCACTAACAATGATTTTTTTAACAAGCAGCTCACAGCCTGCGAGTAGATACAGAAAGTCCTGATCTAAACAGGGATAAGAAGGACAAACACTCCAGTTTTTAGCATGTGACCTGGGATGCACCATGTCAGCCGTGCTGGAGGAAGAAGGATACAGGGGTATGAGGACAGGGAAAGGCAATTCTCTCCTTCCCCAGTCCTTCTATCCTTGAATCCAGCAAACCAGTATCTGACTGGTTTGTTCTTAATTTTCCCATTAAAAACTGGACTAAATCCCATTGCCTGCTGCCATCTAACAGTGCTTTCTTCAGCACTTTGTTAATATAGGAGGGATCAGAGCATAATGATGAGCACTTTTAAAAATGACCACAGAAAATTACTAATGATCTTGCCAGATTTTGAGTCTGTTGATCAGTAGCCCACTGGCTTTGTTTGTCACTTTGTGGAATAGCATTTCTGGTCTGATTCGCTGGTGTCGCAGGAGCTGCTGAAAAATGCATTCTCTGTACCTAGAAAGAACCTGTATAAATATTCTCAATAAATAAATAACAGTTGTCATTTTCAAAATATGACAATCTCCAGTTGCCTGTGCTTAAATTGAATGACATGTCATTTATCCTAATAGATGTGAATACATGTATAGTACATATGAGTGAGTCACCTAATTCTTATTCACCTCAGCCTTGGTCTCAGTTGGGGGCAAGTGCCTCTAACAGGGTTTGGATGGATCAAATCACAAGCAGAAAAATCTTGGTCAATTATAGATGCCTAAGGCTAAAAGGGCTAAAAGGTCTTTTTCTCTTCTTAGTTTCCCCCCCACCCTAATCTCAACAAGCACAGGATGCCCCTCCTATCCACAGGTTTACTAAAGGAGCAAGTCAGTCTCTAGTCTGTGGAACTTCTGGGAATATCTCTTCTCCCTGTAATTTAACGTGACTCAATTCTCCATCCTGATAATACAAGTGGTGAGAAAAGCTTCTAATCCTATTGGCATACCCTCTTGTCACCACCTCTTTATTTCGCTGCTTTAAAGGCTCAACATGTTTTCATTTACAATAAGCACTAAGATAACTGCAGGTGCCCTCTCTAAAAGCAAGGTTAACTCACCTGAGATGAATTCTTTTATTGCAAACAAAAGCAACGCATGAGCAGGAAATACAATTAATACAGGTGCTTCCCTGAAACTTAGCAAATGCCATTTGTCTTGAAATGACATAAATCCCCATTATATAAACAGGCCCCAGAGGCTTGATTTGTATTATTTCTGGAGAGGAAGGTTTTAAGCAAAAGATAAATGAAGTGGTGATGGTGCAGAGAAAGAAATCCTTATACTTAAAAGGTATTTATTTGTCAGTAAAACTATTAGTGTGCTATTTTGTGATTGTATTTAAAAATATGCAAATGCCTGAACAGAGACAAAAAATCCCAGTCTAGATGGGATTTGCAAGTTAACTGATTTTTCTGATGATGTGTAATATCCTGTGCATTTGCAATACAGCATTTGAACGTTTAGTCTGATACACAAATCCCCTAATTATTTGCTGTTTGGTGATAATGTCAGATCCTTCTGGACACTGCCAGATGCTGAGCACCTTGGGTGTCCACAGTGGCAGAAGGATGCTCCTTTCCAGCTCTCTCAAGGAGGATCTTGCAGGGTGCAGTCTGAGCTCTTGCTCCTGCTCCCTTTGCACCACCAGGAGTGCAGCTCCAAACCTTCTGGAGGCAGGGATCAGGGGTAGGTCCATGGATCTGTCTCTATACCCACTACCTCCAAGTCTACTGCTGTCCCCAGGGATTCTGGAGCTCAGGATGTCTGGTGAGTGCGTGCTGATGCCATAGAGCTGGACATTAGATCATCTCCTGGGTATCCCAGATGTTCAGTTTGTGCTTGACACCGGGGCACCATGTTCTAAAACAAACTAGAAATATGCCAACAAGGAAGCAGACAGGGAGGGCAGCACAGGAGATACTGCTGCTGAAATATTCCGCTCTTTTTCCTTCTCTGCTACTGACTTATACTGAGCAACCTCAGAAAACAAATTTACCTCCCCAAGACTCTTCACGCCCCTTTCCTCTGCTGACTTTGTCTAGCTAGTCTTTCACTCCAGGCAGACCACAGGGCCAGGATTTTAGATTGAACAGCTATTGTGCTCTGGACAACAATCTCTATTACATAATTTTCTGAGAAATGTGTGTTGCTTTCCTGAGATTGCGTACCTCTCTTCCCTTTGCAATTACCAGTATGAACTCTTGGTGCTTATAAACAGGTAGGAGGAAGGTATAAGGCTGTCATCATAGCTGTTTACACTCTAAAAGGCCACTTCAAAATAGACCTTAGATAATAATTTCTCTTACCCATTTCCTTTATAATTCACATATAACTACCTAAAAAACAGACTCCAAAATCACCCAAAACAAATAAACAAAAACTGGAAGAAAGAAATTGTAATATGTAATAGGATCATCAGACAAACAACTGCAATTATGTTGACAAGTATAAAACAGCGATTTAGATATTTGGCTGTATCATCACCAAATCCAGTACCCCCTCTTTCTTCCCCCAAATGCTGTGCTTCGTCTAATAAGTGCTCCTGATCCTCAGTTTTTAGCAACTGAGGCTCTGATTTTTGCAACCAGTCCTGCTTGGTTGGATTTCTGCAGCCCTGTGGAAACTATTGCCCTCAGGTTAATTATGACCCCACCAGGAGTCAACCTGCAGAAAGCCAATTGCATCATCTGGGCCAAAGCTGAGACACCAGGTTGGACTGATGTCTTTCCTCTTACCTATATTCTTATAAGCCAATGACTTCCAGTATCAAGACATCAAAGGCATAAAAGTTTATTATTTCCCCTCACACCTCTCCAGGCTTGAACCCATTGCACATCCCAAATGTCCTCCATTGCCCATTGGACTTTTAGGTGTCAGAAAAATACTGCGTCAGTCCCTTTCCCCTGAAAATTCAAGATTTATTCAGACAACTGCAGCAATATTTAGCAACCCCAGTCTTCAGACACTACCTTCATCAGGAATGACAAGTTGACATGGTTATATGCTCAATTAAACCTTCTCTTCTTTTTTAAACAAATGCATTAGGCTTCTAAATTATGTGCAAGTTTTCTTGTACACTTTGACTGCATTAAACTTCAGATGCCAAACTTCAGTTGCAAATCTTAATTTGGTTATTTGGAGAAGAAAGACTTAACACAGCTTTTTTTTGACAGATATTGAAGTAAAATTAAAATTGCTTTAGAGCTTTTCCAATTTTCTAGAAAACATGCGGCTTACCCAGAAGACAATTCTTAAATGCGTGAGGTATAAAACAAGCTATGAAAGCCCTACTTTCCAGAAGTCCCAAGAACAAACAATTCCAGCTGACAATAGAGATGGACAACCATTACATGAAAATCTAGCCCTAAAATTCTAACAAACCTGCTTTGAAAACTTTATCAACTACTCAACTCTATAATTGGATGGCAAGTGTAGCATTTTTACTTAATTGCTTCTTTCTTATAATTAGTCTCCCATGAACAAGTCCTTTCCTTCATGCAAAACCCCACCGGGGTCAGAAAAGGATTTGCATCTAAAAATAGAGGCGTAATAATTTGCAAAAATTATATTCTGGACTGGCTGACTGTGAATGTAAATATCCTTTTGGGAAAATCAAACATTTTTATAAGAAAAGCTATTTCTACTGAAATTCTAGGATTTTTGTTGTCTGGTAAATGAAAGAAAGCTTAACCCAACAGAAGCTTCTCCTGGAACTGTTCTCCCTTGTCTTTCTTTAACAGAAGGAAGAGCCAAGCAAGCTTTTCTCTCTCCAAAAATAATTTCTAATTTTCTCTTAAATGGGTAAGTGGAGCACTTTTTTTCCAAGAAAAAGCAATAGACAGCCTACCTGCATGAATAGCTGCAGAGGGACACGTCATATCCACTGCCTCCACCATGGGGTTGGTGGTTTCATCTTGCCACAGTTCAGCCTGTGAAGCTGGAGATTCCAAACTTGTCGCTTCATGAAGCTGTTTTACTTTCTAAAGGTCACAGTTTGCTGCAATTCAGGAGGTCACTGAGAGGCATTTCTGTCCGAGATACCAAATACTGAATGGAAAAGGTTGATGCAAGACTAGCACAGAGCTGAAGTGCCTTAGGTGCATTGGCCTTCACTGTAGGAATCAGTGACATTCCTTGTCTTCCCATCCCACCTGAGAAGACAAACCACTTCTCTCATGGGCATTGCATTGGTCTAAGGAGGAGGGTACATTTTTCAATAATGGTTTGATATATCCACCACTTTGAAGACTCAAAAAATTCCTCCAGAGGGAATAAGGAATATGAATCATCATATTGATGATTTATATATGAATCATCAATATGAATAAGGAATCATCCCATCCCATCCCAATCATTCTTTAGTAGCTGTTAATATGATTTGCAGCCACAGGCTTTAAACAGTGTAACGAGAGTCAGAAAGGAGGATTTGTCTGTAGTACATTTAATTTTCAGTTTTCTCCTCCTATAAAATATCCTCCAAGCTTTGGATTCACAAGAGATTGCAGTAAAAGAAGGTTTCCCTCCAGAGTGCATAGGAACAGAAGTCTCTTGCAAGGCTATGCTATTCCTTATGTCCAGAGGGCAAGACCTTCAAGCAGCAGAAACATACACCTTTTACTAACCTTACAAAGATCTGTGGTGAGCCACAAGCAGAGCAACACTGTTCTCCTGCCACAAATGAGAGAAAATACTCTGTCCCTTAAATGGAAGAGCAGAGGACTGCTCAGGGCTGGGTCCAGAGGGACCTCTTGACCCAAAGGGTGATACCAGACAAGACTGTGGGATCCACCACAAGGAATGTGTGCAGCTAAAAGTTTTAGTAGTAAAATGAACAACTAAATCTTAAATATGATCTTGCACATACACACTCACCAATTTCAAAAGTCCATGAGAAAAACAAAAAAAATCCTCTGCCAAAATGCTCTTATAATAGACCTGAGAATGTATTTTATTTCCTGCAATCTCTGAAAGACTTACAGAGATCTAGGCAAGGAATGGAAAGGACATAGGTCTCTGAGACTCCCAGACTTCCAGGAAGATTTTGGCACCTTTGAATGTAATGAGACCAAAATTATTATAATATTTTATATGTCAATGTTTTTATTTGAGGTGTTTGCAACTGAAATAAGCAATGCAATTTGTACCCTTATCCCAAAAATTTGTGTGGCCTTTAGATAATTTAAGGTTGGAAGATTTATGCTCCAGGAACACAAGCATTTAACAATGCTGTGTTTAGGGAGCACTGCATTAATTGGAATGGATCTAGAGGATAAGAACAGTATTTCAGTTTGGATACTGAAAGAGGACTGCAAATTCTGCTGGGCTAGAGAGAGGTGTGCATGGTCTGAATGAAACCCTGAAAGACCAACAGTGTCTGAAAAGATGGAGAGCCAGAGGAAAACAGGGCTGTGGATAAGACTTTCAATAGATAGGTCTGGTGATATCAAAACAAGTTAAATAATTCCTAAGGAGGGAGTGGAAGTAGCAGATATTTGAAGCAGGACAGGTCATTTGCCATAAGATTAGAGCCAACTGAAAAGAGTAAAGACAAAGAAAAACAAGAAGTTAGAGAAGTAAAAAAACTTGGTTTTCTCTGGATTATCATTCTGCATCTTGAATATGATAAATATGTATGTCTTGGGCATGATATGAAACTTATCTACCAATTGTTTGTGAAGAAATTAGACCAAGAGGCACTATTATGTCAATAAAAAAATACACTTTGCATCTTCAAAAATGTTTTGTTATTTCTGGATATGATTTTCTGATGTGCCTGATCCCCAGTTAGTATTGCTCTCAGTCAAATGAACATCACTGTAAAAGTTTGATGTCTTTTGAAAATCACACCTAATAACCTCTCAGAAGTTGCAAGTGAAGTTATTTTAAATCTAGGGAAATGCAGTATATGCAACACAAATTGTCAGGATTAGATATAAACACCGTACATGCAGATAAGAGAGACACAAATGCTCATTTGCAAACAGACAGAGCAATGCCTGGATACTGGTGCTATTGAGCTGTTGTGGTAGATTTGGAATTCTTATTGCATTCTTGCTTCAAAGTCCAATTGTCCTCACAATTGTTGTTCTGATTATTTATTGGAGCACAAAAGTAATATTGTTCTCCATGCTGCTGTACTAAGAGATGTTTTTCATGCAGGAGATAAACACATTTCCTTCCTTTTAAACTGTCTTCTCCCCTTCACTTTGTCTATAAGCTAAAATGTATATTAAAAAGGTGTTTATCTCCCTATTCTTCTAGTTTAAAAATCATGGGTTGTGGCAGACCTTCTACCCTGATTTGACTCCTATGCCAACATCACTTCATACAGTGCACAAGCAGAAAATACGTGGCAGTCTCCTGCTGGGAATTTTTCCAGCAAGGCAGATTTTCTGAGTGTGCAGAAGGAACCTGACCAGTGCCCATGGCACTGTCCTTGCTGCCTCCACCACGGGAGCAGGATGTGGCAGAGGGGCCAGCATGTCCCAGCCTCAGCTAGGGTGAGCTGCAGCATGCTGGAGCTTTGGGGAAGCAGGAGGCCAGGTTTCTTTCCAGACCCTCTGGTTTCAACAGGCCTTTTGAACAAAGCCTTCTGCCTGCCCTTAACCATGTTGAGAATTCTGTCCCACACAGGTCAGAGCCACTGCCAAATTTCCAGTGACTTCTGTGAATGACACCAAAGTGATAGCTGTCACATGAAAGAAAAGATAACTAAAATATGACCTGAATTCAAAGTATACAGAGAAAATGTGAAGAGTGGTAGTAGTTAGCTGGCACTGTTTTCATAATTATAAGTAAATAGGCTTTTAGCATCAGCAAAGCCTCCATAATTTAATACTAGTAATCTAATCAAAGACCTTGTGAAAAACAGATTATATATCCATATGATGATGTGATGACCTATAAAATGATGATAGATGTTCCTAGCTGACATTGTTAACTAGGAGAGAAAACCAGGCTGGTTGTTTACATTATGTGAAAATGTAAATTCTTTAATTATACACTGATCTGTCCACAGAATCCTGGAGTTCCAGTTGTTAAGTCTGCAGATTGGTTGGATGGAGATATTTAAAACAGGAAATAAAAAGGCATTATAATATAGAATAGAATAGAATAGAATAGAATAGAATAGAATAGAATAGAATAGAATAGACTATTTCAGTAGAAAGGATCTATGATGATCATCTATTTCAAGTACCTGACCCCTTCAGGGTTGATCAAACCTTAAAACATGTTATTAAGGTCATTATCCAAATGCCTCTTTAGTACTAACAGGCTTGAGGCATTGATCACTTTTCTAGAATGCCATTTCCAGTATTTGACTGCCTTTTTCCCAAAGCCTTTAAAACATCATTGCTGAAAGCCTATGCCAACAGAAACAACTCACTCCCATCTATTTTCTCAGTAACAGACAATATCAGCAAAAAAAGTGGTACCATATCCAGCAGAAATCAATTCTGCCTAGCACATGAGAAGCAAGCTAAGACTGGCAGAAATAAAGGACCAGCATATCATAATCTTTCATTGCAAAGACAGGATACCTTTTGACAAAGTATTCTGCAAAATAAATATGTTTTAAATCTCAAAGATTTAAAGACAAAACACACTTTGTATACACTTCTGTCTCATACAGCAAGTGGGTTTTGTACTACTTCATTCTTTGAAACTGCATTGTTTGAAAATGTGAGACACTACAGTGATATGTAAGTGGGAAACTATTAAAAAATTGCCTCCATATACATTTCAAAAAATGCAGTAACATATTGAAACAAAAAAGAAAAATAAATTATCGGACTAACAGACTGTATTGGGTTTGTGTGGCAAGGTTTTGGTAGCAGGGGGTGATAGGGGTGGCTTCTTTGAGAAGCAGCCAGAAGCTTCCCCTGTGTCTGATGGAACCAAAGCCAGCCAGCTCCAAGACAGACTCACCACTGTGATGATGCCTCAGAGATAACATATTGAAAAAGGGGGAAAACAGCTGGACAACAGCAGCCAAAGAGAGGAGCGAGAATATGTGAGAGGAGCAGCCCTGCAGACATCCAGGTCAGTGCAGGAGAGGCAGGAGCTGCTCCAGGAACTGGAGCTGAGATTCCCCTGCAGCCCATGGTGATCCACAGTGGAGCAGAGATCCACCTGCAGACTGTGGAGGACCCCATGCCAGAGCAGGTGGATGGCCAAAGGTGGCTGTGACCTTGTGGGAAGCCCATGCTGGTGCAGGCTCCTGGCAGGACCTGTGGCCCCAAGGAGAGAGAGAAGTCCGTGCTGAAGCAGGTGTGCTGGCAGGAGCTGTGACCCTGCAGGGACCCACCCTGGGTCTGTTCCTGATGGACTGCACCCAGTGGGAGGGACCCTGTGCTGGAGCAGTTCATGAAGAACTACAATGCTTGGGAAGGAATCATGTTGAAGAAGCTCATGGAGGACTGTCTCTGATGAGAGGGTTGCCATGTTGGAGCAAGGGAGAAGTGTGAGGAGAAAGGAGTGGTAGAGATAGTGTGTGATGAACTGACCTCAACCTCCATTATTTATCTCCCCTGCGCCACTGGGAAGGAAAAGGTAAAGAATTCAGGAGTAAAGTGAAGACTGGGAAGAAGGGTCAGGTGGAGGAAGGTGTATTAAGAATTGATTTTATTTCTCAGTATCCTACTCTGATTTGATTGGTAATAAATTATTTTCCCCAAATCAAGCCTGTTTTGCCTATGACTGTAACTGCTGAGTGATTTCTCCCTACCCTTATCTTGACCCACCAGGCTTTCATTATTTTTTCTCTCCTCCAGATAGAGTGGCTTTGGTGGGCAGTGGGTGTCCAGGTAGGTTCAACCCCACTACATGACCTACCTCAAAGTCAGCTGGGGTTCAGATTAAGGAAGGATGGATTTCATCCATGGGAAGTATATATGAAAGGACTTCAGGGCTTGCTTCCTTTAAGTACGGAGTATATATTTAGAAGCACCGAACATTTCAATGTTTGTGTAAAATCCTCTTCACTTCTTTATTTCATGGCCACAGTCTTTCTATTTTCCATTTGCTAAAAAAAAAAAAAAAGAAAAAAAAGAAACTTTGCGTTTAAGAAGAAATCCCTGCTATCCGGCACCATGCAATTAGCATATATGAATAGGAAATGAGTTCCTGCTGCTCTGGACCATTGTTAATCCATATTGATGGGCTAGAAAACATGACATCAACTGTTAAAATCCAAGAACATGCCTTAAAATATTCAAATGCTGTACCTGGTCCTGTGTTCACTCTGCATCTCAAATTCTCATTGACTTTGTGGGTGCCTGGAATGCAGGAGGAATGCAGGATTAGGTACACAGGCTACGTGTGGTATGCCTACCTGACAGTGAAAACAGTTTTGGTTCTGTCTGAAATTCTCTGAGACGTATATTCAGGTCAAAGGAACTGGACAAAAAATACACACAAATTTTCTACAGCTGCTATTTGTTCTGGGCCAGATGCCACCACGAGCTCGTTGGGGCTGTGTTTAACTGCTGCTGAAGTGGTATATGCACACTGCACTGTGCAGTGCTAGAGAACTGTGGAGCTAATCACCTTTTGAACTCCCTTACTAGACCCACACCTGCTTGTTCATTAGTCTCTTTTATAACTTTTATGCAAACTGGTGGCACATAAAATTTGTCTTTAATGATGGGAGAAAAATATCATCATAGTGATGGTTGAGGCACTGAGTAATTTTGTATTTTTAGGGAAGCTCTCAAGGATTAGTGCTGTGGCAGTGACCTGAGAGTTGCTGAGAAAAAAAGACTAAGGAGTCATTTGAAGTGGTGTATATTAGAGCAACCCTAAGGTTGATCTTAAATGCAGCCAAATCCAAAATCAGCCCGTATGCCTCTAGATATAGAAGTAAAGATGTCACAATCACATTCAGTTTCACCATTCTTCCTCTTTTTTCATCCTTGTTGTGCAGAGAGAAGCATCCCTTTCCAAGCCAACAAATTGTATCTGTATATCTTTGTCTCCATTAAAAAATGCACATAGAAATACCCTAATCCATAAAGAGATACACCTCTGAGTTCAGATCTGTCTGTAAGAGAATATCTGAGTATTCCTAGAGTCTCCAAAGAGCTGTATCTACCTATCTAATGTCAGCCCACCCATGGTGTGGGCTGGCTCAAAGACTTTCTCTCAAAGCCCATTTACTTAAATTGTTGTTCATAAATTGTTGGCCTTATCAAATTTAATGACATCTTCTGAACCATCATTATTGAGAAGGGAAATGTGTGAGTAATTTCTTTCCCAACAAATAAAGGTTCAAAAGTTTCAAGCACCAGCTAGACCTTTACTTTTCAGACCAATCTTTCTACCCCCAAAAGTCAAAGCCATTAGCCCATTTTAGAATTTGCAGGCTGTGAAATGTCATTCTAAAAAGAACAATCTTTTCTGAGATATTGGAGTACAAAAGCTACCTTATTAAGGTATCACAGTACTATTGATAATAGCTTTGGCAAAGACCTTACAGGTCACTTAGTCCAAACCCCAGCAAGGAACAGTTATGCTAACCTTTTGCACAAGCCTTGTTTTCAACACCTCAAAACTGATGCAACTCCAGGACTGAAGGCTTGGTTCCAGCCCCAATTACCTTCTCCTGTAATCCCCTAAAACTCACTCTTTCTTTCTTTGGAGTTAGGCCTCCAGTCTCTTTCTTTTTATTTAACTTCAGCAGCACAAAATATTTCTTTTCAGAAAGCTTGTCATTTTTCACCTTTGATGTGTAGGTCTAGTTTGGAATCAGTGAATCAGTGGGTTTCTCAATTTTTATGGGGCTGTTTTCACTCTTTTATCATTAAACTTTTTAAGCTGACACTTTCCTGCATCTAAGTTATTCCTTTGAGGGTGCAGAACTTAAGCTGAAGGATCCAACAGTTTCCAAAATCAACAATAGGAAGAGAAATTATGTTAAGATATTTGGGTGATGTTTTTTGGCAGACGGATCTTAAAATACAGGAGGGACAGCTTTCCATGGAAAAATGTGCTTTTTTAATGGAAAGGTAACCTGTTCATCATAGTATTGTGTTCTGTAAAAGCTGGAAAGAGTAGGTTGGGACAGGCAAATCAACATGGACCATTTAAAAACTATCAGCCTTTGGGCAATATCTCCTGACTGGGAAATGCTGCAGAAGAAATACTGGCTCTGAGAAAAAAACTGAGCTTGGTAGTTCTCACTTTCTTGGGATACCAAACTAAGTCTCATATAATTCCGCTGCAGAACGGTAGAAAGAAAATGCCAAAGCATTTCAAGGGGAACAAGAAAATCTTTAACTAGGAGTCTTCATTTTGAATGGACTTTTCTTGTGTAGTCTGGTGAATAAAGCAAATATTCATTGGATTATACTTTTAGAACAATTATTTAGTTTGCTGCAATCATCAGATTGCCAAACAACTAACTAATACTGAATTTCATCTGAAAGTTGGGAAGAATCAATTTTGTCATGATATTTCAGTGTTTTTTCTTATGCATCAGCCACTAAGTGGAGAAACATCAAGTTTAATCCTACCTGAGGGATAGGACAGACAGGTCAGTGGGTCTGTGAGCAACAGGATTCAGACCCCTCATGCAGAGGATGCCATGCCCGTAGAGGTGGGGTCACCTCCCAGTCTTCATCTGCCAGGCCCCGTGCCCTGCTTCCCCCCATCTCTCCAGGCAGCTGGGCAGGCAGAGGCAGGCTGGTGCTATTGGTTTCCATCTGCCTATTTCCTCGTTGCTATGACAACCCACCAGAAACTACATCAAGAGCTGCACCACCAGCTATCAGAGCCAGTGACAGGAGGTGTGTGTCACAGGAGCCTTTGGCTGGGGCCGTGTGTGCTGGCCACGGTGTCTGCTCCCCCGTGGTGGGGCAATAACACATCCCTGCTCAAAGCCAGCCTCTTAGCACGTCACGGATGCAGGAGCTGGCTCCTCGTGCTCCTGACTGCGGACAATAAAATGTCCTCATGAGGTTATGTTTCCTACCCTTCCTATCCCATCTTGGGATGAAACCTATGTAAAATGAGTATTTCCTTTATTCCTTGCTCCTTCCCTGGGCTAGTGTATTCTTTCTTCCTCAGTGTTACTGTCAGTGTCTTTCCTGTTTTCAAAACACATCTTAAACTGAATTATTTTTTTAAACTCTTACCAAGTTTCTGTGTAAATGAGGTATCTGTATTAGATATTGTATTTCCTGCTTTGTGCACTAGTCTGTGTTTCGGAAGTGAAAGCACGGCCTACCTCTGTTTCTCAGAATAATAAAAGATCAAAGCATCACAGAAGCTGTGTCACATAGTGTATTTTCTTGCAGTATACATTATTAATTTTGTTTTTGTTAGCAAAGCTGCATCATTTCAGCTCAGGAGAGGAGGGGATAGCTTCTCCTTCCATGCAAGTAGGTGGCAAGGCAGCCATTGGTATATTAGACAATGGGGGAGTTTATCCCACCCAACCTTTGGGAAAACTGGGGAAATGAAAGCCTCTGTAGTCATTGCCTGATATCAACTCCTAATTTTAGCCACTCAGCAGTGTTTCTGAAGGTAGATGATTGCTTTGAAAGGCCATTGTGATGTTTCCTCAGCCTTTCAAAAGCAATGTATTATTTTTAACTTGGGGCATTTTACCATCTTCTTGAACACCAACCTGCCTGGATTTCTCCCTTATTATGACTCCTACACTGGAAACATTTTCTTCTCTCATTATTTGAAAAGCAGAAGTTTCCAAAGCTATATAAATAATTCATGAGAAAGCATGCCTGCCATGTGTGGGAATAAATTGTGTATGGGAGGAAGAGTTCAGGGGGTACAAAAATTGGAACAAACAAGTGCAGAAGATGCTAAAATCAGGCTGGATTAGTTGCTAATCTCTACCAGGCCAATAAAATGCAACAGAGAAAAAAATCCAGAGAAAATGGGCTTGAAGTGACGACCTAACCTGGAAGCAATTTGGGGCCAGGACAGCATTGTTACATATGCGTACAACATCTGAGTACACGCTCTGTGTAGAGGAGGAGTGTAAATTGTTGTCTATATATGAACCATAATATGCCTAACCACACTCATACTCACTACTAATAAAAACCAGCACATTGTACCTTTTACCTCCCTCACAGTAAAGGGGATCATGCAAGAGGATGGTGAGAGATGTTCTCATTTCAAACATTAAAAGTAAAATAAATGTTAAAAAAATAAAAGCTACTAAAAAAAAAAAAGTTTTTTTTAAAAAAAGATACCTTGATTTGGGTGCATTTTAACTGACTCAGCATGCAGAAAACTTCACAGACATGTTAGACTTCGGAATAAGCGTTTTCTCTTTCTTTGTCCATTGATGCCACTAGAAGAAAAAGAGTTGAGATATGGATATCCATTCCCTTCTAAAGCTGAGGAGAGTGCTCAGTGCTTTGTCTTGAGATTGGACTGAAGTGTGGGTGATGCAGATCTTTCCTGACTAATTTCTTAATACATTCACTTTGTGAAAAAAAATGTGTAAAACCTATAATTTACAAAGTGTGTGTTGGATGCTGGGAATCTTGGCTCAAGGATACCAGTCCCTTTTCCTTTACCATGAGTATTTTTGGCACAGGAACAGTGGATATCTCCCTGCAGTGATGGGGACATCTAGTCCAATGAGCTGGGAGCTGTACTTGGTAGATGAGTGACTACTTAAGAGAAAGGTGTGTGTGATGCTCTACTCCCTCGCTAGGACTAATTGCCTGACTCAGGAGAGTGAGAAAACTCTGCAGAGTCCTTGGACAGCAGAGGCTCCTGTCTGAGTTTCTTGACCTGGTAAGATGAGGTACATGTTAGGTCCTACAGTTTGCAACTAGGAATCTGCAGAATGGATTATGCATATTTCCCAGGGACTTTTTAATGTGAAATACTGAAACAAGGTTCAGAGCAGCCAGGCACTGCCAGGTTATCAACAGGACAGCCTCAACAGGAGGCTCAAGGTGTGTCTGGGAGAGGCACAGGTACTTCTGCTCCCTTTCCTCTACCTAGCAGCTTCATTCTGTGTTGAGGAGATACTTGAGTCCTTCAGACAGACTAGGTCCCAGTGGAACTCCCTCACTTGATGAAGGAGCCCTTGACACCTCTGAATGGGATGGAGAGTGAGTTCTAACTCACCAGGACAGCTCTTGGTATGGGGCTTGTCCCACGAGTATGCTCATGGCCAGTCACTAACAACATCAGCTGAATTAGGCCCACCCTCACAGGACCTAGGTGAAGAGAAAAATAATTTCTGCCTGGAGCAGCAGTGGAGTTCCAAGGGGTGCAAGCTGAGAAGGAAATGTGAGGTTCGTGAGTTAACTTCAGCCTGCCAGAGAGAGGTGTTTTCATCAATATCTGCCTGGGTTCCCACTGTAGCCAGTGGAGATAACTGGGGTAAAGCATGCCAGACAGACATCCATTTTCTTTCCACTGACTATTGCCATTGCTTAGACAACTTTCTTCAATGATATGTGACTTCTGGTTACTTCTAGATGGCTAAAATAAAAGCAACTGTATCCTCTTCTGGGTATCAGAAAGCAAAAGTAAAGGGAGGTACTGAGGTATCCCTCACCTATTCTAGGAGTTAAGTGGCCACTAGAAATAGGCTTTTTTGGCTTGCAGCATTTGCTTTAAGGAAATAAGCCTATCCTGGCTAACTCTTGTTTCAAGCAAGGCTGTTGTATTCACTTCCAGATGCCAGGCCAGAATACATAAGGCAAAGTGAACACTGAAAATTTGGCCCACTGAGTTTTAAAAGATCTAGAGGTCTTGAAGAGCTAGTGGACTCAAGTGCAGAGACATGTGGAAAGCATTGCTAAGATGAGCTTAGCATATTCCTGTTATTAGTATGTACATCACCCTTGACATTGCTTGACAAAAACATGCCTTCTAAAACAGGCATGTTCCTTTTCCACGGCTCACAGAGATACAGAAACTGAAATCATATTTTATGAATGGAAAATGAAATTAGCCAGAAATTACAGTGATAAATGTAGCTTTAGAAAATCTTAATTCACTTCAGTTGAGTGATTAACTTCTGCCACTCCACAGTGCTCAGTTATTGCAAAGTCATTTGGTGACATTAAACAATTAAACTTTAGACCTGGGAATAATTTTGCAAATCTTTATAGAACCATAAAGTTCATTATTGTTTTACATGCTTGCAATGAAATACAGTGCACAACTCCAGCTGTTTGCTCTAGCATAAAGCCAGCCTCTGCATAGAAAATGATAAGCTCTGGGCAAACTACCAACTCTCCATCAGTCCAGCTCTCCCAAATGGTTATTCTCTGCAGGGCAGAGACTTGATTTGTTTCTCATAGCGAAAAGTTCCTGCAAAATAGTTTCTGCTGTAATAGTCTGACCAGAATGATAACTGTGGACAACAGTGGTCAGAAACAATCCTGGTGCGAATGGGCTCTTGCTGGGGCCAGCTCTGCTGCTGGCGAGCACTGGTTTCCCAGGTGGTGGTCTAGAGGCTTCAATTCACCTCACCTGGCATTCAAAGCAGTGGAAATAGAGGTGTTTTAACTTCTCTTCACAGTATTCAGCCTGGTGCCTTTCTTTGTGTCATTATTCCACCACAACAGGAACATTTTCATTGTAAATAGCCCTATTTCTGAGGAAGAAAACTGGGGCCCTTTAGGAAGAAAATTGTTGTTTTACTAAAAACACATGTGAAATGTCATGATTTCTCATTTTTTCACCACCAAATTACCATTTTGTGTGACACACAACAAAACCAGAACATATGTATGGGTGTGAAAATGGGTAATAACACTGCAGAAAAAATGTACTGAATGTTCTCAGCGATTTTTCAAGACCCCGCTCTTTTTAACAGAGTAGCTCTAGTACACATTAAACTAATAAGCAATATGTATTTGATTTCCATAATGTCCTTGTTGACAGCAAAGGCAGCTAATTAGTGTAATTGATATTTGTATTTACTTGGCTGTTCTCTTGTGTAATTTTGGAGAACGCCTGCTCATGCTTGTTATCCAAGGGCTGGGTGTAGGAACCAACCATGACAGTGGCATTAAGTGTTTTAGGGCTGGGCATGGACCCCAGGAGGATTCAGTGAGTCTGCAAAGCCTTGCTTTGTCACTGTCACTTTCATGACAAGTTGGGGCTTCATGGACTCAACCTCAAAATCTCCCATTGTGCACCCCAGCCACCATCCCCACATGACCCTACTTCATTCCTGTGGCCACTGTCCAGGTGCTACAGCTAGGAAACTAATTTTTGAAGCCTGGAAATGCTCATTTCCAAGCAGATACTTATTTTCAAAAAGAAGCTTAATTCTTTTATTTTTTACAGGTTCTGGCTACCAAATGTTATTTATAATAAGCTGCAAGACTACAGAGGTGATACCAGCAAGGCAACAAATCGCTGCATGACAGTACTACTTACTGTAGCAAGAAACAGCTTTTCTCTGTGACCGCATTTCTAATTGGGCTGTACGAAATAGCATTAGAGCAGTGGTGTATGAGAAGAATCATATTTGTATGAGGCTCATGGCTTGCTGTGGCTCATCCAGATACCACTTTACAACTTCAGTCATCAAATCAGCAGAACCACAACAGGCTCTGGTACAAGCCAAAGGGGAAAGTGCCATTGTAAAAGTGAATACAGCTGCTTCCATAATAGGACTAATTGCATATTGCATCGCAGAGCTAAATTAGTAGTGAAAACAGTTATAAAACCAACAGACAGTGAAACATGACTCACCAAGCAATTGCTGCCAGTTCGGCGAATTCTCATTGGCCCCAGTTCAACAGCCCACACCTGCATTTTCTGAATAGTAAATATATAATAAGGCATAATTACTAGAAAAATACGCAGCACTCCAAATGTGACAACACGCTACTTGTTTATTGGGATAGTGAATAGTATATAATAAGTTTGACCCCAAGTGCTTCTGAGCCACCTGGGGTCACAACACAGAGAGGAGACAGACAGCACAGTCCTGAACCGTGTAATGCAGGAGGGGTTATCTGTAATGTAGCTGATGGATGCGTCCAACTGACATGCTGGAGTGACACAAACCTCCCCGTGCTACTAAATCAAAGGAGAGTAAATAGGAAGAAAACATAAACAATAATCACTGTTAAAAAACCCCAGATATTTATAGCGTGGCTTAAAAATTCAAGCTGCAGTCACTTGGGATGTCTCAGCTGACTTTACTCACAGTAACAGCTCCCTCAATAAAAAACAGATGCAGAAAGTGAACTTCATCTGTTTCTTCTGCTTATGGTCCTTTTCTCCCCTCTCTTTCCAAGGGGTTTTGGGACTGTGCTGCCCATAGCTCTGTGTGAGAGGTGGAAATCAGGCCCAGGGCTCAGGGAGTGAGGAGTGTGAGGTGTGTGAGGTGTGTGGGGCAAGTTCTCTCCAGTGCAGACCTTGGAGCTGGTGCTGACTGCCGAAGATAAACTCTGCTCAGGCTCCAAGGATGGCAGTACCTGGACACTGCTCCAGGCTCAGCAGTGACTCCCAGTTTGAACAGTGGTTTTGAAGGACATTGAAATATTTGGGTCCTGCTTTCCCTCTTTCCCATGAAATTATTTCCTCACTGATTTCTGCAGAGCATAGGTGTAAAATCTTTGGTTTTCCTCCATCTTTATCAGACAAAAGACATTGCAATGCTCCAACTGCTTCTTTCAAAGTCTGTTTTTATACCTGTCTCTATACATAATGGGGGAACAGCTTTAGAACAGGCACATTAACATTTCTTACCTCACCTCCAGGACAGCAGCTATTACTGAAAAAGAAATTCAGACATCTAAATTAATTTTGCATTTCCACTCATGCTGCACTAGTGTAGTTCACAGAAATAATTTCTGTCCTACAGTTCAGCTTTCAGAGATGCTGGAATCTCTCTCCTGAGCCGCTTCAGACTCAAAAGTAGTGTGACTGTGATCAGGTCATTTGATGTCTCAAGTCACTTGATGAGCAGCTAGCAGGACACTCGCGTCACATGGGGAGGAAAAATTTAATTTGGGTGCCTTGAAGAAACAGGTCTCCCTGCTTTCAGCAGTCTGATATGGCATCACTGCCTCAAACTAACCTGTATTATTCTGTTTTTCACTCTCATGAGCACTTGAAACTTTTCCATGAGCAGACAAAAATCTTCAATATTTCAAGGTTATTCCCTTTAGTAGAAAAGGAGTTTTTCCTGTGCCTGCAGGATAGTGTGTGCTCCAGCTGAAACATTTGACTGTTAGCAGGAGCAGTAAGAGCAACCCCACATGGCTGGGCTCTGGGTCTCCAAACAAGGGACTCACTGTGCATCTCCTTCCTTCAACTTGTAATGCCTCTTACCACATTCCTTATGGAAAACAACAAAGGGTGTGGGTGGGGTGCCCCTTCAGCTGGACATGGTTGGTGCTGCTTCACAGGCTTGAGGACCATCTGAAATCAGGGATTTTCATTGCTTGACAGGGCACAGGACATTTTGCAGTACACCACATTTCTGCCATGACTTAAAAAAAATTAATCTGTTTCAGTTGTGTACAAATTAAAAGCAGGTATAAAGTCAAAGGCTCTGAGTCTTCCATAAGACAATGCTGACCCACATAAAGGTACAGCATTATATACCAGGGCTTCCCAAGCTTTTCTTCTCCTTCTATCCAGAAATTTTGTCTTGGCAGAATTTTAGAATTTCTAAAATCTGAAATTGTCCATTTTTATCTGGGATTTCCAGGCGTCTGGGAATGTTATCAACTGGCAGCCACACTGAATCAGATTTACTGTGCATGTACTGAACTCTATGCAGTCTGGAAATGCCATACAGGGATGAGATAGATTCTTCCTGCATGGAATAAAGCAGCTGATTAAAACAATGGGAGATCTATTACTGACACAACAGGGCCAGGATTTCACTCCACATTTTGATATAACATTTTAGGAAATGGGATTTTGCCCAGGATAGTTTAATTTGAAGGAATGCTGCCTAGAGTAGCTTTTTACTTCTAGAAATCCAGGTTCAAATGTATGTTGTAGGACTATAGATCTTGCTCTGGTCCCACCTCCTTAAACTGGCTTTTAATTTCCATACACATAATTTTCAGCAACAAAGTCCAGCCCTGCAGAGCTCAGATTAGAGCAAGAAGAGATTTTATAGTTCAAGACTGAAAGGCAGCAGGAGAACCGTATAGAGAGCTGCCTGCCGCAAATTTTATGCTGGCAAGTAGCAAGAAGCATTACACACAGGAACAAAAATTTTCTTAGATCTGAGTTAAAACTGTACTACCAGGAAGGAAAAAAAAGAAGAATGGAAAGGAAGGGAAGGAAAGAGTGCTTCAAGTTCATGCTTCAAGTTCTCCCTTGGTTTGAGACACTGAGAAATAGCTAAAGCGTAAGTGTAGGTCAGCCAGGAGCCTAAATCCAACCAAGATGTTAAGCCATTCGTGTACTGCAGGGAAGAAATTAGAATGCAGAGCAGACACATTTATCTTATTGTGTACGTTCAATCTGCAGATCTTAAACTTGAAAAATTTCTCCTTCAATGTCAGTTTTCTTCCTGCGTTGTGTGCATACGTCTGTGTGTGGGGTGCTCACACAGATTTAAAGCCACTTTTCTCTGCTGAACTTTTAAGAGCTTAAGTGTAAAACATTATGCAAACAAGTATTTCTGTGAAGCTTTGGAAGATGTTCAGAAAGCCTTGTTATCGGCTTCTTGTTGGCAGGCGTGTTGGTATTGCTTAAAACCCAGTGCCAGTCAGCACTAACAAACAACCTTTTATTCCTTCACCACATCAGTTCCTCAGAGCTGAATATTTCTACTCATATGGCAATATTTTAGCAAGTTGTTGAGTTTTACTTCAGTGTAACTTCAGCAACCAAAGAGCTGCACTTTTTCAAATTTTCAGAGGAATGGAATAAATTTAGGTTAAGTAACGATGATTATTCTAGGCAAAGATTTCCTTCATTTAATCTTCCCATAACCAAAACATGCAAGCAGCATTACCACTCATTAAAAAAAAAAAAAAAAAAAAAAAGAACTAATGAATTTTCAAGGGAAATTAGAGAATCAGTCCTAAAGCATTTGGATTAGGGAATCTAATTCTGCAGCCTCTTTGCATATGAAGCAAGAAGCAGAGTGGATGAGAGTCTTTGCTATATAGTTCCTCAGCCTGGTAGATTTATTTTTCATTCCTCTTCTCTCTGGCCAGAACTTCTGTTTCATTCTCTGCACCCTTCTTGCTCCAGTAAAGTTGTTTTTCTCTAATTTCCCTGAGATTGCTGTAAATCCAGAACTGTATTTAAGCATTTGCAGAGGTCTGACTTTTGTTCCTACATTTGACTTCGAGTGCCAGGACTTGGCCTTTCCTTCAGAAATGATCTGAGTGCTCAGTCACCAGCAGGTGAGTCCTGGGTGCACCTTGAATGAGGATACAGTGTCTGCTTTGCTTTTGAAAGTGACATTTGCATGCCTAGCACAGGGAACTCCATCTTTCAAAGATTTCCCCATCTCCTTTTAATTTGGAAGCATTCCCAAGGAAAGTCAGCAAACTGAGACCAGATGTATCTTCTCTGGCAGTGCTGGGGGGCTGCCCAAGTTCTGAAACTGCCATGTTTTTAATTGTCTTACAATGGGGCAGCACCCAGGAATGCAGGGCGTGGTGGTGGGATCCAGCACCATCCTGGCAGGAACAGCAGAGCGGTGGCTCCTTCGGAAACTGTCTCAGGAGCTGTGGCACTAGGAGGTCCACATTTTTTTACCTCTCCTTTTCACATTTGCTTAGTTTAAAAGGTAAACCTTTTTCCTGTCTCTGACCTACAGTCCCTCAGACCTCAGATGCACAGTAGGGAACCAGTGAATGACGTTTTGCAACAACTATATATCTGAAGGACACTCGTACCACCCTCAAGTCCCCTTTCTTTTCCTGTGGCACCTCTGCAGCAAGTCCATCCTGCCTGTACAACCTCCAAACTGAGCAGTTGTCTTCAGACAATTCATATTTTAATATTTTGGTACTGCTGCTGGACCAGCCATTCTCTCCTCAGTTACAAGTCAGTTTGGCTCTAGAAAGGTTGCAGGTAGTGAGGACATGGGAGGAGAGATTTCTCCCATGCTGAAGAGAAAACCATTCTTCTCCTATGAAAGCTAGCTCAGGATCAGATAATAGCATACCATGCAGAAAGAGGGGGCAAGGGGAGGAGGAGGTTCTTTTGGCTATGTTGCTGGACAAGGTCCAAGAGGTCTGGCTTTAGTTCATTGCCAGACCTAGGGTTGCCTGGGTATTGTGTAGGGTTTTATCCATTTTGTACTGACAGTACAGTCTGACTGACTATGATATAAATAGCTCTACCTCAGCTCCCAAATTGCCAAGGAACACTGCTTCTCCACCTCCTGAGCCCTTGTGCCACCTTGTCTATTCAAATCATAACAAGTTTGAGAAAAAAAAATGGTTTGGGCAGAATCAGTGTGCCAGATTTTGTTTGTGAGATGGGATCTGCAGGTCTGTCTTTGACAAGTATTGTGTGATCCCTGCTCCTGCCATAATGTTGAAGTATGGTAAGGGTGATGGGAGTGAGGGTGCAGAGCCAGGGACCTCAAGGAGCTCTATACCTGCCACCAAGGAAACTGCAAACTGCAGCCAGAAGATATTTATAATGTCATTTCAAAGTGATGGCCAGATTCTCAGAAATTTGCTTCTCTTCAGAGACATTTTCCAGACAGGAGAACATGGCAGCATCCTTCTAATAAACTGTTCCTGCAAATTACTTGCCCAGCTCCTACATGTGTGCCTGTGTGCACACTTATTGGGCACTGTTATGAGTGTGTTTTTTAGGGATATCTCAGGCTGCATCTTGAAACCCTGAAATATGATGTTGAAACAGAAATTCTGGAAACCAGGATAAAACCAGAAATGGATGCAAACACAATTAGAATGTATGGTGTGCCATCTGCATCTTTAATAAATGTTTGTCTGCAATGAAATACAATTAACATGTAAGATAATGCAGTTTACCTCATTTAGCTCTTCACTGGTTTATAAACAAATTCTGCCAGTTAACTGTCCCTGTTAAGCAGATGCACTCACCATACATGAGCTAAAACACACCGCAGACTACAAACTGGAACAGGTGCAGGGATTATAAGAGGATGATGAATTTGTCAATTTACCAGCTCTACACGTTGACAACAAAGAATGCATTTTATTTAAAACACTCGACATTGAAAAGTATTTTTTTCCTTAGTCTAAGGAGTCCAAGGTGAAGGGAAAAACATTCAATAAAACTTCATAATGTGTTCTGACTTCTAATCCTGGTACAGAGGTATTTCAGATAAATTCTATGTACTCTGTACTAATTAAGAAGGCCAATTATGCCATCAATTTTGAAATGGAAGGATTACTGGAGAACAACATAAGGAGAGCTTCTGATTACTCTAAGGAGGTGCTGTAAGCAAGGAAGATGTGGCAGAGAGGAAGATGTGGCAGTGAGAGCTGCTGAGGGAGAGGGCTGTGCATAGCACAGGACAACCTCCAGAGAGAACAGACTGCTTGTGGTACTATTTTTTTCACATCACAGTTGATTTCAATGTTGGTTTTGTGTTTACCCAAATTACCATCCAGTCTGATTTCCACAGGCACCCTGTGGCCCAACAATGTTCATAGCCACCTCTCCAATTCAGACACACCAACAAAGGTAACAGCTCTAAGTACTAATTTGCATCTTTGAACACTTAAATATCTGCAAATCTGGGCTCTTGTGCCCAGATTCCCAACATACTGTCAATGCTTCATGCTCAATCTTGCTCAGAAGCACCCTGAAGGACAGTCATCTATTGTCAAAAATGTCTTCTTGAACCCCATGCCTTTGCTTTGTGATTTTAGCTCATACTGGAACATATTAATTGCTATTAATTGTTTCATCAGTCTCTATGATTTCACTTAGTTCTCCAAGAACAATTCAGCAGGTGAAGCTTTTCTTGTCTTTGCTTTTCAGCAAGGGCTGGGTCTTCAACCAGCATAAATGAAGAAGTTGAAGGAGCTAAGCCAACAAACATTTCTAGGGAACATCATGCCAACATTGCGAATAACAGCTGAAATGTTACTCTTCTCAACAACTTTTTCGCATAAATTATCCTAGGTTTAAGTGTAGATAATGAAAGCCTGGAATCAGCCTTGGTGTAAAAGGGTAAAAGTCCTTTGACAGCAAGGACGTTGCATTTGGTTACCCCACAGCTGAGTTTATCCCAGTCAGTTCAGCTTGGCATTATCAGTGGGAAGATGTGGCTGTGAGTTCATGAAATGTCACAGCCTTACAGTTATAAAGGTGACACTTTAAATTGTCTTAAAGAATAAGTATGCATTTAATTTACATTTAGCAGGATGGTTACTGTATATCATTTAAATACTAAATCAGTCTGAGGTTTAGTATATGCACTAAGGTTAAAGAGTTACAGCAACTGGGGAGAATGGGCCAATTCACCTCTGATGAAAGGGTGTTGGCTCAGTGGAATGTTTTGGCTCTTTTTTTTTTTTTTTTTTTTTTGGTTTTGTTTTGTTTTTCAGAATCTTTCAGCAGAGAACATTGACGAAGCCTGAGACAAACTAAATGCTCTCTTGCTCATGTTTCCATCTACGTGGTAAACCTAAAGAAAGATTATTGTTCCCAAAGGCTGACTTTCCTACTGCTGACACAGTTGGTTGCCCAAAGAAATTGTGGCTAAATTCTTCAATCACACTTCAGCTGCTGATGTACCTTTTAAAGCTGCATATCTAAGTCCTGAAGGCACAGGATAAACAGCCAGAGATACAAAGGGGTCTGTGGGTTGTTTTTTGGGGGGGCAAAGGGGAGGGGCAGCAGGAAAGCAAGATTTTTCATTTTGAGGTGAAATGTCAAAGTGTAAAAAGTGATCATTCCAGAATAAAGCAAACTCCAAAGCATTTCTCAGAAATGGAAATAGTTGATTGATATGCATGTTCCAGTATTTCAGTTATTTAACTTAATAATATATCATTAGATTTTATTTTAATATCAGTAAACCTATTTTGTACAACACAAAATGAAAACTTATAAAAAGTCATCTTTCTGGGAAATGGAAGTGCTCTGTTCTTAGAGGATAGAAAGATTTATTTTTCTCTTTTACATTTGAAAACATTCTCATCAAAGGTCAGAAATTCCTGCACAATATTTTTGCCTTTGACAGTTTTAGTCAGGGAAACAGTTTTTGTAAAAGATTGCCACTAGCTTTAGCAAGCAGAGCATTATCAGGAGTACACAAGCTAATTGCCTACATGCACACAGAGGATCTTTGAGTGAAATTGTGCCTGCAGGTACTTTAACTTATTGCTGGAATTTCTATTCTACGCAGAAATGCTCTTCTTCCCTTTACCTCCCTCTCTATCAGATTTCAAATATTGCTGGATATTAAAGTAAAAAATGGTGAGGAAGTGAAAACCATCCTTTTCCCCTTTCAAAGGCAAATGTCATGGCTCTGTATTTGAATTCTTTCTCGTTAAGGAATTTAAGGCTGAGGATTGCTGTTCCTGGACAAAGCAGCAGTTGTTCTACCCCAATTGCATCATTTTAGCAAGAAATGAGAAATGCACCTTTACAGTTTTTTGAAAGTGTGTACCAAAATATCAGGAACAAGAGCGTGACAGTAGGATCTTCCATCTAAAGGAGACAATGGAAAATTCTCAGTGCTAAACGCAGATGAAACAAGCTACTTTGGCACTACTGGCTGTTTGTTTATGTTTTACATTGTTAGACAGAGAATAGCAGATGAGGTCACACTTTCTTTGTGAATCTGAATTTTACTTTGACACCTATATTTACTGCTGTATGTGACAAAAAGTGTATAACAGAGAACAAGTTCCAGCTCTTGGCATTGAAGTGAAAATTGTCATTAATTGAAAGTATGTTAGGGACAGTTTTACTGATGAAACATTAGGTCTAGGATGTGTTTGATTAGTGCTTCTTCTTTATGCCTTTGGATGTACAGGAGGCAGTAATAATCCTGTCAGCCACTGATACAAATCTTGACTATTTTAAAGTTTAGGACCGAGCAAGACAATGGAGGGGCAGGCTCCACTAAAGCCACTGAGAAAACCCACACAGTCACTTCACTGGAACCAAAGTTCCATCTGAAGTTTGGTTCAGACTGATCTGTAACACTACATCTTCTGTGGCAGCTTGACAAGTAAGGCTGCATTTTTTCTGTTTATAGGATAAAGCCTAAAGTAAAAGCACTTAATGCACATAGCATTGGGAAATGATATATTAAACACAAGAGAATTTTAAAAAAACTCTTTTGGCCTTGAACCATAATAGAAAGTTTGGGAAAACAGTGCATTTACATAGAAGATGACATTTTTTGTATTCTCTGGAGATTTAAGATGCAAGGTCATATTTGATTTGCCAGCTAGAGAAAAAAATCCTGTTGTTATTGAAAGTTACTTAAAGTCACTCCTGCTCTGTAGTGCCTGCAATGCTCATGCTTTTATTTGATGGTATGTGAAAAGTTTTCAAAGTGGTTTACCTTGACTAGATTGATTGCCTTATATATATACATATATATAATACATAAATGTATATGTGTAACTCTGAATATATATATGAATACAAAAGTAAATAAGACACAAACTATTTTCTCTTAACTAACTCTGAGAAACTGTGTGGTTGCCTGAGACTGAGAATCACCAACTCTATGTATGGTAAATAGTTTTTCCTCAGCATAATCTGGAGATCATCAACCCTTGGTGAACCCCTACATTGTTTGGCAGCTCACCCCATGCTCAGTGACTCTGTGACTCTCACTGTGCTCCCCAGGCAGTAATTGTTCATTAGGCAACACCTCACCACTGCAAGGCAGATAACTGCTACAGAAAGGCCTTGGCAGAGGGTTTAAGTGCCTTGTTTGCAGTGGCAAACAGGGGCAATGTCCGAGTTGGAGCCCAGAGCTCTCCCTTCTCACCCCTACATTCAATCCTTAGACTTTCCAATGCCAAGAAAGAAGATGGATAATGTGGTAAAATTCTCCCTTAACAACTTATTCTGAATTTTTGAGCTTGTGTATCTCGGTAAGTAGCTGTCAAATTATACAAAATAGGAGTGGAGGAGGAAGCATTAGATGTCAGAGCCCAACTTAGTCTGCTTCCATTTAGCCTAGTTCATGCACTGACATTTTCAGACAATGAATTCAATTTTTTTATTCTAGAAATGAAAAAGCATATTTTCCTCCTTCAGCCTGTGACCTCGTCTTTTGCTGATGACTTCAGCCATTGTTTGTAATAGTCAAACCCCTGGGGCAGAGAACAGAGTGATTCATTGGTACTTGGGGCACTTGGATTTATAGACCACTAAACAGACTGAAATTATTCTTACTTGACTCTTGCATGAGACAGTCTTCAAAACTAGAAATGTTGCCAAACCGAAGCCCTAGATCCAGATTCAGATTTCAGTGGGCAGTGCAACCTGTTTCCATAGCAGGATGAGATGTATAGCAAACTTTTGGAAAGATCTCTGTTATGATTAGCCAAATTTACGAGCATTCACTTATGAATGAACCCACCGCTATGTAAATACTAGACAGCTTTACTGACAATTAAGGCAAAGCATGGTGTAAATCTCAGCCAACATATATATTCTAGACAGATCATAAATTATTACTCAAAAAATGGCACTGGCTTAAGATGTTGGAGTGTCTCCTGCCAGCAGCAGCTGACCTCTGTAAATTATCCTCCCCGGTGGCAGCTTATCTGGGCACCCCCTCACCCACTCATCAGCAGCTTTGCTCATCTGGCTCCTGTTTAAGCCTGGCACTAGAGCAGGCTTAAACAAAGGGCAAGCTTTGGTAGCTCAGTGCGGTGGGTGGGCAACCATTTTACAATACTGACGGGGTGCCAGGAGCACCATCCTGGAAAATGTGGCCAAGGAGCACTTTGAAGTGCCATCTTCTGGGTGATATCAACTAACTTGTTAATGACAGAAGGCTAAAGCCAGGATTATATACTCAGCTTCACCCAAATCCGAGCCAGCACTGGTTTTTATTGTGCAAACCAGGACCTGACAGGTGAGGATTTGCAAATCCAGATCGCCTTTGATTTTTTCTTTAATAAAGATAGGTCAAATGTAGAACTCGTTGCTACCTCTGAGTAAAATTTTGAACTAAATTGGAATTAGCCTGACCTCCCTTCTGGATTCAACTTTGCAAAACCAACCTCTGACAGACAAGCTCTTGTGAAACCCAAACATCTCCAGTTTGGTCATTTCTGCTATGCATATTTCAATAGCTCTTTGCCAGCTACAGTGCTTATGATAATAAGAATAACAGAAACCAAAGTGAAACCACAAGTTAAGCTGCTTATTATATAATTTAATTAGACTCCACTGCACTTTCTCTTCCAATTCCCAGCTTACAAGGGTTGAATTGTTAGGTACATTTTTCACATTGGGATTCTGAAGAGTTTATTTTGACCTGGCAAATGATTTTAAGTCTGAGGAAAAGC